>NC_062262.1:29960462-30268434 GCF_916048215.2 Malus sylvestris
TTATATATATATATATATATATATATATATTGCATTAATTGGGAAGTAAATTAATTTGTTCCAATTATTGTTGTATAAATATAGGTATGACATAATAATTTCAAAATAATACATCAAATTACATTTCTTCTTGTTATGGGTAAATTATTCTCCATGTATTAGTGAGAAAAACATATTATATTACACACGGGGTATAATTTTTTTGTAGGTAAATTATTGGAAATTAATTTTGTCACAGCCCGTCCCGGAAAATAATTCTTGTTGACGTGAAAAGACGGAAATACCCTCGGACGTTGAATGATGTGTGTATGAAATGTTTTGGTGTAAGTATTTGGGATTGGTGACCCAATTAGAACTAAGATTTTTCTTAGTTTTGGTTGGTGGCTTTTGGACCCCACACACACCCACCTACCCACTCTCTCTCTCTCTCTCCTTCCCGTGTTCTCTCTTTCTCAGACTCACTCTCTCTCTTCTCTCTTGTACGGACACAACCATAAGCCTTTGCAAACATGGCAGATAGAAGAAGAAAATGGTACCATTGTGTTCCTATGGTCCTCACGAGTTCAAAGGTACCAAATATAAGTAAGATTACCTTCGATTTCACGTCAAATCACAAAACCCGATTTGAGGTACTATTCATGCTCACGTAAAATGTTGATTTTTAGGGAATTTAAAGGACATAGGGAGCTTAAGGAGGTCCTTACGAAGCTCGGAGTACTTCATTTGAAGATTTTGGACGTCGGAATAGTGAGAACGGAGAGTTTTAAATCTGGCAGGAATTATCGAGGCTTTTTCCAGCCAATTTCTGACGAGTCGAAGGTCAAGCCAGGTACTGTTTTGTTCATCTTTGTGAGATCTTCATTTTGGTATAAAGTACGTAGAAAATGGTGCAAAAATGAAGAAGAAACCATAGTTAGAAATTTTTCCAGTTTTCCGACGTCGACGACGGTCGCCGGAGTTCTGAAGAAGGAGACGACGAAATATTCCGTCAAGTCTGATGGAATATTCTGATGCCGTCAGTTAGTTCGGATGGATTCTGTTAGGGCTTAACAGAATATTCTCAGAATATTCCTAACTGATGCCGTCAGTGTGCCTGCCACATGGCCGCGCGTGGGGGACGCGTCTGGCCGTGCCATTGTCGGCGCGTGGGGGCGCATGAGGCTTCCAAAAATTTATCTAAAAATTTGGGGATGATCCTGAGGTTGTGTAGGTCACTGTGGTATATTCATATACCCAATTTGAGCAATATATGAGAAGTTATTACCTATTGTTGGTTATGTGCGTTAAATAACATTTATTCGATTATTACGCCTATAGGTGAGGCCTATTCTCGGGACGAGCGTAATCAATCGAGGCTCAGGGGCTACGACCCATTGACATCTCAGTGAGTGGGCAGTTATTTTCAGTATATATATACTTGACGTTTTTCCCAGAAAACGTATTTAAAGGAAATGCAATTTAAATGCCATGCCATAAATGCCATGCATATACAATTATGTTTCGTACATGAATTGGTGTGTGATACCTTATATATATAAATGTGGTGTTGTGGAGGCACATGTAAGTTCAGGTAAGTTGTGTTTGGTTATGTAAATCATCGATGATGCGATATGCGATTGAGAAGCATTAGCTCATAAACTTGCACCCAGGGTGATTGCGATTTAGCCAGAGAGAGAGTTGGCACAGACTTGTATATCATGTCACCTCTCGCACCATATGCTCTCATTGGATCCAATTAGGTGCACAGTCTTGTCGTACAGACCACT
This sequence comes from Malus sylvestris, assembly GCF_916048215.2. Classification (NCBI taxonomy): domain Eukaryota; kingdom Viridiplantae; phylum Streptophyta; class Magnoliopsida; order Rosales; family Rosaceae; genus Malus; species Malus sylvestris. The sequence goes on from NC_062262.1 coordinate 29,962,229, forward strand.
ATAAGTGGTTCCGACTCGTAGGTGACTAATGTATTATCGCACATCTAGCATTGAGAGAGTAGAATTGAGCATAATTATATTACACCCAACCTTGTCGTACAAACTCTTTTTAGTGGTTCTGACTTATGTGTAGTATATTGTCGTATAGGTCATTATAGTGACTCTGGCTAGATTGACTATTGAGCTATAAACTTAGCCGTACAGACCACCTCAGGGGTTCCGGCTAACATATCATATTTCTATGAAATTATTCTTACCTGAATTGTGTACTTTGTTATATATTGGCATGGCATGCATATGTTTATGAATGTGTAAAGCATGAATTGAATTGAAATGATATATTTATATACTTATTTATGTATTCTAATTTCTGGGAAAATAATCATATACTTGTTTTACGACGAGGGGTTCATATACTTGTTTTACGACAAGGGGTTAGTATATTCAAAGGAAAATAAGGTTTTCGTGTAAATGTGTTTTACTGACTCATTCAACTTTGTTTTTTTCGCCCCTCCAGGTCTTAGATAACAGAGTTTGGTGGCCACGAGGAATCCAACGGTGTTATGACAGAATCCAAAAACGTAGGATTCACCTTCGGGTGTTGTATTTAGCAATCATCCCTTGACTGCAACTAGACTTTCTTCTTGCTCTGAAAGTGTATGTATACACTTAAATCCTCACTAGCATCCTTTCTTATTGGGATTGTTAGTTGATTGGTTTTAAATTGTTAGTTTTTCTCTTACTTTTTATCACTTCCGCCTTGTGCACATGGCTACGTCACTCTCACGTGACGGCCAGCACGTCTTGACTTTGGTCGGGGTGTGTCAAATTTGTTCCAATTATATAAAAAATATATATACTACACCTTGATTATATATATATAATTTTCTTTTTGAGAAAACCTAGATTATATATTTTGAATCAAATAACATTTTTGTATACATGGTAGCTAGGTAAATTATTTTTCATTTATTATTACATATATTAGCCTATTAGGGACCTTTTTTTGGTAAAAATATATAAAGTAATATGTATATGATTGTTTGTAGGTAAAAAGATAAAATCAAAAGCATGATCCAATTCCTATGTTTATGCAATATTTTGTTGTTGGTATACAATATTTTGCATCATTGAAAATGAACATTTCAAATAGTAGGTAGGTAAATTAATATGGCCTAATTATATAAATACACGCGTGAGCACACACGCACACACACACACACACACACATACATTTTGAATCAAATAACATTGTTGTACATGGTAGGTAAATTACTTTTTTTTTTTATGTATAAACATTTATTAGGTTTTTTTTTTTAGTAAAATTATATATATGAACTTATAATGCCAGATGCATGGAATTAAGCCAACAATTCTCATATTTGATATTAATATGCAATGAATTTTTTTTAACATTAATGTCTTAGTTTCTTATTTTTCTTTTTGTAAAATCATTAACTCTCTCCTTACAATTTGCATGGAATTAATTGTGCACATCAAATATGCGATAGGAGTATTTTAAGCATCTAAAAAATGTAAAATGTGTAAGTTAATATGTAATTAATGAATTCACTTAGGTGGATCCTAGTCACTGAGTTTTTGAGTAAAAAAAATTATGTCGGGTTTTATATGAAAAAAATTGAATTTTAGGGATTAAAATCATATTTTCAGTTTTTTTTTTAATTTTTTTTATAGCAAATATTTGTTTACCAACTTCTACAATGATATTCAGTTAGTTCGCTACCAAATTACTTTTTCTCCACAAATAAGAAGAAGAAAAAATCATTTAAGTTTTTATTACAAGTCATATTATTATTTTAAGCTAAGATAAGGGGAGATGAATGATATGAATTCAGAACGTTGTGAGTTGAAGAAAATGGCCTTGTTTCCATAACAATTCACTACTTAGTATTTTAGAATAAAACTAGAAATTTGATAAATGTAGTGGACACTTAAAAATCTCATTTTACACTAAAAAAAAACACTTTAGTCTTTATTATATCCATACGGGCTGGGGATGAGCTATTATTATCATCATCGCAAATACCAAATTAACGTGAGGACGCAGAGATGTAGGACATCTGCAATTTTGACTCAGAAAACAAAGGCTTGCATATGGATATATATCTCTCTCTAGTCTCTACAAATATAAAAAATAAAGAATAAAAGATTCCAGGTCATGGTCCTCCTTACTTAAACAATCAAATTGTTCAGGTCCAACCAAAACACTCACCCACCACGACACTTTCTGCGTGCTTTCTTCAACGTTTCTGTACCCTCTACATTGATGCATTCATGACTTGTTTGTATCTATCTTCTATGAGATCAGATTTGATTATGATATGGTTTTCTCTTACATGCACACACTCACATTACATATATATCGTTTAATTCAATCGTCGAAGATAATCGAACTCTTGGCTCAATCTAATCTTAGTTCGTTTCGCTATCTGTATCACATATCTTCAGCGACCAAAGAAAAAATTTAGCAAGCCGTGTGCCATGTTATGCTACCGAATTTAATCATAATTTTTTTTTATTAACAGGGGAGTGATGATCCAAACTAGAATTTTCTTTTAATATGAAAAATGATAAATATCACTAAACTAAAGGCTAGTTAATTGCCGTCAAAATCATTGGTGGACTACATAATAGTGTACCAAATACCTTTGAAAGGCAACAATTAATATTTCTCTTTTTTTCGGTTAACTCTCTTACTTGTAATATATTACTTATACAATTAGCATCCAAGGGACGTCCATTTCATGTAGCCTTATCAATAAAAGTTACCTTTTTTTGCAAGTCATTACTTCAAATCAGTAGACAACCTGCCGAAAGAGATCAGTTTGGGTCTTGCTTAATTTGGACAACTATGTCATCTGTTATATTCATCATGTTGACTATGTCATCTGTTATATTCATCATGTATTGACTTGTCTCACCCTTTCTTTGCGACATATCAAAGAAACTTTTGCCTGATCATATTATAATTAGTTGATAAAGAATAATTAATATGAAATGAAATTTTTGTTCCTCCTCCTTAGTGTAAATAATATCGTTTTTTTTAATAAATAAATAAATTGGTAAACGGTAAGAGGGAAGAGGGATCCGTGAGGATTGAACCCACATCAACGTGCATAGGTAATATTACGTGGGTTAATTGTTAAATGTTATAGGGGAGAAGAATCAGTAAAGATCGAAACCATATCAAGGTGAATAAATATTATTATTTTCTGTCACTACGATAAATCGTCATGTGCTAATATCAAATGAAATTTCATTTTACGTTTTTTATACTTTTTATTGAAACAATTATTTGAGCATAATAGGAGGTGGCTTTGGCTTCTCGCAAAATCCTTTTGGCCAATCGAACAGTTTTTATTTATTTATTTTTGAATAAACGATATTATCTACATTAAGGGGTGAGCTTAACATTACAATAGGCTAGCAATAATGTGGTTCAATTCGCTCTGGCGAGAATTGAACCTAAGACATCTCGCTTACAAGTAAAGAGGAATACGACTAGACCGCACTACTAAGTGGCGGTCAATCGAACAGTTACATCCTTAGATAAATTGATACCTGTTATGGGGGGGGAGGGGGGGGGGACTATGTACACCACTTGGCTCTAACTTGTAATTACTAATTACATTGCGAATTAAATGTTAAAAATTATATTTCTAACAAGAAATCATGATACTTTGGCTGCTTCATAAAACTAGTGAGATATACGGATTAGTTTTTTTATATTATGCAAGAAAGACGATGGTATTAAAACTAAAACCTTCTCACTGTTGTTAGAAATGCTTTTTTTTTATTGTACTAAAAATAGTTGTACTCCAGGATCCTCTAGTTAATTAATTTTACTATACTACAAAAAAACAAGTATTAAAAGTGAACCTTCAAGTACAAGAAACATCTTGGAGGAGGACAATATGAATAATGAGGCTTATTATACAAAATAGTCTCTGAGATTTGCATGATCAATAGAAATGGTCCCTGAGATTGAAAATCAATAGAAATGGTCCATGAGATTATCCACCATCCATGATTTTGGTCATTCCGTTAAAAAAAATTTGGGCAATTTTTAAAGCTTCGTAACTCTCGATTCTTAACCAAATTCGACCCATAATATACCAAAATGAAGATAAGAAAGTTTATAACAAGATTATACCTATTTGGAAGCCCAATGATTGCCGGAGATGGCCGAAAAATAGCCTAAAATGTGACTAGTCCGCGGGAAAACTGGAAAACTCGCCGGAAACTGGGTAAACTTTAAATGTTCATAACTTCTTCAATACTCAACAAATTCAAGTGACTCAAAAATGAAAATCATACTTCTTGACGAGACGAATATAATGGCATCTTTTTAGACTTCTAAATCACCGTTGTTTGGTTGAAAAACTTCTCGAAAGTGGCTAACAATTTTCGAGCCATTGTCCGACCAAACCACGGTGATTTAGCCTTTGAAAAAGGTACTATTCTTTTTGTCTCGTCAATAAGTATGATTTTTGTTTTTTAATCACTCGCTTTCATTGAGTATTGAAGAAGTTATGAACATTTAAATTTTACCCAATTTCCGGCGAGTTTTCCAGTTGTCCCGCGGACCAGTCACCTTTCAGGCTTTTTTCTCCGGCAACCATTAGGCGTCCAAATATGTATAATCTTGTTCTACACTTTCCTATCTTCATTTTGATATATTATGGGTCGAATTTGGTTAAGAAACGATTGAGTTACAAAGCTTTGAAAATTGCCCAAAGAATTTTTAACGGAAGGACCAAAATCATGGATGGTGGACAATCTTAGGGACCATTTCTATTGATCATGTAAATCTCAGGGATTATTTTGTATAATAACCCTCCTATATATTATACCATATATGTAAATAAGTTATAATTTTTTTAAGTTCCATCTTACGAAACTTGCCTCGACATAATACTAATTTTTAATAAATTAAAAAATATGTCTTATTATGACAAATAAAAAGTTTAGATAAAACAAAATACTTTTCTAAATATGCACTAGCTTTTAGAAATTAGAGCATCTGCAAATGAGATGTCAAAGATGTCAGATAGACACAAATGAATATTTTTATAGCAAAAGCGGCTCCAACCAATGAGCCAATGTTGACTTGAATTGGAGGTGCTCCCAGAGTAAAAAATGACTACCAGGATCCTTTTTGTAGGGATCTGGGGATCAATCAATCGTGTCCATTCATTGTACATCGTGCGATCAGTTTTTGTTAAGCACTATTTATATTCAATTTTAAATAAAAAAAATTCAAAATAATTTCTAATTGCATGATGTACGATGAACAAATACGATTGATTGATCCTTCGGATCCCCACAAAGAGAATCTGGAGAGAATCCTATTCCAAAAATGACAGCAAAAGAGGTTGATGCGAAATTATTTTAATTTAATTAAAGGTAGGACTCACAATAAATACAACCCTTTTTTTTGTATCAGAATAAATACAACCTATTTAATTTGTTTCTTTGAAGCTGTTACTTTCCACATTTTTAATAAATAACTCATAAGCCACTTAGTACTAGGTCTAGTGGTATTCCTCTTCACTTATAAGTGAGAGGTCTTAGGTTCGATTCTGGTCTCTTATGACGCTTAGCCTACTCACCCACCCCCTCAGTGTAGACAATATTGTTGTTAATATATATATATATATATATATATATATATATATATATATATATATATAAACTAAAACTTTTTGACATATCGGGTTGAGTAAGAAGTTTAGCATGGTGCCAAGTTTCCTTTTAAGCCATCAAATTTAAATTTGATATTCTGCATTTGACATCTACTTTAGAGATGCTCTTAGGTGTCTTACTTTATTCAATTTTATATCTTGAAAATTGACATGATCCACTACTAATACAGTTTCATGTATTTAAATAAGTGTCATTAAGGATAACTAAGTCATTTTTTATTTTAACTACACTGCTAATATATAATAACTTTCCTATAATTATAAAATTAATTTGATCTTAACATTATGACTATACAGAATGTCACATCCCGGGCTCAATTCCGCCGTAGCACGATATTGTCCGCTTTGGGCCTCGACCACGCCCTCACTGTTTTGTTTTTATGAACTCACACGAGAACTTCCCAGTAGGTCACCCTTCATGGGATTGAAGTCGCTGCGAACTCACTTAATTTCGAAGTTCTAATGGAACCCGAAGCCAATGAACTCCCAAAAAACCTCATGCTAGGTAGAGATGGGAATATACATATAAGGCTTACAAGATCCACTCCCTTGGATGATGTGGGATGTTACAATCCACCCCCCTTAGGGGCCTGAAGTCCTCATCGGCACACTTCCGACCAGAGATTGGCTTTGATACCAAATTGTCACATCCCAATTCGGACCCCCACCACATCCCAGACTCGACTCCACCATAGCACGATATTGTCTGCTTTGGGCCCCAACCACACCCTCATAGTTTTGTTTCTGGGAACTCACACGAGAACTTCCCAGTGGGTCACTCATCCTGGGATTGTTCTCGCTGCGAACTCGCTTAACTTCGGAGTTTCGACGGAACCCGAAGCCAGTGAGCTCTCAAAAGGCATCGTGCTAGGTAGAGATTGGAATATATATATAAGGCTTACAGGATTCACTCCCATGAACGATGTGTGATATTACACAGAATTTCTAATGCATTGCTTTGAAAAAGTAGGTCAATGAGTGTAGTGATTAACTGTGGAAATATATTTTCAAAGAGAGGGTTTGTACAAAACAAGTCATGCATACATGCATCAAATATAATTATACCTCATCTGAATGATTGTTTGATACGGATCGATCCTATTTCTATAACTATGATGTCTTCTAAATTGCATCGAAGTTTTGAGTTCATATATATACGCAAAAATCAGGCACTTTGAATTTATTTTTAAAATACTATTGCAACTGTTGTGTACTCTGGTAGAGGTACTTTATATATAGGAAAAATTAGTATCTAGTCTTTAGTTACTAATGTTCATTTACTGAAATTTTATTAGTTTTTAGATTTTGATCCAAGTCCGTAGCATTAATGTAATAATTTATTTACATGTCAGTTACATAATTTTTTAAAATAAAAATTAATAAGTTATTTAGAATTTTAATATTCACACCTTTATTAAACTTCTAATTAATTTTCAATTCAAAACATTTTCAAAATATAAAAAAAATTAGAATAAGTTTGTACCCATTAGTTTTTTTAAAAAAATGTTTACCCATTCATGTAATTTTTTGCAAATTTTTAAACTTAAAATGTATTCTTACATATACCGATTTCTTATATGTAAAATGTACCCTCTTTTATATAAAATATATTCAATTTTTTTCTGATTCATATTTAAACTTATATGGGTACATTCTTTTTTCTTTGATTTGAGAATGTATCTATGTCAAGTTTAACCGAAGAAATTTACTAATATTATTAAGCCTAATATGTCACATCCCGGCCTGGACCCCACCACATCCCGGGCTCGACTCCGCCGTAACACGATATTGTCCGCTTTGGGCCCCGACCACGCCCTCACGGTTTTGTTTTTGGGAACTCATACGAGAACTTACCAATGGGTCACCCACCATGGAATTGCTTTTGCGCAAACTCGCTTAACTTCGGAGTTCCAATGGAACCCAAAGCCAGTAAGCTCCCAAAAGGCCTCGTGCTAGGAAGAGATAGGAATATACATATAAAGCATAGAGGATCCACTTCCCTAGACGATGTGGGATGTTAAAATCCACCCCCCTTAGGGGCCCGACATCCTCGTCGGCACACATCCGGCCCTGATACCAAATTGTCACATCCCGACCCGGGCCCCCACCACATCCCGAGCTCGACTCCGTCGTAGCAGGATATTGTCTACTTTGGGCCCTGACCACACTCTCCCGGTTTTGTTTTTGGGAATTCACATGTGAACTTCCTAGTGGGTCACGCATCATGGGATTGCTCTCACGCAAACTCGCTTAACTTCGGAGTTTCGATGTAACCCGAAGCCAGTGAGCTCCCAAAAAGCCTCATGCTAGGAAGAGATGAGAATATACATATAAGGCATAGATGATCCACCCCCTGGGCGATGTGGGATGTTACAATCCACCCCCTTAGGGGCCCGACGTCTTCGTCGGCACACATCCGGCCAAGGATTGGCTCTTACCAAATTGTCACATCTCGGCCCGAGCCCCCACCACATCCCGGGCTCGACTCCGTCGTAGCACGATATTGTCCACTTTGGGTCCCGACTACGCCCTCACAGTTTTGTTTCTGAAACTCACACGAGAACTTCAGAGTTCCGATGTAACCCGAAGCCAGTGAGCTCCCAAAATACCTCATGCTAGGAAGAGATGGGAATATACATATAAGGCATAGAGGATCCAGCCCCTGGGCGATGTGGGATGTTACAATCCACCCGGGCTCGACTCCGTCGTAGCACGATATTGTCCATTTTGGGTCCCGACTACGCCCTCACGGTTTTGTTTCTGGGAACTCACACGAGAACTTCGGAGTTCCGATGTAACCCGAAGCCAGTGAGCTCCCAAAATGCCTCATGCTAGGAAGAGATGTGAATATACATATAAGGCATAGAGGATCCAGCCCCTGGGCGATGTGGGATGTTACAATCCACCCCCCTTAGGGGCCCGACGTCTTCGTCGGCACACATCCGGCCAGGGATTGGCTCTTATACCAAATTGTCACATCTCGCCCCGGGCCCTCACTGTCACAGCCCGTCCCGGGAATTATATATCGGGGACGTGAATTGACGGGTTTACCTTTGACGTTACTAAGGTATGTGTGCGTAACGTTATTTGGGTTAAATTATTATAAGTTTTGGGGATAATCGGGTTTGCATTTTTGTTTGTATGGTTAGGATGAAAATGGATGGTGTGGATTAGTTTGGACCACACACAGGACCTCTCTCTCCCTCTCCCTCTCCTTCCCCGTGTCTTCTCTGTCTTTCTCCCTCACGATCTCTCACACTCCCACACACCCAAAACGTACGGCACACACACAAATCCTCCAAAAACTCGACGGATCGAGGCAACCAAGGTATGCATCTTCATCCTTTTGACGTTCTGAGTTCATTGGTACTAGTTTTAGGAAGTGAAACCTTCGAAATCACGTGGAACCCGAACCTCCATTTTTGAGTTACTGTTCATGCACACGTAAAATGTCGTGTTTCAGGGAATTCTAAGCTTATAGTGAGCTTAGTGAGGTCCCAAGGAAGCTCGGAGTGCTTCGTTGGAAGGATTTGGACGTCGGGATCACATGGTTCCATTTTGACCGAATTTCTTGGGAATTTTCCAGTGAGATTTCTTGATTTTTAGAGCCTTAAACTAGTCTATCATGATTCTTCATGTTTGGGGCTTCAATTTGGTATAAAATACGAAGAAAATGGGTGAAAAACGAAGGAGAACGAAGAGTTTTAAAACTCGCCGGAAAACGGCCGCCGAAAAAACCAGTCCGGCGAGCCAAGGAAGAAGGAGATGCGCGTGGGGGGCGCGTGGACCCGTGCCACGCGCGGCGCGTGAGACCTCTAAAAAATTTTCTAAAAATTTCTCGACGCTCGTGACGTCGAGTAGGTCGATGTGGTATATTCATATACCCAATTTGAGCATCGTATGAGAAGTTATTTCGAAAAATTGGTGATGTGTTTAAAATTAACGTTTTTATAGTTGTTTCGCATATAGGTGACACATATCCCGAGGACGAGCGCATCCAGGGACGCCACGGGGGTTACGACCCGTCGACTTATCAGTGAGTGGGCAGTTTTGATTTCGTATTTACCTATATACATTTATTTTCCCAGAAAATACGTTTTTATGAAAGTTATGAATTTAATTGCCATGCATGAAATTATTGAAATATCTAGCTTAAGTATTGATGCATATATATATGAAATTACGCGGTGGACGCTCAGGTGAGTTTATTTATTATTCAGCTGGGTTATTTATGTGAATTGCATTGAAAGCTCATAACCTGCACCTAGGTGATAATGCTTATATTGTTATTCACCACACCGCACGCTCGTCTTGGATCCAAGTAGGTGGATGTCGTACAGACCATGTGAGGGTTCCGACATGCTAGTTGTACAGATCACTAGATGTGATTCCAACTAGTGGGTGACCTTAGTTATGCGCGCTGATGATTGATGTGAGAAGCACTAGAGCGTATTCATACACCTGTCATCGTACAGACTACTATATGTAGTTCCGAGTGACGTGCAGAGTTGAACCGTACAGGTCACCGAGGTGACTCCGGTTGGATTGGATGTTGAGCTTTAGAATTAGCCGTACAGGACCATTGTAGGGTCTCCGGTTGATTTATTATTCACCTAACTATTTTTTATGCATTCTGATTATATTTTGGGCTTGGTATATCATTTCTGAGATATTATGATGATGAATATATGTTGAGTTATGAGGTTGCCTATATATATATATGTTATATACTATTTTCTGGGAAAGTATACAGGTTTTTACGGCGAGGGGATAGAATTGTTTTTAATGAACCGTTTTGGAAAACTATTTGATTTTACTGACCCACTCAATTTTGTTTTGCGCCCCTCCAGGTTCTAGTTAGCAGTTGGTGGCTCTCGAGGTCTCTTTTCCGGCATTCTAACAGACTCTTGACATGTAGGACTCACCTGAGGGTGATGTAATTTTATTTTAGTCCTACTTGACTGCACTTAAACCTATGCTCTGAATTCACCTGTTTGCTTTATAATCCGTCCTGTTATATCTAGTAGGTTGTTCTGCTAGAGTTTGGTTTGAATTCCTTCTTATGTATGTTAGTGTTTTGCTTCCGTGTCGCGCTTATGGTTACGTCACACTAACGTGACGGCCAGCATGCCTTGATCCTCTGGGTCGGGGTGTGTCAGTTTGGTATCAGAGCCAGGTTTCGATCCTGGGACCTGTGGGTTATGGGCCCACCACGCTTCCGCTGCGCCGACTACCATGAGTTTTTCGAGATTTTGGTCAGGATGGAAGACTCTGATAATCTTCCCAGTGAGAGTGACGATGACGAGGATAAGAATGACGGTCAGAAAAATGATGATAAAGGTAAAGGTATTACAATTCCCGGGACGGGCTGTGACACCCACCACATCCCGGGCTCGACTTCGTCGTAGCACGATATTGTCCACTTTGGGTCCCGACCACACTCTCACGGTTTTGTTTCTGGGAACTCACACGAGAACTTCCCAGTAGGTCACCCATCATGGGATTGCTATCGCATGAACTCGCTTAACTTAGGAGTTCCGATGGAACCCGAAACCAGTGAGCTCCCAAAAGGCCTCGTGCTAGGAAGATATGAGAATATACATATAAAGCATAGATGATCCACTCCCCTAGGCGATGTGGGATGTTACATAATATCTTATTCTTCTTTTTCTTTTTGTGATTTTGAAGAATGTACCCATGTTTTGGTATAATAATTTTTTGCTTAATTTTGATAAATGTACTCATGTTTATACACACACACACACACACACACAATAGTATATTTATATTTCAATATTTTTAATCTCACAAATTATTGTTTTTTATTTAAAATCTCATTAATATAAGAAACTATAAATTTCAATTTTTAATTTAAAAAATATAGTAACATACGTAGAAATAAATTATCACATTAATTTCAGGAATTTCGATAAAAATTGAAAACCAATAAGGTTTCAATAAAAAAACTTCATGTTAGGAACCGCATCAAAAATCTTCCTTATATATATATTACTTTTGAAACCTATCTACTTATTTCAAAAAGTTAATTCCTACGAAACAAATATTTAAGACCGAAACTAAAAAAAATAAAAAAAAATAAAAAAATAAAAAAATAATATAAAAAAGAAGCTTAAATAGATGACAAGGCATGCTGCAATACAAACAAGAAGGGACCAGTGATATATTCCCTTTGACTGTCTCCAATTTGAACCAATTCAATGTCGACAAATTTTAGTCTAGCTCAATCTCGCGAGACTCTTATCTCATATGATACCCACAGCCTCTGCAAAATTTTATTTATTTATTTTTTTTTTAATTTGGTTTGAGTGTTAAAAAAAATTAATAATTAAATTTAGGGGTGTGATATCCACACACTATATTTTATTTCTCACACATCTTTTTAATTTTCAGTCATTGAATTGGATGAATTGAAAAAGATCAACGGACAGAAATTAATAAGGGGTGTGTGAGAAGTAAAATGAGATGTGTGGATAGCACATCTCTTAAATTTAAACTAGCGGCCGGTTTGTACGAAGAAAATAAAAAATAAAAACATGTGCCTAACATTAAGGTGCACCGGCTGCGACGGTGAAGTAACAAGAAGACTACCAAAGTCGGCGGACCCTACAAAGTCAGCAATATCAAGCTATATGATTCTTCATGAAAATTGTCACCCTTCGAAGCATAAGAAGTATCAAAAAATGCCACCTAATATTTGCATTGTTTATGCACTTTGGTCAAGCCGGCCGACCTAATTAAGCATATTATAAATAATTATTGTAGAAAAAGTTTTGAACCTAATAGCTATGTGCTTAATTTGCAGTTCGATTAGTGATATTAATTAGGGTTGAAGCACACTTATACTACCACATCATGAAAAATTTATGTTGTCAAAATGTGGGAGGACCACAAGAAAACCCAACTTCTTTTGTATTTTTAAATCAGCACTTGTGTAAGATAAGTTATATATATTGACACGAATACACTTTAATCTTTACAGCTATACATGTTGAATTTTTATAGTGAACTTGGAAAAATAGGTATGGTCAAAACAATAAAGCGAACGTTAGCATTAGTTACATAAGCGAGTTTAATTAGCCAAATTAACTAGTACGAATATGATTCTCATGCACTTAAAGTTTGAAAAACTTTTCCTGTGATTTGGATTAGAATAGAGCACAATATCGTCATTTCAGAATAATAAAATATGTTAGCATTAGTCCTACTAAATGTTTTATCAATTGTTTAATCAAGAAGTTTTACGGTAGATTTACAACATATTATTCAATCGTTAAAAACTGTGTGCATATTCAAATTTGACTTATTTCTATCCAATGTAGGATTAAACGTTAACTTGCATGTTTTGTTGCAGATTCAGACACTGCAAGTCTGCAATGCAGTTTTTGTTTTGTGGTTCTGTTTTTCTGTGCATTCAAGTGGATGTTTGATTAGTTAGTTGAAAAAAATTTTATGGACCTTTCAAATTTTATAATTGTCTAATTCGATTATAATAAAGAAAAAACTGTAATGCTGGATTTACAAATTCTGCATAACATAAATTGCAATGCATTGTCTAAATCTGTATTGACCTATTTCAAAATATAAAAAAATATGAGAAAAGGGGTGTCAGCTACCCTATGTGCCAGCTGGCATATTTTATAATTTATGTTTATCTTAGATGCATTTATATAACGTAATACATGATTAACCTATTTATAATTGGATAAAACTTGTGTTATTCCCATAGGGGAACCTACTTGTCTCTCACCAATGATTAACGTATCTTCAATGTATGAACTTCATAATAGCAACAATTCATTCTTTTTATCATCAACCAAAGATCACATTTGCAAAAAATCATTCAATTTGAATATCGTTTAGCCGTCAATACGTGTCAAAACAATCAACGGTTTTGGTAACAATTAACACCCTAATTAATGATGAACCTTCTATTTGTTTGATGCATATGAATGGCTAAAAGGTATCTTAATTGAATGATTTTTTCACAAATGAGATGTTTGCATGATTATAAAAAGAATGAGCGATTCCAATTATGAAGTTTGTAGGTCAAAACTACATTAATCATAAGTTGGGGAACAAGTAGGTTCCCACATAGGAACACAAGCAATATCTTTTATAATTAACATAAATATGTTGATATATCGTTAATATTGTAACTTTGTATTGGTTTAATATAAAGTCGCCATTTTCTTTATTGACCGTCCTTGATTTCTTGAATTTGAAAGTTAGAAATAAACTAGTATTATAGGAGGAGAAAAAGTGTAATAAAATTACTCGAAGTAAAAATCGGTTTGTAAACCAATTTTAAACTTAATTATCGATGGCTCATATTTATTTTTGTTTGAACTATTTTAAAGTTTCAGTAATATTCTTTATAATCTCTCTCTGGATTTAGGATAAACCCTCTCCTCATGTCAATGGACAACATTCATGTCCTTCCCCCATAATGAGGGGGTCCATATCTCCCCTCTATTTTCAACATGAGAGCTTCTTTATTTTGTTTTTTGCTCCTCAGATTCCTTTTTGCATTGATGAACCTGTTGGCATAGGGATATAAAAAGTTTATGGATTCAGAAAATTTAGAGAAAAAAGAAAAGAAAAATATGGTCCTGCAATAATACTCAGTACAGTGAAAGATCACTACATAATTCACATTGCTGGTATTTGCTCATTGGTAACCATCCCTTCGCGGCCTACTTGATAATTAAAACTGAAAATATAATTTTAGCCCTTAAAACTTAATTTTCTCTACATAAAACCCGACATAGGTTTTTTACTTGAATAAAACCCATTGACTAGATTCCACATCAACAAATTCATTAATTATATTTGACTTCACAAATTAAAAAATTCCGAATGCCTAAAATACCCCTATTTGATTTTTTTTTATTGATAAACCTTATTTGGAAGTTTGATGTACATAATTAATGTCATGCAGATTGTAAGGAAGAATTAATGATTTTACAAAAAGAAAAGAAAAAACCACTAACGTTATAAATTCATTGCCTAATATATAATAACATAAAACATGTCTAATATATGTTATTATACAAGCTTAATTAAGTCAATAAAATTATATTTTACATATTAATGTAGATAAATTATTTCACATACACATATATACATATATATATATATGTATAAATGCCTGATATATGTAAAATTCATGTAAAATAATTGACCTACAAAAAATAAAAACATTTGATTCAAATAGTGCACCTACTATTAAAATTTTAAAATGTTAGATTGCTTAAAAAAAAATTTACCCAAGATATGTAAAATACATGAAAAATAATTTACCTACATAATAACAAACCCAATATATGCAAAATACAACCAAAATAATTTAATAAAATGTGTCAAATATACATATACATACAAAATAAAATACCTACATAACAAAAGAATGCTATTTGATTCAAAATTAATTTACTTACAAAATAAAGCAAGGTTATTTGATTCGAAGTTAATTGACCTATTATTTGTACATATCTTATAATAATAAAATGTGTCAAATATATGTAATAATATATGAACAATAAGTTACCTACAAAAATAAAAGAATGTTATTTGATTCATTATTAATTTACCTACAAAATATATATTATTTGCTAATCATAAATTTACATATATAGGTAAGACATATGGTAGTACTTATTGGTAAATTAAATATATATTGAACTTATAGTCGTACTATATACTTTTGACGTATGTGTGTCTATATATATATATATACATATATATATATATGTATGTATGTATATGTTAGGGGTAATAGTATGTGCAATAATTATTTGTTCATTATAATTAAGGTGAGTAATAACATTTATTGATTTGATTTGAATATTGTGGCACAAGTTGTAAATATTTTGTAATAATAGGTCAATTACTTTTTTACTTGGTAATCTTTTTCAAATATGGGTTTTATTTGGATGTTTAGAATTAGGTGGGTTTTTATCTAGGGAATAAGAGTTGCAAGGGTCTACATCTAAAGAACCCTAATTAAAACCATCATTTTGCCACGGCTAATACTAGGGAGATCAAAATTTTAAATTAAATTTTACAAACCAAATGATGTGGTTGTTGATTATTGAATTATAATTCAAGTGTTGATTAACGTATTTATTTTTTATTTGTGACACATCATTTGGTTTACAAATTTAGTTTAAAATTTTGATCTTTCTAGTATTATCCTTTTGCCAAATTTAATAATTGTGAGTCTTATTATGAAGGATAATATTAGGGATTCCACATCATATAATTAATAGTTCCAAGCTCCTTGCGAGTTGATCGAGTTTCAAAAAGAAGGAAAATATTTATGGCTACTTTCAAGAAACCATAACTTTTAAATCAAAATTTCGCTTAGTATTCAATCTAGTTGTATTTCTTTTTTCTTGTAAGTAAAAGGTCTTAGTCTGAATTTCGTGAATGATGAGTTCTATACTAATTTATTCCTTGCTCATCCCTTGATATATATATATATATATATATATATATATATATATCATTGTAAACTCATTCTAATTAGATGAGTTGAAAATCATGATATGCTAAAACACTACAAAATTGTCAAGAATACTACACACTCCAAAAAGACTTGCCAGACTCACATCACGTGAATTACAAAACATCATTTTTATAAAGCACTAATCGTAATCTTAATAGACAAAGAATCCAAATATTTAACCTACAAAAAAAATCCTATACACAAAATATAAAAAATGGATAATTCTAGGGAAAGCAAATTTGCAAACCAAATGATGTGTCACCAATAAGAAATAAGCACACAATTAATAATCCAATTATCAATAACCCCATCATTTAGTTTACATAATTTGATTTAAAATTTTAGTCTCCCTAGCATTACACATAAAATAAAATAAAATAAAAAATAAATAAAACCCTCAACTAATAATAAGCCAAAAAGTTAACAAATTAACTTTTCCAACAAGTTTGTATCCATCCTTTATTACCTTTCCCATGTCCTTCACTAACATCGCAACGGGATATTTATTCACCTTAATTATGTTGGTTTCTTATGTACACACTAAACAAATCGTACAAGTTAATTAAGCTAATAATTACTATGTTTATAAGTAAAGATTTGTCCACATTACAAACAACAATGATTGTCATTATGAATTTTTTTAGTTGAAGATGTGTGTAATGGACTTTTGGTCCCTCCGCTTTTCTTTCCCACCCCAACTCCGATAAGTAGAATTTGATTCTTTTTCTTTTTATTTCTTTGCAATATTTTAAAGTGCAAACAAAATAAGAACCACAAGTAATGTGGGCAGGGAACATACTAAGAATTGGATTGGAGAAAATGAAAGTTAGAATCTAACCATTACTCTCATCGTGGAACCGAACTGATTCATGTTCCAAGATTTATATAAAATACTAATAACCTTTGGGTTAATGGAGATAATAACATTAATTAACATGATAAAATATGATATTTTTTATATGTTGGAATCTTACTTTTGACATCACAAATGAGATGATGAGGTAACTAATTAAATAACTTGCGTGCATGTGGATGTAGTCTTATAGTTGTGCCACTACATGAAACTTAAAACCCAAGTTTGTCCTTAAAATAATTGGAGAAAATAACGGTTGATTGTAGTTTATGAAATACAAATTCTACTCTCTCTCTCTCTCCCTTCTATCAATTTTGTTCCATCTAAATGGCTCTACATGTGTGAGTCTTCCTAGCTTACGGAAGATGTGGATAACCGTAGCTTGCCACCAGTTATCTTCCTTTAAAAAAAAAATTGCTCTACATGTGAGATTCACTATGCATTGGTGGGGTTATGTGTGAACTAGTGTCATACACATTGTGATAGTCTCACACCAAAATAAATCCAATTTTAATGTCAATAAATCAATTTTAATGTCTATAAATCCAATTTTTATGTTCTTAATAAGTTCTAAAAACAAATTTCAAATGATGGCAAAGAGTATATAAATAGTTTCATATGTCTTATGAGATTTATGAGTTTAAGATTCAAGATTAGAGTTTTTTATTACAAATATATCGATATAGTATTATGTTAGCAAATTTTCATTGTCTTCAGTCTTGATGAATTTGTATTTACAAAAGAGATAAACATCTTTGATCAAAGCCAAAGCCTCATGCGCCCACGAGGTGAGGGGGATTTGGCCAATGGATCTCACTTTGAAAATAGTGAGTGTCTAGGGCTTAATTGTGTTGCAAAAGCTTACCATGAATTGGTGGAGATGGGGTATTTAGAGGGAGATGGTTGACCATAGGGTTAGAGTTTTGCCCTACACATGGTGGCTTCCCATTGACCAAGGTGTGTCATCCATAGGATGGATGAGGAAAGAATAATCCCAAAGATACTAATTATCTTGAGATGATGATGGAAGTATCCTTAATTGATTGTGATGAGGATTCCTTACTTGTTTGAGTTGATCTTCAATTATGAATATATTAAAGATATGATTTAGTAATTAAAACTTTTCCTCCTTTCCGCAAGAAGAGAAGCTTGATGATGTTGTAGTCTGCTACTTAAGCCTCCAACAATGTTGGATTGTGCAGGAAAATGTTTGAGGGCCCTGCCCATTTAAAGAGGGCGTTCTTGTCTTCTTTGAAAGAAAAAAAATTCCGTGTCATATTCTGGATATTTGGCATTAATTTTGGCTCACAAATATCACTATAATAGTATTTTTATTTATTATTATTGGAGATGCAAGATATAAACTTGAGACATCTTTTAACATTGAAAAGAGAAGTGACACTCAAAGTTAATTGGCTTAGTGTAATTGTACATTGTGCTTATATATTGTGGTGCATTTTTTAGTTATTATAATGGTATCTAATGTGGGTCGAGCTTATGGACATGTCATTTTCGGTATAGAAAAATGGTGCACGTTCTGATGCCTTTAAAATTACACGTGTTATGATACGAGTGGACAACAAGTTTATATTTTAGATTTATAGTAATAAAAAATAAAAATAAAAACAAAATAATGAACAATTCTTTAGCAATGAGAAAACAAAATAACAAGAACGGTCTGAATAGATATTTAAATCTTATTTATTTATGTGTTCATTTTATACTAGCAATATTCTATTTTAGATGTGACAACCTGTCCCTACTTTTACGATTTTATTAATTTTTAAAAGCGTGAATTGACGAAAATGCCCTAGAGGTGAGATTATTGACTTCAATTGACCGTCATTTCGTGACACATACGAGCTACTATTTTACCGTGTTCTCGAAGTACTCGATGGTACGAACGCATAAGCGAAAGCCGCTTGTGAATTGGGATTGTAACGGAAAAGTTACGGACATTTGGAAACATTTTATTACATTTTAGATTAGAAATTAATAAACTCCCACCTTGTGGGAAAGAAGCCCAATTAGATTGTTGTTGAGTGACCAATCAGAAATTTAGGGGAAAAAGGATTAAACCAATCAGAAATGAAGGGGAAAAGAAAGAACCAATCAGGAGATGAGAGAAAGAATGACCTCCCCAGCCTCCCCTTCGACTCGTACACCCAACCCATTCAACCCGGTGTAATTCCTGCCAGCTTCCACCATTTTTCAGGCGAAATTCATCCACCCATCACATCAATCTCTTCCTCAACCTCCCCTCTACCATTTCTGACCAAGATTGAAAGGTTTTTGGTTCAAAACTCAAAAACAGTGTCGGAGACCCGAGGGTGTTCGACGACGATTCCGCTGTTTCAACGAGTTGCACCACCCACCACCACCCTTAACCAACTCCCCTTGAGCCCAAGAGCAAACCCCAAACAACCTTGGAGGCGGCGGAGCACCGGAGAAGGCGAATCAAACACACCCATTTCTAGGGTTTCTGATGGGTACGACCCAATTTAGGGCATTTCCTAGCCAAATTGGACTTAGCCGCATGTATAAAACTTGCTCTACTCGTTCAGATCTTCATTCTTGTAAAATTTGAGAATTTTTTTAATTGTTCGATTTTCTGGCGAGTCGGGGCGGCGACCGCCACGTACGGCGACATGTAGCCAGTGGGCCGACGCTGCATTTTTTAGTTAAATTTGATGTTCTGATGTCATTTTGATAACCGTTTGCTATAGTTCGATAGTTTAAACCTAGTGTAGAATACTACGCCACTTGACCATTTTATGATTCAATGATCCGATCATTGGATCGTCACCAAACCTTAATATGTTATAGTACGTAATATTGAGGACCATAGGAACTTACGGGTCGGGAATCCAATGTACGAATCTTCCCTAATTGGATTTGTAATTTTGTAATATAAAACGTTGACCGCCACTTAATTTGTGATTGGCGGAGATCCGACCGTCGGATCGTGGTAATATGTTAATGTTGTTCTAGGAGCTTATTGAAACTCTTAAGAAGTTACGGATCAAAAATTCGAGGTGCGGATCTTTCGGATCGAGTTACGTAAGGTTGTGGACCCTACCGTCAACCTTTGACCGACGGTTGACTTTTGGTCAATAGGTTACAAATCATTCTAGAACGTCCTTGGGGATGTGTTTTATGTAAGTTATGTATTCTATCGATAAGAATTCTGAGATGTGATTTGATATTTGTTTTAGGCGACAATCATTCGTGACGCCTCGATATTCATGCTAGGAGTTGTAGTAAGGGTGGGTACAGGCTGGGCCCAAAATTGAAGGAATTGGATTGGACCCGTTTGTAAATAAAACAAGATGGGGTAGGTTTTGGATTTTTCAAAATAGGATCCGAATCTAACTCGGCCAGTTGAAATGGGCTGGTTCCTACGGGTCCAAATCTTCACTCACACCTAAGTCTGGTATTCGTCATCTTGTTTGTTCCCTCCCCCAGCGTCTTCTCTGACGCCTTGAGCAAATCCTCCAGTAACTCATTTGTTCATCAGACGGTGCTCTCATGCAGTTGTTTTTAGATCTAGCTAGTGACTTTCTTCGAATAATGGGTTGATAAGTTCGACTTCTCAGCCAAATAGTGTTCCAGCATACCGTCTTCGTCATCTACCATTAACCATAAGACAAGATGGTTTCTTCATCAGATTATGAACACAAAGCATTTCCTTCATAACAAAATTAAGTGATTTGACTGATTTTGGTCTCATCAACATAAGACTACATGGGCAATAAGGAAAGAAAATCACCTTCAAAATCATCAGAATCGAAGTTAATCTCGTCCTCATCCTCTTCATCAAACCCTTCAGTGGCTAGAGCTAAACCTTTCTATGGAGGGAGAAAAAGCAAGCAAAATGGAAAAGTGACGAGGAAAGTGCAAGGAAAAAGAAGGGAATAGAAAGCCAATAAAGAAAGAAAATGAGCTCTTTTTGAGGTTTGTGGAGATAGAGAAAGGAGACAAAGAAGGGAGATAGAAAAAAGTAGCTCATTTTGAGGTGGGTATGTCAAATATTTTGATAATTTTATGAGAATTGGGAGAAACGGGTCCAACCGGGGCCCCGTTTCCTAAGGCTTTTGCACCCGCCCTATACCGATAACTTTGTGAACCTGCCCTTCACCCCTTTTTGTCTTTACAAATTTTAGACCCGTCCTGAACTGCATGGAACCGGCCTGCCCCGTGGGCCTAGGGCTCGTTTGCCCACCCCTAAGTTATAGTACGAACTCCAGGTGAGTGGGTCTTTTATTTTTTATAGTATATATATATGATTGATAGTTTCCATTTATGCATTTGAAAAAGAATTTCTTACTTACGCCTAGATTATACTAAAATTTATAAGCATTAGCAAAATGACGGAATTTATGAAATTATTCTGAATCCTGTGGGATGCCTTAATCCAAATTACAACTTTGATGAATGTTATATTGACTAGAAATTATGGAATAGGCTAATCCTACAGGATGCACAAGTAAGCTTACTATAAAGAGATGCCTTGATTATATGGTCATGAACAGTACGATATTGATTAGAATTGTTGAATGGTTGTGGCATGACTATATTGATGTTATCTGCTCATCGTTTGCTGCACCCGATGTTAGTGCTCGCCCAGGGCCAGGGCCAGGGCCAGTCTTTCACATGTATGTTTACATCCGCACCGCACGCTCGCCTTGGATCCAAGTAGGTGTTAGTCCTGTCGTACAGGTTGCAATGGGTAACTCCGACTCGTATGTGACCGCAAATAACACCAGTCTTCATGTGATTGTAGCACTAGAGCGTATATTATGATTACACCCATACATGTTCATGTCAGAACACCTCTGCATGAACTCTTGTGTCAGCATGTGTCGATGAGCACCCGATATGATATGTTGCTTATGTGAGATTTTATGATTTTGGATGTCATGCCCTTATTTACGAGATATTGTGCCATAATGAATTTTTAAGATTGTGCAAGCTACGGTAAGTATTTTTATACTATACATAGTAAGTATATTTTGGAAACTATACTTGTTTTACGGCGAGGGATTACTTTATTTTTAGGCCCACTCACCCTTGTTTTTTATCGCCCCTCCCCAGGTTTTAGTAGTTGAGCTTTTTTATCGACAATGATATAATTCTCACCCTATCTTACTGTACTGTACTTATGCTCTGACATCAATTGTGAAATGAGTTCATTCCCACTTATAGCGCACTCTTATATTTAGGCACTTTTAGGTTTAAAATTATTCACATTTTCCACATCACTACATTTTATGCTTTCGTCACCTTCCAAGTGTCGACCAGCACAGCTCAATTCGGAGTTCTAATGGACATACCGGGTCGGGGTGTGTCATTAAATTAATCTAAAATAAATATAGAAAAATCAAATTTGAGTGCAGAAAAAAAATTAAATATTTCATATTTGCCTAGTCTTATTTATTTTGGATAAGTAATTATTGCATAAAAAAAAGTTTTTATTTTATTTTATTTTTTCTAATGTCAATACAAATACAAAGACAGTTGGTGATGAGATGAGACTTTTCTTGGTATGTAAAATTTTGTTTGGGTTAACTATTTGATATTGATAATAATTAAAGAAAAACTAATGAAAATGGTTTAAAAACTTTGAGTTTTAATCAAAATGAAAAAAAAAAAGTGTTGTAAGTAAATAATATCATGAGTGATTTTTTAGTGTAAAAATGTCATTTTCGTAAAAAAATGAACAATACTAAGAATATTTCGTTAAAACTCTACATGAAAATCGAAAAGAGAGGAGCGTGGGAAACAATCCCCCAAGTACGCGTGACGGTGAATGTATTAGGGAGGTGATTGTGATGTGATCACATGTGTGTTTCAATCATCTTCTCCAATCCCATCACACAGAGCAAAGCACACAACACAAGAGTCTCTCTGCAGTCTGAAGTCTGCAGTCAGGGCTCTGAAGTCAATGCCTCTCTCTCTCTCTCTAAAATCATCTCCCATTAATATTAACACACACACTCACTCTCACTCTTGTCCTTGATATGATGATAAGTTTCCCATTGGTGGCACACACATGCTCACGCTCCTCAAATTCCCAATCCAACCAATCGCCTCCCTCCTCCATCCCAACCTCACTCCAAACACCTAGAAAGAAAAATCAACCAAAACAAAAAGAAAATCAACCACCTAGAGAGGAAAAAGGGGCATCTTTAGTCCAACTACTCAGAAAAGAAATAAAGAAAGACGTAAGTTAAAGTCAATTGACCTGTATTTTTTTTTTATATTTTAGTTCAAAATTTTTAATAAAATAAATTTTATGGAATAATAATTTATTGTAAAAATAGTGAAAGAGGTGAAAGTCCCACCATGATTCAACCATAATTGAATATTAACATTCTTGTTGAATTTGAAATTTTACACTTATAAGTAAATAAGAACAGTAATATAGTATTAAAACCTCTCAAAAGAGATTTTTGAGAGAGTTTAATTTATTTATAAATCCATAAATTTTATGGAGTTTAATTTATTTTTAGAAAATCTATTTAAAATTTTGAGTGAATTCTCTCAAATTCTCTGGGGAATGAGTGAGATTTGAGAATGCTTAAAATACACTACAAAATATCTTACATTCCCTCGAATTCCCCAATTTTTAAAAATACTTTAAAATCAAATTTTAGGGGATGTATTCAATTGGAATTTTGAGGGATTTTAATTCTTTTATTGAATCTAGGGGCATTCAATTAGGATTGTAACTGATTCTTTGAAATTCAAGGTGTATTCAATCAAAATTTTAAGTTAGTTTATTAAAATCCTTATAAATCTGGAGGTATTCACTTATGATTTTAAATAAGTTTATAACATTCTAGGTGTATTTAATTAGAAATTGATTTTAAAGAATTTGTAATATTTGACGAATTAGAGAGAATTGGAGAGATTTCATAGTGAATTTTAAACATCCACAAATCTCACATCTTCCCATGAGATTTCAAGGGAATTGAATCAAAATTTTATATGGAATCTCTACAAATCAATTAAACTCCATAAAAATCCATAGCTTTATAAATTCATTAAAGTATCTCAAATTCTCAATTGAATACACCTGCATACATCTGAGATGTTACAAAATCCTAATTGAATACTTCCCGACTTTCAAAAAATCATTTAAAATTTTGATTAAATACTCATGAATTTGAACAAGGAAATAAAATATCTCAAAACATTTCCATCAAACAATAAAAGAAGAAAAAGAGAGAGAAAGAAAGAGAGAGAAAATGACAATACTCAACCATAAGAAAACAAAACATAGCAAATAAGCAACAATCCTTTATGTCTTTCCATTTTCTTTTCTTTTTCCCATTTCAAAGCCAAAACCAAAAACCAAAAGCCTTGTTTTTCACTCTTCCAGGTCTTCTTCCAAGTTGCAACCAAACCCCATCTTAAAGCAAGCTCTCTCTATTTTTCTTGAGTCGCAGAGCGGTTTTTGGTGGCCGTGGCGGTGACAAAACACCCACCAATTCCAAATGGAATACACCACAAGCTCAAGGCCTCAAGAAATCAGAGAGAAGCCGTATTCGTATTCCCCCATAAACTCACCGAGGAGCAACAACAATGGCACGACCACCAACGCCAACAGCAGCGTCTGCAGCAGCAGCAGCCCGGCGGTGGGGACTCAAATCCCGACAACCCCGAAAGTCTCAACTCCCAGATCTGACTCCAATCCCTACCCGACAACCTTTGTCCAAGCTGACTCCTCGAACTTCAAACATGTTGTCCAAATGCTCACCGGCTCCTCGGAAACTGTCACTCACCAGTCCTCCCCCAAACCCACAGCCGCCGCCCACCACAACAGCCACCACCACCACCACCACCACCAAGATCCAACAATTTTGCCACCCTCCAATAAAAACTTCAACATCCCACCAATCAAAACCGCCCCACCGAAAAAGCAGGGCTTCAAGCTCTACGAGCGGCGGAGCACCAATCTCAAAAACACCCTCATGATCAACACCCTCATCCCCAACTTCCAATCGGCTTCTGGGTTTTCTCCACGTCATCAGGAGATTCTCTCACCGAGCCTACTCGAATTCCCGTCACTCACCCTCAGCCCGGTGACGCCGTTGAACGACCAGTTCGACAAGTCGGCGTCGTCGCCGTCACTGGGAAATTCTTCGTCGGAGGAGGACAGGGCGATTGCGGAGAAAGGATTTTACTTGCACCCGTCGCCGAGGGCTACGACGACTCCGAGAGACCCGGAGCCGCGGCTTCTGCCTCTGTTTCCGGTCACTTCGCCAAGAGTTTCTGGGTCGTCTTCTTGATCAAATGACGAGTAGAGAGAGAGAGAGAGAGATGTGTAGTAAGTAATATTTACTGTGAGTGGGTTTTGATTAAAATGATCATCAGGAGAAGTGAAGATTAATGGGTTTTGGATGATTTTTCAATGACAGGTACAGATCTTTGTTTTAATTGTACAATTTCATATCTCTTCCATAAAAATGCTAAAAGGCTTAGCTTTCAACTTCCTCCTCCAACTTCTTTTCTTCTTCTTTATATTTTGTTTTGCAACTTTTATGGCTTTTTTTTTTTTTTTTAATTTCTATTGAACCAAACTAAGGAAGATCGAAAATAAATTTTCTATTGAAATCTGAGTGAGCATATATGAATGGGAATATGAATTTTAATTTTACCACTTCATTAGTTTAGCATTTCATTCAATTGCAAAATGCATTTTCTTTTGTTCTTCTCAGCATGTGTGTGTGGTAGGAGAGGACTTTTCAAAAGATGAGGGTGTGGCTGTTGGAGTGGACAATCAACAATAAGAAGTTTCAGTTTTTTTTTCTTTTACAATTACACTAAGCTCATTTAAACTACGATAAAGATATTCAAATTTAAATACAAAAAGTGTAGCACACTACTCTTACTAACTCGGTTAAAACTTAAGTCTGCAATAAAAGAAATTATTATTAAATTTTATTTATTTTTGTTTTTCGTCCCATGTTAAGTTTTACTCATAAATTAACCAGAGTCAAGGATATGTAATTTGAAATTTATAATTTAATTAGTACATTTTTAGAGTAGATTCAACTTGTTGAAGGGTTCTTCTAGGGTCCCCCCCCCCCCCCCCTCCATTGACGAGTGAGGAGGACCACATTTCCCGTTTAATCTAAGGCCATACATATGTGAAACTTCCACCTAATCATATATGATCATGTTGTTCGTGACTTGTGAGCTGTTGAAATTGTTGAGCTAGCTAATGCATTATTAGTAGTGATTTCGAACATTCTCCACTTCTTTCTCTCTCTCTCTTTTTATTTTTATTTTACGTATTCGATTTAAAAACCAAAAATAAAAGAAAAAGTGCAGGAAGAGAAAATAAGATGCGAAAATGACTTTTCTAGTATATTTACGGTACTCGTATGTTTTGCAACTCACAAAACAATTCAATGTAGTATGATGTTCTGATAGAATGGACAATCATCTGGAATTCAAGCTAGGTCATTTAGTTCTTTCTTTTTTTTTTTATGTTTTTGTGAATCATTTTTCTTAATTTTTTTATTTGTGAAAAATCACTAAAATAAACCAAACAACAGTCAATAAAATGTATTTATCAACAATTATCTGGAATTCAAGCCAGATAATATCGTTTTTCTTTTCCTTAAGGAGGGACTTTTGGGGAGAGGGAAAACATGATTTAAACCCAAAATATTGACTTTTATTTTTGTTGAAGAAATAGTACAAAGTTGTCAGAAGCCATTTATATTCGGTGTATTATACGACGTTTAGTTGTCTACGCATGCTGCGACTACTAAGCCTTGACATTTCTTATAATCACAATGCATCAATTACTCAAAGTCACTGTAAGGATTGAGCGCACAAGTCCTTTTTGTATTAATGGAGGCTTAGTATGCTTCGTGCTGCACAAATCCTCGAATTACATGAGTTTATTTGTTTGAGTAAATTGTAGTTATAGTCCCTTGATTTTAACTCAATTGGAGCACTGATCCCTCAACTAAAAATACATTATCATTGGTCCCTCAACTTATCAAAACGTGCATCTATGGTCTCTTAACTAAAAATTCATTATCATTGGTCCCTCAACTTTAATTCGACTGAAGAAATTGTCCCTTAACTTTAACCCAATTGTAGCAATGGTCCTTCCAACATAACTCGTTTTGATAAAAAATTTGACGTAGTTGACGAAAATGACCATAATTACACACTTTGATGAGTTGAGGGATCCTAATTATATAAATGGTTATTCCAACATAACTTATTTTGACAAAATTTTGATGAAATTGATGAAAATGACTATAGCTATACATTTTGAAAAGTTGAGGGACCAATGTTAATGGATTTTTAGTTGAGGGACCATTGCTCCAATTTGATTAAAGTTGAGGGATCATTGCTACAATTTACTCTATTTATTTTGCTTTGTACAAATAGCTCAAAATATAGGCAACACTCAATTGCACTCATTTGTCTGAAATAACCGATGAAGGGTTTCTTTCGTGGTAGCACTCACATATGCAGAACATAGCTTTCGTTAGAAAAAAATAAAAAAATAAACTTACATGCAACGAGGATATATTGGTCTGTCACAACCACTAATATTTCATTATGTAATACGCGAGATGAGTGATAGTGAGAGTAAACTGCTATATGAGCATATATCTCAATAGATAGCCGATTTTTACACAACATATTTAGATTTTAACACCTTTCTTTATTTTTATCTTTCAGACTGAATAAATCAAACGTAAACAATGAACATGATTAAATATGGGTGTATAGAAGAAGAAGGGGCGTGTATTTGTCATTTCTGCTCCCAATAACCTCGTCGTGGAGAAGTTTCCCCCCAACTTTCATTTCACTTTACATGAAAGGAAAAGTATTGGGATTGTTATCGTTAGAGGCTTTTTCCGTTTATGTACAAGTTTACCATATGCTGAAATAATATGCAGTATATACAAATAAGGAAATAAGCTTAGGGTAGGACAATCAGACATTCTTTCTCTGTATGTTTATCTTTCCCAAATATATGAGTTTGTAATGTTTGTGATGTCGACTCATTTGACTTGGAAGAATAACAACTTTCTTAACGTGTGGACGCAAGAAAAGAAACCAGAAAGTGGGGCTTTCTGTTACTCTTATGACACTTGAGAACGAAAGGAGGAAGAAAGCAAAAAATTAAAGTACAATTTGAATTAGCAAGTTAAAGCTGCAGAGAAAATGTCAAAGACTTTTTCTTTTTTCCTTTTTTAACACTCAATTTCTGTCATTGTGTGTGCGGCATGCCCAAGAAGTCGGTGCATTGAACTGAAAAACCCGCCAAAGTTCTTTGTTTTTGTTTATTTTTTGCAATTTGATGATGCATGAAGATTTTATCTTTTATCTACCCGTTTTAGATTGACAAGCATTCTTGCTTTTGTTGGATTGTTGAACCAGTTTTGGATTTTAATGGAAATTGGATATCTTGATATTTATCAAAGAAAAACTTAGGTGGCTAATACAAATTTGGGAAACATGCCAGCCTCAGGGAAAAAAAAAGGCTCAGTTACATATTGCAGCATCTAATTGTTTGGTCTGATATGTTTTAAAAGGATAATGTTAGGCAAATCAAATTTTTGCACTATTGTGGCACCAATCAAATTTGTACTTTAATTCAAATTAGAATTTAATTTATGATTGTAATGGATATTTATATAGTGTAGAATGTGCCACATCATTTGGTGCACAAATTTGATGCCTGAACTTGATGTATGTAGCACCACCCGTTTTAAAATTGAACAAAAAAATCCTGACATTAAAAATTGTTACATCCTTGACCCCTTCGTCCGTTTGACTATCAGGTTAAGTACTAGTTTTTGAGGTGACTTTTTTTGAGAGGTTTTTGGCGTGGCATTTGGTTGTGTCATTTCTACTTATATGGACAACAGATTGATGCAACATAAGCGTTTCTTCTTTATAAAAACTTCTTATTTGTGACCTTATGATTTTTAACCTCGCGTTCGTGTCATGAGAAAAATTGGTCCAAAAACAACGATGGACCTATTTTTAGGTGACCAAAGAGGGTGAAGACACCCTAGACTAAACTACGTCATTAATATGAATAGAGAGGCCATTAGGAGCTCCTACAAGATTATCCGTTAAATATTGCCAAAGCCATTGGGGAGGAAGCTCAAAAACCTAAAGACCGAAGTTCAAATTGAAACTCCAATTGGCTAGTTGATCTGCAAAACCATTCAATTCCCTGAAAATATGTTTTAGCTCACATTGCACAATTTGTCTCATCATATCCCTGCAACTCTTCAAAAGCGTAGTGAGAGGATGAAAGTATCTTGCATAGATTGGTTCATCAGTAACACAGCAGGAGCAAAGTCCATTTCGATGATTAATTTAGACATAACTTTTTCAATAGCAAGCTAGAGCCTGAAGCACAAACCCCAAACTTCAGATTCGATAATCTGCCATTCCTCTAAATTAATAGAGAAACCTCACATCCAATCACCGTTGTGGTCACGGAAGAATTCCTTCAACACCAATCTTGCTCAAATAACAGGAGGCTCTCACTTCAGCATAACATGCATCCTATGAGGTGGTTTTTCAAATTTTAGAAGAGATTCCATCCATCATAGGCACTTCCAACAATAACCATTTTCGGATCAGTAGGGAGGGAAAATCTACTTAAAAATTTTGGTGGTTCCTCCATTTCCAGGTATACCAACATGCAAAAACAAACAAACAATTCCATGCTACCACATTGCCTTAGACGTCACATTAGTTATCATCCAAGCTTTCAAATCTAAGTTAAAAGTATTGTGCATTTGAGATGGATCACTCAAAATTTCCCAAATGCATTGAGCTCTACTACATTCCTTTAGAATATAGAAAATGTCTCCAATGGCCAAGAACAAAGTTTGTAAGAGGAATGGGTAGTTAGATTTCTTTTAGTTCTTTGCTCATTAGTAAGCAGCTTGCCTTGACTAATGAGCCAAAGGAAAAACTTAAGTTTGGAAGGGATTTTGACAGTCCAACTCCCAAACCAATAAAAAAACAAGCCTTCTTTCACAACCATCATGAAAGAAAGTAGAGACTGAGAAATCCTCCTTAGGAAAGTTATTGGAATCAATATAATTAATCAAAGGAGCATGCAACATCCAATGGTCTTTTCAAATTCTCCATTTCATATGTTTGCACAACAAATCAGTTCCATACAGAATTCCTTTTCAAGTGTAAGAGTAGTCAGACTTCTCATGTAGTTTAGTATCCAAATACAGCTCTCTTGTATTTCGTCTCATAGATTTTTACCTAAAGGCATGTATCCTTAGCATGAACTCTTCATCCAATTTTAGACAACAAAGCTTGATTCAGCTCTGCCATTTTCTCCAATCCCACACCTTCAAGCACTTAGGTCTGCAAACAATGCTCCAAACGTAAATGAAATATGTTTTTCTGCTCAGAGTCCCCTCAAAAGAAGTTTTTGTTCAACTTGTCTAGATAATCACATAAACTAGTAGGAAACTTAGTTTGGACTAAGGTATTGTAAGGGTGACTACTTGGACTAAGGTGGCCCTTCCAACCATTGAAAGGAAAGAAATTCGACTTTGAACCTTATCAATCACTGCCATGTAAGTTGATTTAGATTGATAAGAGGTACGAACGGCTTAAAATTCCGGAGCTTTAGTGTAATTAACTCAAATAAATAATAGATACTTCTATGTCCGCTCAGCTGTCTTATCTTTTTTACTTACCTTACTAAATGATTTATTTTTTGTTACGCCCCTCGAAACTCTACTATAATGAGACTAATTTTGAGAATTTGAAAAATCTGCACATTTTATTCTTATAATTATTCATATGGTTTATAGTGTTACATGTCTATGGAGAAGTACAAATTCAGATTTCCAAGAAAGAAGTGATTGTTTTGAAACCATGATTCTCTGGTAGAGCTCCATTCCCTGGTCGGATCGATACAATAACTTCCAATCCTGAAACATTAAATAAAAAAGTGCATCTTAAACATCAATGCCACAAAAATTTTGAATTTTGTTTGATCAGTTTCGTTCATCTTTCTTAATTTCTTTCTTTCGTTCTTTACTTTTTACTTCTGTTATGTTAGGAGCAACAATAAAGAACGGGTAGAGAAGTGTCTAGCGACCTATAGCCGGGTGTATACACCATCCTCTCACAGTATGTGGTCACGTGCTAGTCAAGTGACCCCTGTTGCGAGAAGAGGGTGTATAAAACCCGGCTACATTTAACATCTCGATAGGGGTGGGGATAAACCACAGGCAAATCATTACCTGCCGCCTTTGCAGCTATAGCTTCTTGAAAGACATCTGTCACAAATAAAACCTCCGATGGTTTATCAACTCCAACTGATTGTACAATTTCAGCATAACTGCTACTTTCTCTTTTGTTTCTGCGTGAGAGCGAGAGAGAGAAAGATTAGCTAGCTTGAGGTGAATTTGGAAAGCTGGAAGCAGAACACGTTAATGTTAAGTGAAAGCAATTTTTAACAGTAGAAAAGGATTCTGAGTTAATTTACCCCACTGTGGTGTCAAAAAATCCAGACAAATATTCTCTTAGGTCCCCATAATTTGAGTTACCAAATATAAGTCTCTGTGCCAACCTGCTACCACTAGAGTATATGTAGACCTGCCGTACAAAATTTCAACATTGAAGGTATGACATCGAGGAATTAATCTCAACTTCACCAATGAATTAAATCTAATTTGTATGGTTAGCATATGCACCAAAGACATCGGAAACATTAACGCTTGATTAGCTATATCTTGACCATGCACGCACCTTTATGCCTGAATCATGCCACTTCTTAAGAGCTTCTGGTACATCATCAAAAACTACTCCCTTCAATTCTTTCTTTTCATATCCAGTTCTCCAGATATGACCCTGAATGCTAGAAGTCAGCTATATCCCAACAAAGCAAGCAAATTCCTTCTAAATATCCAAAATTGCTTACTTGCAACTGTTTCAAGGCAGTGATCTTCCGATCAGCTTTTATCATTGCGTCAACATTAGCAACCAAAGCTGCAACAACCTCCTCTTTCCCTGCATCATCAGGGGGGATGGGAACAGCACCAGCAACACCTTTTTCCAGGTCTTCTTGAACCTACAATTAGGATGTAGAACTTTAAGTATCATTTCAAAGTGTCCAGCTTACTTCTATGATCTTCCAGTTAACTTCTAAATTTAACTCTTTAAATAAAGAGCAATTAAATTGCTAGCCTGAGCCCAGAGCCGTCCAACTCTACTCTATACATTTTTCAGGTATAACTTCTGGTAAGGATTAAAAGGTTAAACTGTGGTTTGCTCACTACAAACTAATAAGATTCACATTCTTATCAAAAAGATTAATTACTTGCATAAAAATAAAAATAAAAACAAAATGATTTCTTTTCATAGCAATGAAAGTAAAAAAGGACTACCTTAATTCTAAAGCAATACTATTATCATGCTGTAAATCAGTGGCATGGTGCATTCACATGTCAAGTGGTGCACTACTGACCCAGAATTAACAGCTGAATACTAATGTGATTTTACAGGTGTGTGGTCTACAAAACAGCACTCTCGATTCTTGAACGAAAAACTTACCTGGAAGCGCAACAACTTTATGTCATCTTGAGTTTCTTCAGTGTCATATGTTGCAGACAAGTGCCTTCCAACATTATCGCGGGCATATGGAAAGAGAACATCAGTCACAAATGATATGGGAGTAGTAGTTCCCTCAATGTCAAGAACAATGCAACACTACAGGAAAAAGTGAAATCCATAAATAGAAGGAAGAAGAAATATAAGGTTATACAAAAAACCATGAAATTGTTAATTATAACATTTCTCAACCAAAAGACAATATTTGCAGTAAAACGAAATAAACATATAAAGAAACAGAAAACTAGGGTTGACTTCAAAGCCTGATACTAAAAGTTTCAGAACCTGAGAAATAAAAATAAAATAAAAAATTTAAACTTACTTGTGACGGCTCAGATGTATTATCTGAAGCTGTAGTCGCTGCCTTCACAGATATATTTCTGTGAATACCACTTCCTAAAACTCCTTTGACATTTTGTTGTATAGGGCCATGGTTTGGAGTAGTTGGGTCCAAACCCAACTGATGAAGTTTGATAGCAGCTTCAAAGAGATAGTGATAACATTCAGCCTGGAAAAGAAAAAAATCTGATTGAATAAGCATCAGGATAAAAGGCTCCATACTTCCAGATCCATATGTTAGCCATCTGTATCAACAGTTAACATAAGCTTCGACAATTACACTGACTGCCTAACCATTAGCATCACAAGCATCACCTGAGTCTTAGCATTGATCCACGAGTCACCCCAGACATAGATCCCATGGTTACGAACAAGCACAGCTGTTGTTTTTGGGTAGGCTTCAATCTATTGGACATGAAGGCAAGCAAAATACTCATCCACATAGAAATTCAAAGTTTGTATATTGATTTTTTTTTCCTTCCAATAACAATCAAATAGTTACTTTGAAAACAAAAAACCTTATCCATTAGCAAAGCTAACAATATGAAATGACAAAGAATTAAGTACATAACCGTGTCATGCATAAACTTAAACAGCTATATACTAGGATGGAGTCCATCATTCATAAATAGTAGCTTTATGTCATCAAAAGCAGATAGAATCATCACACCAAAACCAAATTGAGTTTAAAACATGAACATACAGCTTTGGCAAGAGACTCTGTGAGCTCATATTCATAGGCAGTGTTCTCTATTATAGGGACCACAAGCTCATCATAATAACCGTGCCCTTTGATTCCTTTAATCATCTCCATATGAGTGATCTGCATATTTGTACACAGAAATAGGAAAACAAACTATTAAAACAGACAACCAGTAAAAGTAGGCAGGAATATCACATAGAGAAAGGGCAACACCCACAGGTGTTCCCCCCCTCCCTCTGAAAAAGAAAGTAAAAAAACTGAAAGGTGTGCACACCATTATTTTGCATGTGTTTTTTTACAAATCACTGCAACATTAAGTTATGAACTACCCAAATTTCTGAAATCCATACTCTGCTTTAACTCTTATTCAAAGCGGGAGTCAATTAAATGAAGAAATATCCAAATTTTCAAGCAGGGGGAGGCAAACATAAAAATTCAGACAAAAAAATAGGACATTGACAGAAGAATAAAAACAACAGGTCCCTGCATTTATGTATTAATTAGCACTTCCTTTATTCCTCACTAATGGATGCCAGGAGTAAAAACTTACTCGAAATTCTTTTGCTAATGGATTGATCATTGTTACAAGACAAGATTCCATCCCATGACTATGAATAACAGCTCCTGCATTACGCATATCATATGCCTGGAAAACAAGGGAAATAAATATTAACTACTAATTTTCATAAGAGAGGTGTCAGTCTTCCCAAAAATTAAACTAATGGTGAGTATTCATGAACCCCAGCATCCTCAAATAGGACTTGTCATAAAGTGGAATGAGAAAACACAGAGACACGGGATCAATGGATCACATTACAAGGTTAAAACAATGTTTTTATCAAATTTACATGTGTAAAGCAGTTGAAGTGCCTTTAAGAAGCAACCCGGCCTTAAAAATATAGCAAGTAGTACTTTCTCAACATTTGTTACAACATGTATCCAAAACTAACAAACAAAAAGAAAACTTATAAATAAGAGGTCACTATCATCAAATATGGAACAATGGAACCACAATAATGCATCAACCACATTTTTTACTTAATGATGGTGAAATAAATAGTGTGAGCAAAGAGAAATAGCTTATACAGATTGTAGCTCACATGTCCGCTACAGAGTATCAACAAAGTACAACTTCTCTTTTCTTTTCTTTTAGATAAGAAGATTTCAAATTCGGCCCATGACTAAATTCCAGACTTCTATCCAATATTCCAATTTGACATGATTCAGATGAGTCTTTGCGACCCTTTACATCCAGAGTCATGTAAGGTTCAAATCAATCTGCATTGTACCTTTTAACTGAGACTGCTTGACATTTCTCTTTGCAAAATCAATTGCCTCTTGGCTTTATTCTGATAGGGATCCAAGAGTCATAAGCAATCAAGTCTTCAAGAGTGATTATTTTGATGGCTTATGAAACGTGGGAAAATCAAATTTCTTTTACCATCTTCAATATTTGGAGCAGGTAGGAACTACAGTCCCCACCTGGTCAGCGGCTTTAGCATGCCACAATCAATAGCTCTGGAAAAGGTACTCTGGTTGTAAAACTAAGATTTCATATTGTATTCTATGAAAGCTAAAACTTAGAAGTACCACTCCATTGTGCCAACAAAGTTGTTACCCAGCTTGTACAGTGTATAAAATTAAAAGAACCTCAGAAGTTTTCATTAATGCCATAATCACATATTCAGACATCAACAGTAAATGTACAAAACTGGAGAAGAGTCATTTCAAAGTTTTACAATGTTCTGACTGATTTATCCAAATCAAACATTAGTTGGAACTAATTCACACTTTCTTTCCAACAATAACTTTATAGTATTTATAAGAAGCACAAGGAATTGATACCTTCATAAAAAGTGGACCACAATCAGAACACTTGGGAGGCTTATGCGGGTACGGCTTCGGAGATGGAGAACACAAGACAGACCCATTAGGAGATAACACATACATGTCCTCGGGTACCATTCTCTCCTTCTGAACGCCTGCACACATAGGAAAAACAAACATGAAAAATTGAGCCCAGAAACAAAATAGAAGGTCACATATTGAAAATGAACCCACAGTTCCAATTAGGAAACTCCAATTTCTTTATCACAGAATAAAAACCCAAAAAGCAAAGAATATTTTGCCTTTAAGCTTCAAAGATGCATATAACCAAATGTTAACAGCAAAAAACCAACCACGATTACAATGAAATCTCCTTAATCAAAACATAGGCACATCATACAAAAATTACAGAAATTAATCAACACAAACCCCACAATTAAATTATAACAATACGAACCCAGATACCAAACAACACAGAAGAGCCAAAAGACTCAACATTTAGCATAATTTACAAAAACCCAGAAAGCAAACAACCAAAAGAACCACACAAAACAGAAACTTATTAAATTGGTGAAAATCCATGAATACCCAGAAACCCCAAAAACCCAAAAAAATGAACAAAATGATTTTAGAGAGAGAGAGAGATACCAGACGGAGACATGACTACAAGCTGCTCAGGCTTCGGAACAGAGTCATCGTGAACTTTGATTGTGATGCTGCCACCCGTTCCTGAGACCCATCCGAGATTGTAGAATTGGCGGCAGAGATCGGATATGAGAACCTTGGTGTCGCTCACTGCTTTGCCTTCTAAGTAGGACTGCGACGTCGTACCGAGTTTCAGTCCGTTCACTGCCATTGCTGGTCTAGCTAGAGAGAGAAACTGTGATGGGTGCTGTGCTTCAATACTAGGCTAAAACCTAAGCAATAAAGAATGAGAAAGTTCAAAGGTTCCAAAGTATCATTCTGTTACCGGACGGTGACTGAAGTCTGGATTCTGTTGCCAAACGCTAACTCAAGTGTGGATTGTGATTGGGCCAAGTGTGTTTTGTTATTTTTGCATTTTTAAATTAATTCTCTATTTTTCTTTTTCTTTACGAAAAGTCAGTTAATCAAATTCTTTACCAAAAGTTAGTTAATTTAATTCTTTTTGAGTTTTTCCAAATTACCAAACTCCGACGCTCTGACCCTCGTATTCGTACTTCATAACCTAAACTCATCAAAGTAATAGCACAACGACACATATCACACAACATTCACATTAGAAATGACGGGACCTGGGGCTGTTAGTGAGTGCAATGGGGAAAGTTTTATTAATTCATAGTAGGTACGAAAACCCTAGCAGACCTTTCTAGCATTCGAATACGTAGCATGATCTCCTTCAACAAGTTTTTTTACCTTTGGTAGAGTCACTCATTTGGATGTGTTTTTAAAATGACTAAAAAAATTTTTGGTGAAAATGGTTTTGAAACTAATTCTTAGAAAAAATCCAAGTAAATAATGGAAAGCACTTTAAATGCTTCATGAAAGAAGCACATATCTGGTGTTTCTTCCAAAAAGCTCTTAAAGTGCTTTTGGAACCCAAAATCAATTTCACTAAAAGCACTTCTAGTCATTTTAAAAGCATTTCCAAACGAGCTCATATATAACGGGAGACCTCTCAAAAAGCACTTTTCTAATAACTAAGACCTAAAACCTTCTTTCCCATCATTAAAAATACATAAAAGGATAAATCATTGTTCCTTAGAGCAACTCCAGCGTGGGCTGGTGCTCGGGGGACGGGGGACGAAATAAGGCCAGATAGCCCGACCTTGAAGCTCCAGCGTGGGCAGCCTGAGGGAGAGTGGAGGCCCGAGCTCCGGGCCTGTGAGGAATTGCCATCCCAAGAGCCCGAGTGGATGTGACGCCAGGGCTGACGTCATCCTGGTGTTAGCCCAATTTTATATATATTTTTTTTGTCAGGCGCGTATGACTCACCCGCACGTGGGGGCACGTTAGTCGACAACTTTTCTATGTATGGGGCCCGCATCGCAGTCTACCGAGGTTACCGTTGGGAAGTCACATGGCTTCCCACGGTCCGTTCGATCTCAACTGCTCTTTAAATTGGACCGTCCGATTTGCAAAGGTAATAAAAATAAAAAAAATCTTATTTAATATCAATGATCGATATTATTCTGCTTTATAAATAAATAAATAAAAGAAAAAATAGTTTTAAAATTAAGAAAAGTTACTGTTGTGACACGTGGTACAATCTGGAGTATTGGAATTCAATTTATTTAAATCCAACGGCAGAGATTAATTAGTTCAATAAAAAATTGTAAAAAATAGAGATTTTTTTTTAAAAATTGTTTTTACTTTTCTATAAATACCTTCTCATTATCATCTACCTTACACCACAATTTCATATTTTCTCAACTACTTTCAATCAAATTCCTATCTTTCTCTCAAAGTTCAATCAAATTCCTATTTTCTCAACAACGGCATTGGATAAAAATCTTATCGAAATCTATCACCAATAATTGTCTTTTCGAACAATGACACGTGGCGTAACGAGAACGATTAAAAATCTTATCCGAAATTACAAATAAAAAATTATTCTGTATTATTTAAAAAATATATATATTATTGCCTATTGCCAGAGCTATTCAAGTGCAACGGTGGAGATGCAAAAGGCAGTTACTATTCATTAACGGCAGTTACTGTCCACAAGATGGATTGAATAGTGAATAGCCTGGGGGGAGGGCTTCCACGCTGGAGTTGCTCTTATAACTTTATCGAAATATTTAATTTAATTTAATTTTTTTATTTGTAACATTGTATATTTTTGGACTTATTGCTAGTTATTATGATGTGGAAGAAGTTTCTTTAGACGGAACCTAGAATAACTATAACTTATTACAATATAGAGTTTATTTCTATGGATTTGGATCCTCTCTTGAGCTAATGGAGAGGATCCTCCTGACCAATCATCTTGGGTCGTTGGAGTTTTATCCAACAGCTACAAACAGGAGGTTCCTTTAAAGTTATAATAATTATAACCATTAGATAAAAATTCAACGGCCTAAGATAATTGGTCAGGAGGATCCTCTCCATTAGCTCAGGAGAGGATCCAAATCACTTTATATTATAGGTCCAAGCTAGGACCGAAACCTTTTATGACTAGGTAGAGGCTTCTATTTAGAGTGATGGTTTACTAGGTAGAGGCTTCTATTTAGAGTGATGGTTTACCATCAGTAATGCTATTCTTACCATATTAATATACCACATTAGTGTACCACATTATGTGGCATCTGATGTGGTTGTCCACATCATCTAAATTAATCTTAATTTAATTTAAATTAAAAACCATTTAATAAACCAATAATATAAAAAAATCTAGAATTAAATGATGATTTTATCATACGAGGAATCTTCTTCTTCCTTTCTTCCTTCCCCGTTGCTTCTTCTCACGTTTCTTCTTCCATGCCATTTTTTTGTTTCAGCCCAAAATGACGGTTCTATGATTTCACATTTATTCTTCGCGAATGATTCTGTGTTGTTTTCTCATGCTACTAAAAGAGAAGCCCGATGAGTCTTAAGCGTACTAGACTGCTATTCTAGCACCTCTGGTCAGCTAGTCAATCTGGAAAAAAAAGCTCCCTTTTCTTTGATGCTGGCTTCTATAAAAAGGAAGATCGCTAAATGTTTGAATATCCAGACTCAGGAGAAGTTTTGGAAAATATATGGGGAAGAATTATGGGCTGAAACAAAAAAATGGCGTGGAAGAAGAAACGGGAGAAGAAGCAACGAGGAAGGAAGGAAGAAAGGAGAAGACTCCTCGTATGCCACAATCACCATTCAATTCCAGATTTTTTTTATTATTGGTATATTCAAAATTAGGTCCTAGGTTAGAATTCCATAAATAACTAGTTCACTATTAGTTATTACGCTTAAATAATAGGTATCAAGTTCGAACTAAATTATTATTCCCTTATTGTGTCATAATATCAAAAAGTAATAGTGGGTCGTTTGGTTGTGGTTCTGTAGAGACATTAGCCGCAGTGCATGAGATTATATACATATCCCGGATAACATCTTTCTTTCTTCACAGTGTGCAGTACATCATCCAATTCCAACCAAAAAGCAACCTCTGCAAATTACAAAACCAAATATCCATGCGTCCCTCCCTCATCCAACCATGTCAGGCAAAGGCCGTATGCTGAAGAACGTCAAGAAGTTCGCTGACTTTCAATACAAAATCTTCACAGAAAAATATGGCCAGCAGCTCATTGACATTTTCGAGTTCCCTGTCAAGCTTGTCCTCTCTCCTTTCACTCTTGCTTTCGACATTGCCGGCTCTGCTCAACGTGGCTTTGGCGTCCCCGAGTTGGTTTCCAAGCTATCTTACATGTCAATCTTTGTGAGCTCTTGTATCCACAAATATTATCACTTGGGATTTTTTCTGTCTCTGTAAAGTTTGATAATTTAGCTGCTTTTTAACTTTTTAGTGGAATTTTTTACTGGGTTCTGTGGGTTACTAGGTATCTGCATGGGTGTTTTTGGTGTTTTCCGAGTTTTCGGGTATAGAGACTGGATTTTGGTAGAAATTAACAGTTATTTTGGGAGGTTTGTGTCATTTGAAAAATTGGGTAGATGGGTTTTGTGTGAATTTTTGTGGCAGTGAATATATAATCAATTGGTGAATGGCAAGTTGAATTGCATTTGTAGTTTAGTCAAGTAGGTTATGAGGTGGTGCTACTATTCTTGGGAACTTGCATAATACTTAGTGGTGTATTCTGTTTGGGTTTTCTTCATGCTTCAGGCAGTTGCTACTTTAGGGACTTATGACATAGCATTAAAGATGGGAAAGAAGGTGATATGCCAAAGGTAATTTATCCGTTCAATTTTCACGGTGGTCCTTATCTTTAGTTATGTTTATATTCTATGCTTGGTATTACAGTGTCTAGCACTGTAATCGTTTGTAGTTGCACTATATATATCCATGTATATATGCATATATATATATATGTTTGTGTGTGTGTGTGTGTGTGTGTGTGTGTAGATTGATCATCTAACAGAAAACATGTTAAACTAAGTAGAAAATGAAACTTATATGTATTATTGTATAAGGGTGCTGCCTTTCTATTATTTTGTAGTGTACTACTTTTGTTGTGCTAATTACCATTCTCTATCATTCAGAATTAATTTGCACACAATAATGTAGAACGTTTTATGTGTAAATTTTTAAACCATGGTCCTAATGATAGTTGCTCTCTAAGCTGCCAAATCAGGTGTAAAAGAATCTTAGTGGTGAATTTTTCCTTCGTGAACTTGATGACATTACTAGATTCATAGTTTATTGAAGTTAGATGATTTCTTAACTGCACTCTTGAAGTGCAGGAACTGTGGAACCTGCAACGGTTGGCAGGCATTGTGGTGTACCATGTGCAGAGGATCAGGGAGGGTGCAATACCAAGTGAAGAATTACACCCTAAGAAGGTAGACTTTCCTTCATTTGGATTTTGACCTCTATGTCTGGAAAACAATTAACTCTATGAGTTATAATGTGCTCCTATTTGTTACAAAGTGAAAAGATATTTAAGCAAAAATGGAGCTGTAGGATGCATGATTCAACAACTATTATTCTTGAAGTTTTAACTTGCCAAATATATGTTGGAAAAAATTGTAAGTTGTGCTATAATTTTGAATAACATATGTCTATTGAGTCCCAGAATGGGCTAGAAAATCTCCAGTCTGTTGCCAAAATCTGTGATATGAACCTGATAAGAAGATTTGACTGCTCCTTATGGGTCTCATAGTATACTCCTTCAAAACCAAACTATGGTTGTCAT
Source organism: Malus sylvestris (assembly GCF_916048215.2). NCBI lineage: Eukaryota > Viridiplantae > Streptophyta > Magnoliopsida > Rosales > Rosaceae > Malus > Malus sylvestris. Next base: position 30,003,681 of record NC_062262.1, read on the forward strand.
TCTAAAAATGGGAGTCCATTTGAATGCTGGAATTTATTATATTTCTAGGCAATATTTCTTAAAAAGCCTCTTCTGTTTGACTAAAAGTGGGCGTTAATAGCATTTCAGAAACAAATTAACATGTTGCAATATGATTTTTGAAACAATATAAGCTCTGCTTCACTCTTTCTCCTTGTAACCATAGTTTCAGACAATCGAGGTTGGTAGTTAATGCTGGATTAGTTGAACATTTTATTTTTATCTTTTGTTTGTAGTAGGTTTTCATGGTGGCCATGGTTTTGGGGAGAGAAACGAGGATGGGGAAGCTATCTTGGATTTTGCAATGGCATATGATCTCTTCTTAGCCAACACCTTCTTTAAGAAGAGAGAAGAACATGTGATCACCTACAAGAGTGGGTCGTCAAAAACACAAATAGATTTTCTTCTAATGAGGAAAGGGGATCGTATAACTTGTAAGGATTGCAAAGTTATACCAGGAGAGAGCGTGGCTAATCAACATCGCTTGTTGGTGATGGATGTACATATCAAAAGAGTAAGACAAAAGAACAAGACTTGGAAGTGCCCAAGAACTAGATGGTGGAATCTAAAAGAAGAAAAACAAGCCATTTTTAAAGAGAAGGTAATCACCCAATGTGTGTGGGATAGAGAGGGGGAAGCTAGCCAAATGTGGGATTCCATGGCTAGTTGTATCCGAAAAGTAGCAAAAGAGGTATTAGGAGAGTCCAAGGACTTTGCCCCACACCAAAAGGAATCTTGGTGGTGGAATGAGGAGGTACAAACAAAGGTGAAGGCTAAGAAGGAATGTTGTAAAGCCTTATACAAGGAGAGGACCGATGAAAATGGTGAAAGGTATAGAAAAGCGAAGCAAGAGGCGAAGAAAGCTGTCAGAGAAGCTAAGTTAGCGGCTTACGACGATATGTATAAACGACTAGATACCAAAGAAGGAGAGTTGGATATCTATAAACTAGCTAGAGCAAGGGAAAAGAAGACAAGGGACCTAAACCAAGTGAGGTGCATCAAGGATGAGGATGGAAAGGTTCTTGCTACAGAGAACGCGGTTAAAGACAGATGGAGAGGTTATTTTCATAATCTTTTCAATGAAGGACATGAAAGGAGTGCTTCTTTAGGGGAGTTGAGTAACTCAGAAGAGTGTAGAAACTACTCCTTTTATCGTCGAATCCGGAAGGAAGAAGTGGTTGTAGCTTTGAAGAAGATGAAGCATAGAAAAGCAATAGGCCCAGACGATATACCAATCGAAGTGTGGAAAGTTTTGGGAGAGACAGGTATAACATGGCTCACTGACCTTTTCAATAGGATTTTGAAAACGAAGAAGATGCCAAATGAGTGGCGAACGAGCACTTTGGTGCCTATCTACAAGAATAAGGGCGACGTACAAAATTGCATGAACTATAGGGGTATTAAGCTAATGAGTCATACAATGAAGCTCTGGGAGAGAGTCATTGAGCATAGATTGAGGCAAGAGACACGGGTTTCGGACAACCAATTCGGGTTCATGCCAGGGCGCTCAACCATGGAGGCAATCTATCTCTTACGAAGATTGATGGAAAGATATAGAGATGGGAAAAAGGATTTACACATGGTCTTTATAGATTTGGAAAAAGCGTATGATAGGGTCCCAAGAGACATTCTTTGGAGGATTTTAGAGAAGAAAGGAGTACGAGTAGCATATATCCAAGCTATAAAGGATATGTATGAAGGAGCAAAGACTGCCGTAAGAACTCATGAAGGACAAACCGAAAGCTTTCCCATAACTGTAGGATTACATCAAGGCTCATCCTTAAGTCCTTACCTTTTTGCGTTGGTAATGGATGAGTTAACAGGACATATTCAAGATGATATTCCTTGGTGTATGCTTTTCGCAGACGATATAGTGTTGATAGATGAAACTCAGGAAGGGGTAAATGCAAAGCTTAACCTTTGGAGAGAAGTGTTGGAATCTAAAGGTCTTCGCCTAAGCCGATCAAAGACAGAATATATGAAGTGCAAGTTCAGTGCAAATGGAGGCCAAAACGAGTTAGGGGTGAGGATCGGAGATCATGAAATACCAAAGAGCGACCGTTTTCGTTACCTAGGATCTATCTTGCAAAAGAACGGAGAATTAGATGGAGATCTCAACCATAGAATACAAGCTGGATGGATGAAGTGGAAGAGTGCATCCGGCGTGTTGTGTGACCGCCGTATGCCACTGAAGCTCAAGGGAAAATTTTATAGGACGGCAATAAGGCCGGCGATGCTGTATGGCACAGAATGTTGGGCGGTGAAACATCAACACGTACACAAAATGGGTGTAGCGGAGATGAGGATGCTTCGTTGGATGTGTGGGCACACGAGAAAGGATAAGATTAGGAATGAGGATATCCGGGGTAAAGTAGGAGTAGCCGAAATTGAAGGAAAGATGAGAGAAAATCGGTTACGGTGGTTTGGACATGTGCAAAGAAGGCCTACTGACGCTCCGATTAGAAGATGCGACTATGGGACAGAGGTTCAGGGCCGAAGGGGTAGAGGAAGACCTAGGAAAACTTTGGAAGAGACTCTAAGAAAAGACTTAGAGTACTTGGATCTAACGAAGTACATGACACAGGATCGAGCACAATGGCGTTCTAAGATTCATATAGCCGATCCCACTCAGTGACTTGGATTTTCCAAGTCTCCAACCAAGAAGTTTTCCTCACTCGGGAAATTAAGGGAACACTACCCCAACCTACATGCTCCACTCAGAAAGCTTCAACATACAAGCTTCAACAAAAGAAAATTCAAAGAACTTAGCGAAGAAGGCTTTGGTGTATTTAACACAATACGTTGAAATGAAGGAAAGCTTATTTATTGATATCCCCGATAAGCTACAAATATGTACATATACATGAGTCAAAATAAACACACAAGAGGGAGCCTTCACAAAGGTTGCTTAGGAGAAGTCTCAGCAGTCGGTAGAGCCCCAGAAAGAGAAGGCACCGGAGGGGGATCATTTGGAGCCTCAGTACTGGACAGAACCCTAGGAGGAGGAGGCATCAGAGGTTGATCATTTGGAGCTTCATTACGCGGTACAGCCCCAGAAGACGAAGGCAATAAATGCCTTTGGAACAAACCCACAAATCTCTGATGATCAAGTAAAACCTGACCATCAGTTTCCTTCATCTGGTCAAGCTTCCTCTTCATGTTTGTAGCATAGTCATGTGCGAGCCGGTGCAACTGTTTATTCTCATGCTTGAGCCCTCTAATCTCCTGTTTGAGACTCATCACTTCAGCCGCCAATGATTCAACTTGTCGGGTTCGAGCAAATAGGCGTTGGGCCATATTAGACACAGAACCTGCACACTGAACACTGAGAGCCAGCGAATCCTTAACAGCTAACTCATCAGACCGTTTGGAAAGTAGTCTGTTATCTTTGGGAGTGAGAAGGTTCCTGGCCACCACCGCAGCGGTCATATCATTCTTCATCACGGAATCCCCAACGGTAAGAGGACCAGTTGGGGAGACGAAGGATGGGCGCCATATGTTGTCTGGAGAAGGCGGGGCTGCCTCTTCAACAAGGTTCAAGTCAAAACGACGGTCGGAGGGGCCAGACATTTTCAAAGGTGTTGAAGAGAGAAGAGGTCGAACAAATCAAGATATTAGAAGTGCAAGAATGAAGCTTCTACTGGTGGAGATTCAAGTGTGCTTTGGAACTTAATGCCAGCCTCTATAAAAATCTGCACTCGACGGAGCTTCAGAAATCAAAGAGGCGCCTGCTCAGAAATCGAAGAGGCGTTTGCTTTCTCAAAAGTTGGGCTGCTTAGAGATCACGAGGGTTGATCTCAGAAATCGAAGAGCCGTTTGCTTTCTCAAAAGTTGGGCTGCTCAAAGACCACGAAGGCCGATCTCAGAAATCGAAGAGGCGCTCGCTTTCTCAAAAGCTGGGCTCCCTAGAGACCACGAGGGCCGATCTCAGAAATCGAAGAGGCACCTACTTTTCCAGCCTTGTCAGCACCTGTCACACGCACACTCAGCTTTGCGGAAATTATGGGCATTCTGTCAAAGACTTCTGGGGAAGTAGAAAACACATGAATCTTACTGTTCAATCACCCACTTCCCACACGCAACAATAGCTCATGGGTACCACAGATAACTTTGCCAAAGTTCTCTGCCAAAGTTGAGCACGTGAAGCTTGCAGCTCCCACTACATCGCTCTGACCAAGAAGGGTAAAAGAATAGCAAAGAAACAGCACTAACAAAGTTTAGACCCATAAATTTTGAAGGTCTAGCTACCATATTATTACCCACAAGGGTAAAGGAACAGTACCACTGCTGGATAATTGGAAAGTCCATGTATGTCAACCTTTGTGCTTCGTGGCAAGGTAGACTAGCAAACATGCCCAACCTTTACTCACATTCGAGAAAACACTCCCAATAAGATTGCTTGCTCCAAAATCGAAGAGGCACCGTCCTCCGAATCTAAAGAGCCAGACTCCTAACATGACTACTTTCTTAAAAATCGAAGAGCGGGTAAAGGAACAGTACCATTGCTGGATAATTGGAAAGTCCCTGTGTGTCAACCTCTGTGCTTCGTGGCAAGGTAGACTAGCAAACATGCCCAACCTTTACTCACATTCGAGAAAACACTCCCAACAAGATTGCTTGCTCCAAAATCGAAGAGGCACCACCCTCCGAATCTCGAGAGCCACTCTCCCAACATGATTACTTTCTCAAAAATCGAAGAGACACTGCTCCCCGAATCTCGAGAGCCAGACCCCCAGCATGATTGCTTTCTCAAAAATCGGTGAGGCATCGTTCTCCGAATCAATCGAAGAGGCGCTCGCTTTCTCAAAAGCTGGGCTGCTCAGAGACCACGAGGGCCGATCTCAGAAATCGAAGAGGCACCTACTTTTCTAGCCTTGTCAGCACCTGTCACACGCACACTCAGCTTTGCAGAAATTATGGGCATTTTGTCGAAGACTTCTGGTGAAGTAGAAAGCACATGAATCTTACTGTTCAATCACCCACTTCCCACACGCAACAATAACTCATGGGTACCACAGATCACTTTGCCAAAGTTCTCTGCCAAAGTTGAGCACGTGAAGCTTGCAGCTCCCACTACATCGCTCTGACCAAGAAAGGTAAAAGAATAGCAAAGAAACAGCACTAACAAAGTTTAGACACATAAATTTTGAAGGTCTAGCTACCATATTATTACCCACAAGGGTAAAGGAACAGTACCACTGCTGGATAATTGGAAAGTCCCTGTGTGTCAACCTCTGTGCTTCGTGGCAAGGTAGACTAGCAAACATGCCCAACCTTTACTCACATTCGAGAAAACAGTCCCAACAAGATTGCTTGCTCCAAAATCGAAGAGGCACCGTCTTCCGAATCTCGAGAGCCAGACTCCCAACATGACTACTTTCTCAAAATCGAAGAGAGGGTAAAGGAACAGTACCATTGCTGGATAATTGGAAAGTCCCTGTGTGTCAACCTTTGTGCTTCGTGGCAAGGTAGACTAGCAAACATGTCCAACCTTTACTCACATTCGAGACAACACTCCCAACAAGATTGCTTGCTCCAAAATCGAAGAGGCACCGCCTTCCGAATCTCGAGAGCCAGACTCCCAACATGATTACTTCCTCAAAAATCGAAGAGACACTGCTCTCCGAATCTCGAGAGTCAGACCCCCAGCATGATTGCTTTCTCAAAAATCGAAGAGGCATCGTTCTCCGAATCTCGAGAGCCAGATACCACAGACCACTTTTTCAAAGTGCTCTGACAGAGTTAAAACATGTGAAACTGGCAGCTCCCACTACCGTGCTATGACCAAGCAGGGTAAAGGAATAGCATTACTACTTGTTGTTAGGGAGACTCCTATATATGTCGACCTCCATCCCCAACGGACAGGCAGACCTGCAAAAATGCTCAACCCTTCATCATATCTGAGAGGGCACTCCCAACAAAGCCTTTCGAAATATTCAGCTTTCTTTCCCCCCGATAATACCTCTGCAAACAAGCTATACTAGAGCAAGAATATCTCATATCATCAGGGTTAAAAGCAAGAGTATCCCATATCATGCTTTTTCCCTGTTTTTTCTTTTGGCCTTGTTTTTACCTGCAAGACAAGGAGAAAGAGAGCAATCAGTCAGTACTTGGAATCAAGCTTCCAGCCAGGAACTGACTGCCTGGAACCCCTTACCTGATTACTTACCTGGCATTGCTCTCGAGTACTCATCTTCATCATCTTATGTTTCCAGGGAAGATTCCGCATCTGCTTGAGGAACAGATAGGGCAAGTGCGAAGGATACAAGGAAGCATGTGGAGACAAGCGTAACAGCACACGTGCCGATACATCCATTACTCTGTCAAAAGCAAAAGTATCCCATATCAGCAGGGTGGAACGTACTCTAGATTTGATGGACTTGTTTTGACCCTCAAATTCTTCAGTCGGCCTTATACTCTGGAGGAAACCAGAAAACCCTCCAGCTCAGTTCAAGAATAAGCCTGTGGAAAGTTACTTCTTCAAAAGCAAAAGTATCTCATATCATCTCTTCTCATTTTTCTTCTCTTTATCCTTCATGCTGCTGCAAGATGGGGAGAAGGTGAACAATCAGTCGGAGCTCTGATTGCTTACCTTGTCTGTCACCTCTTTCAGCAGACCCCCTAGCTCGGCGACTTGGGGGACTCCTACTACATGGTTTGTATCGCGCTTGACCAAGCCTGAAACTACAAGTAAGCTTCAAGTGAAATTGATACATTACCTTGTGCATCTCCACCAGTTAAAGATACCACCCCTGGATGGAGGAAGAGTACTTCCAGAGAAGATGCCACATCTACCTATGAGACAGATAAGGCAAGTCAAGACGACACCACACTCCGATACTTAGAAGTTTCGTGATTACGCGATCATTATCCCACAATATTTCCTAATGTCATTTGTACTAAATCATTCACTCGTACTCACTAAAGGAGAGCTTGAACCTATGTACTTGTGTAAACCCTTCACAATTAATGAGAACTCTTCTATTCCGTGGGCGTAGCCAATCTGGGTGAACCACGTACATCTTGTGTTTGCTTTCCTATCTCTATCCATTTATATACTTATCCACACTAATGACCGGAGCAATCTAGCGAAGATCACAAAAAGCGACCGTTTTCGTTACCTAGGATCTATCTTGCAAGAGAACGGAGAATTAGATGGAGATCTCAACCATAGAATACGAGCTAGATGGAAAGAGTGCATCCGGCGTGTTGTGTGACCGTCGTAGGCCACTGAAGCTCAAGGGAAAATTTTATAGGACGGCAATAAGGCCAGCGATGTTGTATGGCAGAGAATGTTGGGTGGTGAAGCATCAACACGTACACAAAATGGGTGTAGCGGAGATGAGGATGCTTCGTGGGATGTGTGGGCACACGAGAAAGGATAAGATTGGGAATGAGGATATCCGAGGTAAAGTAGGAGTAGCCGAAATTGTAGGAAAGATGAGAGAAAATCGGCTCTGGTGATTTGGACATGTGCAAAGAAGGCCGACTGACGCTCCGGTTCGAAGATGTGACTACGGGACAGAGGTTCAGGGCCGAAGGGGTAGAGGAAGACCTAGGAAAACTTTGGAAGAGACTCTAAGAAAAGACTTAGAGTACTTGGATCTAACGGAGGGCATGACACAAAATCGAGCGCAATGGCGTTCTAGGATTCATATAGCCGACCCCACTTAGTGGGAAAAGGCTTTGTTGTTGTTGTTGTTGTTTGTAGTATGTTTCGTCTATTTAATGGTTATTGTTTATAAATATTATCATGCAGTGAGTCCTTTATTCAACCACCAATATGATATCATCTTCATGCATTTTATTTCTCTGTGATCTTTATGCAGTGGAGAGAAAGCAACAGCTGAATGTGTTGCAGATGCCAGTGCTGATAATCGGGCTGAGTTGGTTCACCTTCCATCCTCCATAAATCTTGATGCGCCATTGCCATCTAAAGAGTGCCCAACCTGTGATGGCACGGTAAACCCTTTGGCCCCAAGTAAAGTTGACTTATTTACATATATTTACCACTATATCAAACTCATGATGAAATATATACTGTATTGCAGGGTGTGATGGGCTGTACGGAGTGCAAGGACAAATTACAAGTCAGAATCTCTGCAGATGATGTGAGCTATTTTTGGTTTTATATAGTGTGAAATTATATTATTTTATGTCTTAGCTTGATCTAAAACTCTGAATGTTCCAACTTGATCTTTACTTTCACTGTGATGCATAATTCAACACTAATGTGTGAACTTGCCTCAGAAATCGATAGTTCCAATTACTCGTAGAGTTCTCAGTATATTGGTTAATTTAGTGTTGTCATATTTGGAGTTGCTTTAATATGTTTCAGAAGGGCAGTGTGTTATTTCAAGCAAACCTGTGTCAATCATTCAAAAGGAATTGGTTTACCACGATGATACAAATCATACAATCCATATCCATTTAACTTGTTAAGAATCAAAAAACTCTAGCCATGTTACTTTGTTTTATTTATCTTTTCAAAGTTAGTTTGTGGCATTATATAATCATGTTCTCGTATTTCATGAATTCATTCTTAATGATGCTTCCATCCTCATAGGTCCATTTTATTTTTCCTCGCAGATCATGGAGCCTCCATGGAAAGCCTACAATGTTTTGAGGAAGATGGACTACCCTTATGAGGCTAGTATCAATTTTTTCCTATGCCATCTCCTATTACTTTTAGTGGGAAAATATTTGTTTTGACGAGTGTAATTACTAGCAAGAGAAATTTATAACAAGCTCCCATCTAAGTTTATGACGCCATGAAGCGATTTTCCTCCCACCACTCCTCTCTCTGAAAGACCAAGACTTAGGGCATACGTTCTTGGAAACACAAGGGACTTTTGCCTTCTGCAGTCTTCCCTAATTCAACAAATGAGGCCCCGGATGAACACAATATGAACTCATGTATTTTCAACATTCGAGACACGGTTTGATTATTAAACTACGCTATCTCATTTCTTCAATTCTTTTTGGCTGCTAAAGGATACTAGGAATGTCTTTTTTAATCTGAACACAGTTAATAGGGTCAAACTTTTTTCAAATATAGGCACTCTGGCTGCAGCGATAAAAGCTTCTCTTATAGTTTAGTCTGCTGAAAGAGTCAAATTTGGTGACTGTTGTGGGCATGCCCTTGCTAGACAAGATGCCTTGTGTCTGAAGATAGTCAGTCTCGCATTGGATCTTTAAACTTTTGAATGATAATGATTTCGTTGTCAAGGAACTATCAAGGAATTAGAGCTCCATATTATCAAGCATTATAATAAGAGTCTTCAGATAGGGCATTCATTTTTGTTGTTTGGTCAGTTGCTCAAGGCTAATCATAATAACATACATAAAACCACAAACTAACGTTCTTGTTAATTGTTTCAGCATATAGTTCACAGCATGAAAGATCCCAGCATTGCTGCATTTTGGCTGTTTACCTTGCCTCAGGTTGTGGGGGCATTCGACTTCGATGATGATGTCAAGAAAAAATTTTGGTGGCAATACAAGGTTTACAATTTATAAATACTGTATCAAAAGTTATACAAAGCCTTACATTTATGTTGTTTCTTATCATATTGTGACGGCAACATCCCAATGTATTGTACTTTAAAGATATTAATTAGAACAATATAAGAGAAATGTGAGCTTTACCTTGGTTACCTTAGTCTAATTATCTTTTCATCTATTTCCTTGTTACTTTGTTATTCTTGGTTTAGGAATCTATGCGGTATGATCAACTTCGTGATGTGGTGGCCAAGCGAAAACCTGGCTGGGAGCAGTTGCAGGAAGTAAGAAAATTTCTGTGCATAATAACCACTTCTGTGGAACATTCAGCTAACGAGCTTGGTTTTTTCGTTTTTGTATTGTTGGTTGAAAAAATCCACTTCATCTCTCGAAATTTATAGGAAACAAATTTAAGGCTCCTCTATTGGCCTTTTGGTCTCTCTTTAACAACTCTTTCTTTTCTTATTTTTAGAAGAAAAAAAACCTTAATGTAAGCTTCAGCTCTTAATGTCGTATAACAGTGATTATCTTAGTTCCATGATTCCATCTGCTTCATAACATATCCATTTGTTCAAAAACTGGTTTCATATGCTGATAATTGAACTCTGATACATTTTTAAGAGTGCATTGTTTCTGCAATTTTCTGTAATGTGTTTCTTGAGAAAGATATTTGATATGAATTTGCTCATCATTGATAGGCCTTGATCTCTATAGATCCTGCTCGAGCCAAGGAAGATCCTGTTATTGTGAAAAATATCCCTTGCTATAAAGCAAAGAAAGCCCTTGAAACGGATGTCATGAAACTTGATCCTCCACCAAGGCCACAAAATTGGGGTGTAAGCAATCTATCTTCAACCTATATATTAGTTTCAAGTATTGATTGTACCAGTCAGTAAAAGGAAGATGCTCACCGTACTTTGGATAATTATGAACTAACGGTAGAGCATTGGCAGGAACTGGACCTTCCGTTGAATGCATCTTCTTGGAGCAAAAACCCTGAAAAATTCTATGAAATGACTGTTCTTCTAAATGCTCAAAGAGAATTAGCTGACAAAATTTTGGATGCACAGTGGGAGACTATGGCGTCAAGAAAGGGTTAGTAACTTAATAACGTTCTGTAACTAAAAAAATGAACAGCCTGCTTTGCCCTTTCTGTTTCTTAATGAGTTTGGTAAATCTATAGGAATTGAAGCAAATAGAATAGATTAATATAACAATCTCATAGACTAAAATTTTATATGAGGCACACAACTATGAGGGCCATCTTTTCCTTTGATCATTTTTAGCCATGAACCATTATTTTTCAGTCCAATGAGATTATATATCCAATTTGATGGTCAGTTGAATGAGATGTTGGAGGAGAAGGTACGGCCGTACATGAAGAATATTGACAGTGGGACCCTCTCCCAGCCTATTATATTACAATCACAAGATCAGAATCAGAAGGTTTTACAACTTATCCCTTTTCACTCTTTTATTAGCTCTTGGTGAGCATTGATTCTGAGTGTAAATTACAAAAATGCTTATTTGATGAACCCTAGTATACTTTTATCCAAGCAAGAAGGGAGAAAGAATCCTAATGTCCTACCACTCAGATATTCTTTCCAGAATATTTCCACTTTCCCTATTTTTCATCAGCTTATGGTGCTCAACTTCTTGCTATTTCAGTACTGACTCGTCATCTTTAAGATATTTGGTCCCTAAACGAAGCATGCTTGTGTTTTAATGCATCATAGCGATTGATTTTGTGTCGTATAATTTCCTTCCATTCCACTTAGCTACAATCCGACTCTCAAATAAACATCAAGTTAGACTTTAGATTGTATTAGAAGTGTTCAAAATCAAATTGACTGTGACATGTAGTAGTGGAATCGTATACAAAGTTTAACAAAGTCTTGCGTGTCCAAACTTTGTGTTATTTGGACGATGCTTTCCGTGTCTTGTAATGCTTGATTTAGGCTTCTCTTCATTATTGAACATCCATTAGATAGCTCCATTTAGAACTTTATGGTTCGGCAGTCTGTTTAAATATTGTTGAAAAGCTGTTTTGCCTCTCAACTAATCACAGTACTATCAAGTCCGTTGATATCCCAACTGTAAAATGAAAGGTCTAACATTTTGCTGGAATCCTACTTGGGTTTCCATACAAATTGAAGAAAGTACTTTCTACATATTAGCTTTTGTCAACCTTAGTTCACGGGTGGTGAACCTTAGGACCACATGTTTCACTTTCAACACATTGTTTTCATGCTGCATTGGTTTTGATCTATGAAAAACTAGCTAGTTTTTAAAATTGAGGTTTCACCTTATGCCGATGCATACATTTATGTATCCGACAATGCTGTAACTCTGTCTCATGCTTTGCAGAGGACCCGACAACGGAGATGGTGGTTCTTTTGATGATATTTCAGCCATTTTTGTACCCAGAAAGCACCACAGATTGTATGATTTTGTGGCTACACTGCCCTCCTCATTAGTTTATTTCCCTTATAACTCTCAGCTTAATCTCTTCCTATTTTGAGGCTATTGGCAGATCGATTGATGTAAATGTGGAGCAAATGACTAGCGTAGCCTGTTGTCGGATTGACGGTGCATCCCGAAATTTATAAGCCTTTTATCTATGATGAGCAAAGTTCAGTGTATTTGTTTTCTTTTATCCACTATTGTCTATGAAATTGAACTCGAGACCTCATTGGAGATTGAGTGTCACTTAGACCAAATGATCATTGACGAATGTTGAATTCTTACTCTCCTTACATATTTGAATAAATGGAAACAAAAGACTAAATACAAGAATGAACCTGTTTTAGGAGAAATTCTAGCATATGAACATCTCACACAAGAAGGAGCCTTTTGTACGTGCATCCCACCATGCAGGCCCACATTTTGTTTGTGAGGTGCTGCATACGGGTTCTCGTATGCAAGAGTTTTCTCTTTGCTGTATGAGAGCAACTTCCATATATTAGTATACTATGACGTTTCTTCTTAATAACACATTACTATATGTTAATTTCTATCCCCATAACATTGTATCATTGATAAGAAATTTCACAGTGACAGTGTATCCATGCACGACTGGATAAACATGTTGTATGATTAAGCATTTTCTCGTTTCTTCGTCGCTTTCTGGTAATTATCAAGAGCATAACAAGTCACTATATCCACGTGTAACATCTCACATCGACCAACGGAGAGGGGGGTGATGTGTCTTATATGTACATACCCACCTCCATATAACACAAGGTCTTTTGGGAACTCACTGGATTCCATCGGAACTCCGAACTTAAAAGAGTTTGGGTTAGAGCAATTCCAAGATGGGTGACCCACTGGGAAGTTGCTCATGAGTTCCCAGAAACAAAACCGTGAGGGAATGGTAAGCCCAAAGCGGACAATATCGTGCTACGGCGGAGGATGTCGGGCCCCCACATCGACCAACGGAAAATGGGTGATGTGCTTTATATGCACATTCTCACCTCTATACAGCACGAGGCATTTTGGGAACTCATTAGCTTTGGATTCCATCAGAACTCCGAAGTTAAGAGAGTTCGGGCGAGAGCATTCCCAAGATAGGTGACCCACTGGGAAGTTGCTCGTGAGTTCCCAGAAACAAAACCGTGAAGGCGTGACCGGGGCCCAAAGCGAACAATCCTTATATGTACATTCTCACATCTATACAGCACGAGGCATTTTGGGAACTCATTAGCTTCGGATTCCATCAGAACTCCGAAGTTAAGAGAGTTCGGGCGAGAGCATTCCCAGAATAGGTGACCCACTGGGAAGTTGCTCGTGAGTTCCCAGAAACAAAACTGTGAAGGTGTGACCGGGGCCCAAAGCGAACAATATCGTGCTATGATGGAGTCGAGATTGGGATGTGACAGAATGGTATCAGAGTCATTATGCCATTCAGTGCGAGGGTGCTGACAAGGATGTCGGGCCCCCAAGGAGGATGGATTGTAACATCCCACATCGACTAACGGAGAGGGGGTGATGTGCCTTATATGTACATGCTCACCTCCATATAACACGAGGTATTTTGGGAACTCACTGGCTTCGGATTCCATCAGAACTCCGAAGTTAAGCGAGTTCGGGCGAGAGCATTCCTAGGATGGGTGATCCACTAGGAAGTTGCTCGTGAGTTCCCAGAAACAAAACCGTGAGGGCATGTTCAAAGCGGACAATATCGTGCTACGACGAAGTTGAGCTGGAATGTGTGACACCACGTGTCGTGTGCATTAGGCGTCTTGACTTGTACTGTTTTCTTTTTGGCCAAGGTTTTCACGGTTCCTCTAAAACTGAAAATTTATTTCGTAAATAATATTTTATCTATGTTGAATGAAGGAAGATTGCTTAAGGGATAAGCAACTGAAACACATCAAGTTCGGTCCCAACATTTTAGCAAGGTGTTCAGGATATATGATGACATTTTTATTCATCATCATAGGATAAGTTTAAATTTTGAAATTTAAGTCCATTCATTATACATATCTCAATACTTAAACTTATCCAATAGTGATAAATATTAAAAATTGTGGTGAGCATCCCATCACTTGAGGATGGTGAGCAAAAATATTACCGACAAACAAGCAAATATGATTCACTCGAAACCAAATTTGGTTTTACAATAGATGTTTTCTATCTTGCGGCTAACAAAAGAATAACTTTTAACATACGTGCTTGTTACTGGTTTCAAAATATGAGTTATAGGAGTGCAAAGTATAACTGGCCCAAAAACTTAAGTTGTTAGAAAACCGGTCAATAACGTATATCAAACTTACACCCTCGATTGCTCATTTTTCGGTTCCTTTTACATTGAAGAGGCATAACGGTGAGAGAGAGAGAGAGAGAGAGAGAGAGAGAGAGTTGAGCATAGTCTCACCCTAAACTTTGCAAACATACTAACAAAGAAATGGGAGATGGAGATCGAACTCAAGACATTGTGCAAAGGAGGCGATGATATTATTTTAGACAATTGCTAGGATCAAAAGCTCAAACATTAGGAAGGGATCACTAATATATCAAGGGTATGATCAAATATATTGGTCATACAACATATGTAGGGTTTAGGGTTTAGGCTTTAGGCTTTAGGATCTGACGGCAAAGTAGTAGACTGGACTATCCAATCAACCCCATCTCCTAAAGAAAAGAAATTTCGCACGGATTGAGTACTAATCTGTGGTTAGGAATCATGATTGATCTTATAATGCAAATTAAGGGAGTTATGAGTCATAACACACACATGTTAATTAGTTAACTTGAGAACCGTGCGTGGCATCCTCTTTCAGGTAAAAGTTCACATTAAGTTCCTAACCCTAATCTAATTTCAACAAAAGGACAACTACTCTCTTCTTCCTTCATGAATTATTCTGCTAAAAAAAAGACCACTCAACTAATCTCATCCACTTGAATTTCGTATGTGTTCTATCTTCAGTTTGGACAAAATTCAAAAGTTAACATTTATTTCTTGTCTAAACATACATTAATCTAGTGACACATCCAATTTAATCTATATTTCTTCTTCAACACACATTAATCTAATGAAATATTCAATCTAATCCAATATTAAACATCAAACAATATCTAAGGTCTTATTATTAATCCAATTTCAATACAAATAAAAATATACTCAAATACACAATTTTGAAGCTTTATTAAAATTTGTTGAACAGAAGCATTTGACATCACGCAGCTTCCCAGATGTCATATGCATGGACCGTCATTAGTTGCCATCTCTACATAGACAATGGACATATATATAGCATTGCCCATCCTACCCATCACATCTCTCTGTAGTTCTTGCCGACACATTGCAAAAGCAAATGAATCACGTATCACCTCTCTATTCCATGAAAATGAAAGCCCAAGTTAGGATAATGTATGTTCTAAGGCCTTAAGCAGAAGAAGGATAATTTAGATTTCTTATTTTTCTAAGTTATTGATTTAAATTACATAGATAAATAAGAATTTTTCAGATCATGTTTCAGTTTAATGACCATCTAATGCTAAAGTATTTAGTGAAAAAAAATATTAAAAATGATCGATATTAAAAGTTGGGTAGTAAATCGTAATCAGCAGACCTACAAGTTTCATACAATATTATCATGTTTTATATATAAGATAGTATTCAATTGGATTGTAAAGAATTTTCATGGAGTTACATATAATGTATACTTCAAGCAAATTCCCTCAAACTTATAGGGGGAGAAATTGATTTTGTTAAAGACTTAAATACACTATGAAGCTCTCTAAATCCAGCACTTTAAAAAATTTATAAAATCAAAACACGACACATACGTAGACTTTTTTTATACATTTAAATTCCTGATTAATTAAATACACCCATTTTTTTAGGACTTTTATTTAATTTACTATAGAAGAAAGAAGGTGTTGATGAAATTGGGGTTCCACCATAAAACCAATTGACAATATGGGAAGTAACCCCAGATCATATAAGCACATAGTAAACCTCTTGTTCCTCACCAATGTGGGACAACTCTCAACATGCCCCCGCACGTGTGGCGGATTTTCAAGCCTACACTTGGACAACAACTGGGTGACGTAGAGCGCGTGTGGCCGTTTGGCTTCACACGTGGATAACCTTGCTCTAATACCATGATGAAATTGGGGTTCCACCATAAAACCAATTGACAATATGGGAAGTAACCCAAGATATAAGCACATAGTAAACTTTGTTCCTCACCAACGTGAGACAACTCTCAACAGGTGTCAAATTCTACAAAATATATGATAATGTGATGAGGATAATTATATATGACACGTCCAATTGTGCAACATTTATTGATTTTCCACAACTGAAAGGTCACTGATTCATTGCTCTAAATGAATTATAATGCAAAAGCTAAGCAAAGCTTCCAGTCAATGGTTGAGGTTCGGTAGTCTCAACATCCATGGCCACACATATTCATATGAAAAATGCCCTCAATGACAATTGTAGGGACGAAAGCCAGTATGAAATGAGTACTGCTCGAGTAATATTTGACAGGTCCCATTCCTCCTCCTGGTTAGAAAAGTCCTTGAAGCTGTTCGTCTGAGGTACTTGCAATTAACCACATAACAAAAATTTTATGGTGCTCGGAGTATAGACTATGCTGGACTTTTAATCTGTTAGATATTGGTTTTTATGAAATTGAAAAAAGATTTCACGATTAAGAAGTCCAAAATATCTTATACTCTGAAGCATTATAGAAAATTAAGCATAATACCTAGTGACATAAACCCTAAACCCTAGTTCACGTAAATTTGGTTCCTAACATCAAGAAAATTAGTCACTTAACACTATGGTCTAGTATAAAATTAAGAAATGAAATCGAAAAACCAACCAAACCATATTGTTTTGGTCTTTTGTTTTCTGTTTTTGGTCAATTCGTGATGAACCAAACCACACTGTATACAAAGCTTTTCCTTTTCAAGAAGAGTACGATATTTCATTTACTGAAAAAAGATATTACAAATACATATCCAAAAGAATTTGACCCCAGAAAAAATCCTTGCAAACTAGGGGCTTGTTTGGAAGTGCATTTGTTCCTGAATCTTATGTTTGGGCCCAAAATACTGGTTTGGGCTGAGTTTAGAATTGTTCTCGGCCCAGAAGCATTGCTCAGGGGCTGGCCGTGTCCTATCAAGATGGGGTAGTTTAATCCTGATACAATAAGGAGTATCGGCAGGATGAGGATGCTGAAACTTGGGAATGAATATGGCCTGATAAGAGGTTGAGTTCAAAGTCCTAATAGGAGTAGAACTGGCCGAGATACGATTGGATCGGGGTAAGGAGTCCTAATCCGAGTATAGTTTTGATTCGATCAGAAGCAGGTTTGCTACTATAAATAGAGGGAGGAATTTATCATTCAAGCCCTCCAATTCAACACACAAACTGCCATGCGCAAACTCTCGCTTTACGCGAAACCTCTCAACAACCTTGAGATTTTTATTTTCTTTTTCACTGACACATCTTCAGTTTGGATAAACAGCACTGTAAAGGCAACCGGCGAACATCTTCAGTTTGGATAAACAGCAATGTCGCCGTAGAATCAATCGACCGTGAAGTACCTTCAGTTTGGATAAACAGCACTGCGTCAAGTCCAACTGGTTATCTATCCAAGTCTCGGTCGAGAAGTATTTTCGAATCCTTATTGGCAGAGGTCATCTCACAAACCTTCTTGGTGAAGTAAGGTGTTACGAATCACCAGACTCGATGCGTTGAACGCTGAGTTATTTTATGATTGGATACTTACAAGTTGGATTTAGAGTTCGGCATTGTGAAGGCCGAACCACATTTACCATCAAGACATATATCTGTTTTGAGTATCTGTGCCCCTATACTCTGGTATCGATTCGGCGTGCTTATACCTTTACAAATATAATCACTATGCCAAATCTGACGCCAACGATTTATGAACTTCATAGAACTAGCAGCATTGTCTTCAGACTTTAGAACCCGAAGGCCGAGAGTGTTCATTCCTTAGCCGTAATCGCAAGATCGAGAAGTCAGCAGCACACCCAACACAACATCAACATATTTTACTCATCGGCCGAGCTCGGTCGATGAGTTAGCAAGCCCCGCATCAACCGAAGGACGTAGTTAGCTCACTAGTTACTCGGCCTACACGCCACGTAGGCTTGGTAGTTTTTAGGGTCAACAACATTTAAAACGATTGTAAGTGCTTTTAGAGAAAATGTTTTGGGTTTCAAAAGCACTTGAATTGCTTCATTCAAGAAGCATCACATAACTGTTGCTTCTTGGAGGAAGCACTTTAAATGTTTTCTAAGATGCATTTATATTTTTACTGAGGATTGGTACCAAAAATATTTTTACCAAAAATATTTTTAGTCTATCCGCCATATATACTTAGATGGCCCCACAGAATCTGAAAGGGCCAAAGGGCTGGCTAGAAAAAACAGTAATCTTGTCGGTTATAACCAACAAGGATGCTTAAGCTAAAAATTCAAATGCAACGGCTAGCTGACGTCAGCTAGTCGTTGCATTGTCAGCTAGCATTTGCATTTGAATTTTTTATTTTTTATTTTTACAATTTTATTATTATTTTTTATTTACAAAATTTTTCCTATAACTTCTATTTTTCATATTTTTTTTTAAATTCTAGTTTTTTCCTATAACTTTTGTTGATGCATAAAACCGGAGGTCTTGGAACAACGTAAATCCAACCGTGAATCTGCATGAAATGTAAATAACACAAGGTGTATCGTGGTTCACCCCAAGGTTTGGGCTACGTCCACACTGATTATGTATTTATCTGAGAGGTGAGGGAGAGAATGTGAGAGCTTCTGTAATGAGGGTGAGGCTCCGAGAGGGGGTGAGAGGACCTAGGAATTGGCCTCTGAGGGTGAGAATCAGGCTCCCTTAATTGTAAGGGTGAGGGGTCATTTTATAGAATAAGGATTCCTCACTTATTACATATTTGCCCTTTCCTTTATTACATAATTACATTCAAGTCCCCCAAGTATTTGTACGAGATCTATATACGAAGGCCCTAAGTATGGTATAAACAGTAGTCCCTCAAGTCTTCAGTCAAGAGAGTCTTTTGGCTGGAGACTTGAAACTTAGTCCATGTGTGGGCCGAAGTAACAAAATGTTGTCTTGAACTGATGCTTGATATGAGGCGGTGCTCAATCTGAAATGATGCTCAACCAAAAGTAGCACATGTTGCAAGGCTGCTCGGCTCGTGGCTTATGTTGCCTTGGTTGGCTCGGCTTGTGGCGTTTGAAGGTGAGGGAGTCCCTTTTATAAAATAAGGGCTCACTTCTCAATACATAAGTGATGGGCTAAGAGTTGATGCTCGCGGCGAGACGGTTGCTCAGCTGGCGGCGATGTTCTTCTAATGATGGTGAGGGAGTCCCTTTTATAAAATAAGGACTCGCTCCTCAATACATGAATAATGTGTTAAAGTTGATGCTCGCGGCGAGGCGATTTCTCAGCTGGCGGCGATGCTCTCTAATGATGGTAAGGGAGTCATTTTTATAAAATAAGGGCTCGCTCCTCAATACATGGATAATGTGCTAGAGTTGATGCTCGCGGCGAGACGGTTGCTCAGCTGGCGGTAATGCTATCTAATGATGGTGATGGAGTCCCTTTTATAAAATAAGGGCTCACTTCTCAATACATAAATAATGGGTTAGGAGTGATGCTTGCGGCGAGGCGGTTGCTCAGCTGGCGACGATGCTATTTAACGAAGGTAAGGGAGTCATTTTTATAAAATAAGGGATCGCTCCTCAGTACATGAATAATGGGTGCTCTCTAATGAAAGTGAGGGAGTCCCTTTTATAGAATAAGGGCTCGCTCCTTAATACATAAATAATGGGCTAAGTCCCCCAAGTATTTTTCATGAGGCCCAGTTGAGGCCCAATATATGGTACATAATGTAGTCCCCCAAGTCTTCGGTCAATAGAGTCTGTTGGCTAGAGACTTCAAATTGAATCCATGTATGGGCCGAAGTGGCGGTTGTTTGGAGGCGGTATTTGTATACCCTGTACTGAAGCTTTGTAGGTGAAGCTTTGCAAGTGAAGCTTTGAAGCTAGAGCGCTGTAAATGAAGCTTTTGAAGCTAGAGCTCTGTAAATGAAGCTTTTGAAGCTGATTGACATGATTGATGCTCATGAATGTTTATGTTGATTGACATGAGTGATGCTTATGGATGTTGTCATGAGTGATGCTCATGAATGTTAACATGAGTGATGCTCATGAATGTTGACATGAATGATGGTCATGAATGTTTATGTATGATTGTCATGAGTGATGCTCATGAATGTTTATGTATGAATGACATGAGTAGTGCTCATGTATAATTTGGAGTACTGAGCGTACTTTTGATCACCTGGTTGGTGGCATGAAGGAGAGTACGGGTTGTACATTTCATCACCTGGTTGGTGGCATGAATGGTTAATTGCCAAATGATATTAGAGTATGGGTTGTACATTTCATCACCGGGTTGGTAGCATGAATGGCTAGTTGCCAAATGATATTAGAGTACGAGTTGTACATTTCATCACCTGGTTGGTGGTAATAGCGGCAAGTTGCCGAATAATTTTAGAGTACTGGGCATACTTTTGATCACCTGGTTGGTGATAATAGAGGGTCACCTAGTTGGTGATAATAGAGGGCCTGGCTCTTTTGGGCATCTGAGCCTTCGCCCTTCACATGACATTGCAGCCCATTATTTTGGGCTTTTTTTTTTACCCTCTGATGAGGTTTATACATATTACCCTCTAATAGGATTTATACAGATGTTTCCGAAAGATAAGGAAAATAAATTACATCATTCTGGTGGGGTGTTTATTCCTTACTTTTGCTTTCGCTTTCTTGGAGAACCACTCTTTTTAAGAATAATGGTGCTCAGTGTCTTGTCAATCCAATGTCCCAAGGCACTGACACAAGAAGATGCTGGGACCTTGTAGTGGGATAGCAACAGCTTGGCATCATTAGATGTTTGAATTCCTTTATCATCGTGGTCGCTGGGCCACTTTCCAGCTGTGTGTTTAAAGGAACCTGCTTTACCTTCATTGCTTTTCCAGTCAGATGTCACTAGCGGTGGAGCCATGGACGTGGAACAGGAACTGCCGGGGAGAAAAGATCGCATTTTCCATTTGGTGGAAGTATCTGGTCCTTATCTCCATCTTCTGGAACTTGCCTAGAAATTGGCTCTTCTGAATCCATAGTATTTTCGAGAAAATGGGTTTCTTTTCAGTTTCATACCCATTTGCTGAGAATAGAAGAATAGAAGAAAACATTCATCCACGCCGCTTATCAGAAGAACATAGACAACAATGGCATACCCCATTCTTAAAGACAACAATGACAACAATGGCATACACTGTTCTTTAAGACCTCACTGTTTTCTTTTCAGTTTCATCCAACATTTCAGCTGTATCTTTAACAAACCCACATCAAGAGTACAACCCCATAAGCGATGAACCCACAAATCCATTTAAACTACACCCAGACTTCAAAGCATCCCCATGAATCCCTCGTCCAAATCCCAAATCCCCAAATTCGATACTTTTCAAAGCAAATGTGATGGTGTCGCTATCCAACCCGATATTCCACCGCCTCAAATATACGTACCGTTATCCAGAGAGACAGATAATCGGGGACGATGGAGGTGGGCTGTCTGGGCTTGAGACTGGATTCGGGTAACCTTGCGCTGGCTGGATCGCGACCGCTGATTTTGTTGGCGGGTAGGTCGAACGACGTGTGGGCGTGGGAGAGGGCGAAGAGGAAGAAGAGGGTGGCGACGGTGAGGATGAGCTCTTCCGCTGATCTGGGAAATCGACGGTGGTGATGAACGAAGCCCCACGAGCTAAAAATGGGTCGTCGACGTGGAATGGAGCCACTGCGCTCGCCGGGGAGTCGATCGAGCAGGGACCAGTCAACGCAAGCAACATGGCCTACAAAGGCGGAAGCCTGTAGTCCCAGTACCAGATGAGCCTCTCGCGCGGCGGGGTTGGTTGTTGCGGGTAAGGCTTCTGCAGAGGTGACCCAAATGACAAATACAGCAGCAATTAGGAACAACCCAGCTCTGTACCTCCACCCCATCATAATCCCAGCAAAACCCAGATGGAAAAATCAGAGGATTTTTAAAGATCTGATTGGTTGGTTAGTCCTCCTCCTTAGATCGTTGATATTTTGGCCCTGTCACCGACCTATAAGCATTGAGAATTTGAGATCTTGGGTGCTGGGTGACAGGGTGTGTGGCAACTCGCACTGGAGTTATTGGCCTGAATTGGTCTTCTAATATTTCAAGACCCATTTTTTCTTGGGACTTGGGAGTTAGAAAAGTTTTCTTGGCTGAAGCAATTAAGCTTGCTAGGTCGTGTAAATTAATAAATTGGGGCCAGAAAGGGAAAAAAAAGGCATGCTGAGGAAATCGAGAGGGTGTCTTGAAAAGAGAAAGACATTTGGCGAAGAGGTGACAGACAAAAGGAAGATTTTCATATTGTGGAAATGGAAGAGGTGACATTTGTCTCGAGTTGTGCTCACTACTAAGACGAATCTTTTTATGGAAAAGCCCAGTGAGGTTTTTAGGTTTCTTGCAGATTTTGCAGATTCACGGTGGAGGTGAAAAAATGAAAGAGAACCAACACAACTTTTCGTATCGATTCCCACAGATGGCGCCAAATGTTGATGCACAAAACTGGAGGTCTTGGAACAACGTAAATCCGACCGTAAATCTGCATGAAATGTAAATAACACAAGGTGTATCGTGGTTCACCCCAAGATTTGGGCTACGTCCACACTGATTATGTATTTATCTAAGAGGTGAGGGAGAGAATGTGAGAGCCTCTGTAATGAGAGTGAGGCTCTGAGAGGGGGTGAAAGGGCCTAGGAATTGGCCTCTGAGGGTGAGAATCAGACTCTCCTAATTGTGAGGGTGAGGGGTTCTTTTATAGAATAAGGACTCCTCACTTATTACATATTTGCCCCTTCCTTTATTACATAATTACATTCAAGTCCCCCGAGTATTTGTACGAGATCTAAATACGGAGGCCCTAAGTATGGTATAAACAACTTTTATTTTACAAAATTTGTTTCATATTTTTTTTAAATTCCATTTTTTTCCTATAACTTCTATTTCACAAAATGTCACATCCAGGCCCGGGCCCCCACCACATCCCGGGCTCGACTCCACCGTAGCATGATATTGTTCGCTTTGGGCCTCAACCACGCCCTCAAGGTTTTGTTTCTGCGAACTCACACGAGAACTTTCTAATGGGTCACCCATCATGGGATTGCTCTCGCACGAACTCGCTTAACTTCAGAGTTCCGATAGAACCCGAAGTCAGTGAGCTCCCAAAAAGCCTCGTGCTAGGTAGAGATGGGTATATACATATAAGGCTTACATGATCCACTTCCCTGGGCGATGTGGGATGTTACAATCCACCCTCTTTAGGGGCCTGACATCCTCGTCGGCACACTTCCGACCAGAGATTGGCTCATTCCAAACAATTCTACACATTGGAAATATAGGTGATAATCCATCATGCTACCTCTACACAGTTGAAACATTCAAGGATACGTCGTCATGAATCTCCAAAAGATCAACGTCATCCAAGAGTGAAAAGTTATGATGGCCACCACAGCTCGATTTGGAGTCTTAGTAGACGTAAAAGCTATGATGGCCACCACAGCTCGATTGGGAGTCTTAGTAGACGTTCCGGGTCGGGGTGTGTCACAAAATTTGTTTCATTTTATTTTAAATTCTATTTTTTTTTCCTATAACTTCTATTTCACAAAATTTGTTTCATATTTTTTAAATTATATTTTTTTCCTATAACTTATATTTCACAAAATTTGTTTCATATTTTTTTTAAATTATATTTTTTTCAAATCCAACGGCTAGCTGACGTCACTTAGCCGTTGGATTTGAATTTAAGTTGTAGTTTTTAAATAATAAATTATGTTTGGCTCTATGACCCCCAGTTGGAGACTATTTTTTGTGACAGGGCTAAAACGAGCCATATGGCCCTTTGGCCCTCGGTTGGAAACGGAGACAAATATGATCATGTATTGTTCATTAAAATATTAATATCTTGGAGGACCAGATGGCTAAAATGAGCCATCTGGCCAGCCCTCGGATGAAGATAGCTTGAGGTCATTTTCATTTGAACCTTAGACATTATTTGACTTTGTACAGGTAAGAAGTCATTTTTCTATATAAATGTCATAATTCCAGCCAATTCACTTTATCATCGTCTAATCAAATGTCATATCTATATATATTTTTTTATTTGCAGAGCTTTAAACATAAATATGAATCAAATAAGTTCAAGGAATCATCCTTCAAATTGAATAATTCTTTTAGAATAATATTTATGTAAAGAGTCAAATATTATCCCTTGAAAAGATGAACATTAATTCTTCAATTTATGTTGTGCATGCTCCTTTTCAAATTTAAATCACCAAGTCATTTGCATCACAGGAGTCAAAAGAAAATATTGAATATGGAAATTAACAATAAGGTTATGTGGAGAATGAATTGATCAAGTTTTACTTGAAGTAAAGAAAACAAAACCAAAATAATATCTCAGATTTAACTAGAAAACAAATACGAATTAATTCCCGACCGAAACAATACCCTCTTGAGTTCTAAGATATAAAATAAAAAATGAAAGAAAATTAACTAATTAACAAAACAGCCCCTAATAAATCATCAAACTGGAAAAAAAAAAAAAAAAAAAAAACACCTTGCACTAACTTATTTATTTATTCCCCCGTTATTTCAACCCTGCACAAATCCGTTTCATGAGAGAGCCACACTGACCAGAACAACAGCCAAAGACACCAACACACTCGAAGGAGCCGTTACACCACGTAACGCTCCATTATTTGACGGCTTCGGCGCAGTCGACTCCTCGGACCCTGGCGGCGGAG
Source organism: Malus sylvestris (assembly GCF_916048215.2). NCBI lineage: Eukaryota > Viridiplantae > Streptophyta > Magnoliopsida > Rosales > Rosaceae > Malus > Malus sylvestris. The sequence goes on from NC_062262.1 coordinate 30,028,599, forward strand.
AAGTAACAGTTCCCGGAGGTGTGGGGCCCGCAGGCTGGTCGGACGGAGTAGGTGTGGGCCCCTCAGGCACGCCAGAAGGGGTAGGTGCGAGCCCCTCCGGGGGCGGTGAGGGCGGAGAAGTACTTGGAGTATAGCCTGACGACGGAGCTGGCACCTGAGATGTTGTCGTTGAGGGAGCTGGCACCGGATATGTTGACGGCGATGGTGACGGTTGTGATGACCATGGGCCTGGTGAGGCAGCTGGAGGAGGGTTTGTAATCACAGGTGATGGTGATGGAGAGAATGGGCCCGCAGCTGGTACCGGAGAGGTTGATGGCGACGGTGACGGTTGTGATGACCATGGGCCTGGTGATGCAGATGGAGGAGGGTTTGTAATCACAGGTGAAGGTGATGGAGAGACTGGGCCCGCAGCTGGTGGTAGCCCTGGCCCTTGTGGTGGGGATGCCGCAGGAGGCTGGTAGGGCTGCTGAGGAGACGTGGCGGGAGGATAGGCAGGAGCTGTAGGGGCGGTGGGGCTAGGGCCAGGAGCTGTAGGGGTGGTAGGGCTAGTAGGAGGAGGAGGGAGGACTGGTCGCTTGGGGTGCCTCGGGGCGAGGACAATAATTAGAAACTTCTGACCCTTTGCACAATTACCATTTTGACCACTGATGAAATAGAAAGGTCCAGACCTGTCGAAGGTGAAGTCTGAGTCGCCACCGTCGAGTTTCTGAATAGGGTTTTGGGTGTTGCAGTTGAAGTAGTCGTCTTTGTTCACGACGAGCACTGAGTCTGACCCTTTCTGGTACTTGAAATCTGTATATGTGTGCACGTGGCATGAGGAAGCAAAAATTAGGAACAAAATTTGACCTAAAATATAGGGCGGATAAAAAGAGAAAAAAAAAAAAACTGAAATTTAGGATCTCTTGGATATATTTTCTCTATTATTTAATTTTTTTTTTCATGTTTTATTTGTTTGATGTTGTGAACCAATAATAATTAGACTTTTCATGTTTTATGTGCTGGTATTATGCTTATGTCTAAAACGACATTATCTTAGCGTTCAGGATTTGAAAAGAGAAATAATTTTCACACAACCATGCTTATATTCAAGGAATTTTAACGAAAAGCATCTGGTACTATTCACTTTAACGAAAAACCACATTTTTACATTAAAAAGTCAATCCTGATACTATTCACTTTACCCTTTATTTTGTCCTTATCATTAAAACTCAAAGTTTTCAAGCTCTTTTCATTAGTTTTCCTTCTATGTAAATGACGAAAATAATCAAAATTGTCATAGACGATCTGAAAATTATTTTTCTTTAACAAAAACATCGATGGATCAGACAGAAAAAACCCTAAGAGAAAATATTGAGAGAGAGAGAAAAAGAGAGAAGAAAGAGATGTTACATAGATTGTCATTGACATTGAACCTGTTCCTCTCAGCCCAGTGGTTGTAGTTCTCAGAAGGGTTCAACACCCACCCCTCTCTCCCACCAACATAGAATTTGTATCCTTGTGTAGTTGAACACAAACACAAACACAGCGAAAAGAACAAGATCTGAATCCAAACAAATCTCCAAAACTCCATGAGAGGAGAATTAATCTATAAGATCCAAACAAAAAGAACAGATCAAATATATATACTGTGACTATATATATGTATATTTCAAATATATGAAAGCGATGAAATTGAGATGCACAACACCAACGAAGATCTGCAATTTAGGAAGAAAAAGGCAGAGAATTTTCAGAGAGAGATCGAGGAGCGAGATAGAGAGGGAATGGAAACTGAAGCTGGTGAGGGGATGAGTTACAAAGAGGGGCTTGCTTATAAGGGCAAACGAGGGATTATCTTACCGTTGCAGGAGCAAAGCTCTTTATGCGTGGCAATATGATATGGCTACGTACGTTTAATTTATTGGCTGTCGTTGATTTTCTTCCGTTGCTGAAGGTTAGAAGTGGCATGATCCTACCGACCTAACGGTTGTATTTTGGGGAATTTATTGTAATGGGGCCAAAAGGTTACCATATCTATATGACCCTGTCAACCTAAATTGAAAATCTAGCAATACAACATGATAGGCTGTTCGAAAATGAAAACATATATATTCGATGTGTACAAAACTCGAATATGAACATAAATATATATTGGGTTATTTACCCTGACACCCACCGAAAGGTATCGAGTTTTCACAAAACTTACTTCATGTTTGAGACATTATATTAACACCTTCTCAGGTTTTAGTGTCCTTTCATATAACCACTTAAGTAAATAAAAAATTAGCTTATAAATTTACTAATTTAACCTTGTAATTAAAGAAAAGCTCAATTTTTTGTTGAATAAGAAAATCTTTGTAAATATATATAGAAAAAAAGATATCAAATTAAAACATGTTGTAGCTTATTTTATCTGACAAGGGAAGAGGAGCCGGTGGCAGAGAGAGATGTGTTTGTAGGGTTTGTGTAGAAGAATGTAGAGGATGTGTTATCTCCCCTACGTAGTGCCTTTATTTATAGTAATAAGGGAGAGAAGAAATCCTTCATCCCCAAGGAATACAAGTCCATATAGGAAAGAATAACTAGAATCAAATCTAATCTAGGATTTACACAATCATACTTAAACTAGAAAGTTTATAACACTCCCCCTTGAGTGTGTAAATACTCAAGTAGATTCGGCATCATGTAGAGGTTGAGGAAGTCGACTCGTGGGCACTAATTCTGGGAACACACTATTCTCAATAAGGTAGGAACTTACATATAAAAGTAAGTCTCACTAAGAAACCCTATGTGTCACACCCCGATCCCGACATACGTCCGAATCAACACGTGACGTCACCAAATGCCCGTATATCTAACATACCCCGCCTCCTGAAAATATACAAAGTATCATTCAAGATCCAGATTCACAATAATTTTTCGTATACTTTATGGATGCATCTAACCTCTTCGTTAGACTGCCTACGTACCCTCAACAAGGATCAAGCCATTCATAGTTCAACTTCTCTATAACTCGACATATAACACGATTCATTCAAGCCAAAAAGGCAAAACATTCCTCAATCAAACATTTGGACTTGACAAGCATGAATTATTCAATTCAAGCTACATAATAATCCACATGATAATCAAGGTTTCTATTTCATCCATCATATACATCATTATGTTTCAACATAATCGTGCAGGCGGTGATCACCCAACGCGGATATACCAGGCATGATCACCCCTGAATACATAGGGTCTCCCATCGTAGATATACCAAGTAGGACCATCCATATACCTCTGCTACATGGTGCAATAACTTCAATACACAATTTATCCACATCTCAACCCCTACGAGTTCCAACGTAGTCATCTACACCATCAACTTCTCAAGGCCATCACTAATATGTCACACAAGCAATAAGTGTTACAACATACTTCTAATAGGATTCTAGGATAACCTTATCATAAAAATAATCATACACATCAATCACAGTACACAAGCCAAGTCATGTTTAACAACATAGTCTATGTCTAATACATAAAATCACATTTCAATACAAATCTCATTTATAAGACCGAGACATATTCACATACGATATTAGTAAAAGAAAAATAAGTTAATATCCATATCACATGTAACGTATCCAAGAACCAACAAAGCACAATATTATTCTCAAGCCACTTTGAGCAACGAGACTAATCATAATAATAACAATCATATTCCACATCTTTCCGCAATCATTCTACTTAATCAATCCTAAAAATCAAAGATGCATGATATCTACAATTACTATGTTATTCAATCAATAAGGTCCCATATCAATTCACAAATTTTAATAAAGGATCCCTACATAATTCCCCACCTGGATTCCAAGTACTAACATGATAAGTCTAATTTATACACAATGTCTACTATGAACAATTCATATTCACTCGACTCTAAGGTCGGACTACCTTTATGGAAATCTATACAATTAGTGCCTACACCATCGGAATGCTGCATCGGCATCAAGAATTCAGATAAGCTGCAAAGCTCGGATGAGTGACAATAATACAAGGATATGATAATAATGATAAAGCCAACCATTAATCACAGTTTACATCTCTTGAATATAAATCATTCATAAGGAATCAATACCAAACCTTTGTAACTCCGAATGAGTCACCCAGACATCCAACGATTCATCTGAAACAAATCACAACAGCTCACAATCATAATCTCATACAACACAATGAAAAGTAGGGTTAGAGCGACACAGTTCGGCCGAAGTCTACATCTCTAAAGCTATCTCAATCCAAATTCAATAACCCCAAGGTGAACACGATCTTGGACCATCTCTCAACAGAATCATGGAGTATAAGGGATTCTGGACCATCACTCAACGGAATCCAAACCAAGATACGATTCCAGACCATCACTCAACGGAATCGTGGAGTAGAATGTGTAACACCAATCAATGAAACAAGACATGGATCAAGTTACCCAAGGTACAAAGACTCAACGAAACGAGAATGAAATAATGACACGAGGGTTGAAACATGTTTTGAAGTAACAAACCCCATAACAATGGGTTAATGGTCCACTATTAGCCCTCGCATTTCATCACATCAATCCAATCATACAATACAAACCATATTTCCAATATGCACATCAAATCACACCATAAAACTACATCAATGGCTAAATATAAAAAGTAACAATTTTATAGGAAACATAATTATAAAACCATCTCATATCCACACAGGATACTAGTTATGAAAACAAAGTGATCACCAATATCACATATTAGTCATTCACATTTCTCCACATCACACCAACAATTGAATTTTGGGAAACCAAGCTAGACATAGGTTCACAAGGTCACTAGAAGGTATTTGGTACTTAGACAACACTCATGGACGGTCCCACGCACCGCCACACGCAATTGTAGCCATGGTGAAGGGTTTGAAAACCCAAATTTTCAACCTTAACCCAAGAGGCTCAAATTCACGTGGTAACTAGAGCTCAACAAGGGAGATATTATTCACAACTAGACCAACGACAAATTCTAACCGGAAATCATCCAAATTCTTCGGGGAAACCGGGTTTTTAGGGTTCTAAACACCCAACTCTAAAACGAATACGAAAGCACGAACCAAGCATACCAACTTGAAGATTATGAAGAGTAGATGAAGATTATGAAGAGGGAAATGGTTGCCGGAATCGTCGGAAAAATGACAAAACTGCTGGAAAACCCATGGGACTTTGCTGCCTCGAACTGGAAAAATGGATAAGAAAATGGAAAATCTAACATTACAGAGTTGAAGGGCTCATCAAGAGTTTTCCATGGACACCAAGATCACCCAAAATGGAGATCGGATGAAGGAGATACAATCGGGTCAAGTTTGTGATTTTAATGGGCCGAAAACGCCCCAAAACGGGTCAAAAAATCAGACCCCTCCTTCTTCCCCTTTTTTTTTTCATAAACCTTCCCCTTTTTAAACTCACTTAACCTTTAACCCACATGTGGGAATTAAATAATTCCCACAATCTATAGTTCACAACTTCAAACGTCCGTAACTATACCGTTATAACTCGGAATCGCAAACGGCTTTCGCCTATGCGCTCGTGGCTTCGAGACATATTCGAAAATGTTACTTGTGACCTCAAAAGGTCAACAAATTTTAAATAATTATTTTTCAAACTTCACTCTTCATAACTAGTTTAATTAAAATCTAAATCCAAACAATTTAAAATAAATTCTCGAGAAATAATATAAAATCTCAATAATACAAATACGTAGATTATAACAGTGAAATCTGGGAACGAGATTTCACACTATGGCTATGGTAAAAACCCAAGTAGGGACAAAACCCTAAGTCTAAGGAAAAATGCATGAGAAATGCAAAGTCACTATGAAATGTCATCAGGGATATGATAAACCCAAGGTAGGTGACTCGTTAAAACCTAGTTAGGTAGCAAAAACCCAGTGGGAAAAATGCTCCTAATCGTAGGGAAAATAGTACATTAAGATCAAGCAAGTATACTTCAGGATACTCCTCTTGAGTTTGATATAATTCCAAAGAGAACTAGCAATGTTACAACTTAGAAAGTTTACGCATACCAATTCCATGAACAAGCTTCTGAAACATCGCCTTCAGTAGTGATTTGGTGAAGAGGTCGGCCAGATTGTCTTATGAATAGATTTGCATGACTTCAATCTTCTGATGCTCTTGTTGTTGATGTGAAAGAAGAATTTCGGCACAATGTGCTTAGTGTTGTCTCCTTTGATGCAACCCTTCTTGAACTGTTTGATATATGCTACGTTGTCTTCATCGATAGTCGTCAGGACATCAACGATAGGGTAAAGATAGTATGAGCTTCGAATATGGCCCATAACTGCTCTCAACCAAAAACATTCCCAAGTTGCTTCATGTAAGACGAGAATTTCAGCATGGTTATATGAAATGGCAACTAAGGTCTAGTTAGTTGACCTCTAAGAGATTGTGGTACCTCCAATAGTAAAGACATAACCCGTTTGAGAGCACACCTTATACGAATCAGATAAGCATCATACGTTGGTATAACCAACAAAGCGAGAATCGACTCGAGGATTCATAGGGATAGAACAAGCCCAAATCCGTAATACCCTTAAGGTAATTTGAAAATGTCTTTAACGCTAATCCAATGTTTGTGTGTTGGCATTACGGTATCTTGCTAAGTACAATAAAGCGCCTATCACACTTAGATAAGGAACTTCATGCTCCAAAATCTCTTCATCATCCTCATTCGGACGCAAGGGATCTCATTTTGCATCTAGCGATCGATCGACCATAGGAGTACTCGAAGGTTTTGCTTTATCCTCATTAAAGCGGCATAACATATTCTGGGTGTATAGTTCATTTGATGTACTAAGATTCCATCCGAACGATGCTCTATCTCGAGACCGAGACAGTATCGAGTCTTTCCTAAATCTTTTAACTTCATGTGCGCAGCAGTTCTCGCGAGCTCTTCAGGAGTTCCGATAAGGCTCATGTCATCGACAAATACTCACTCAGACGGTTATACCACATTTTTTCAAATTGCTTCTAACCGTAGAGTGAACGCCTCAGCTGAATTGAAAGCGTGTTTTGAGGTTTGGAAATATTTGATCCAGTCAATGTAAGTCATTCGGGAACTTTCATATAAATTTTCATATTAAGATCCCCATAGAGATACGTAGTTATTACGTCCATCAACTACATACTCAGTTTTTCAAAAACTACCAAATTGATAAGGTAGCGAAAAGTAATCACATACATAATGGGTGAATAAGTTTCATCATAGTCAATCCCAGAGCATTATGAGAAGCCTTGTACAATAAGACAAGCTTTGCAACACACAATTTTGTTCTTTTCATTACGCTTCCAAAAGAAAACCCACTTATAGCCAACGGGCTTCACATGTGGAGGAGTATGAGTTACAGGTTAAAACACCTTATGTTTCGCATGCGAATTGAGTTCGACTTGGATTGCTTGTTTCCAGTTTGACCAATCGATTCTACATCGACATTCATCAATGGAATAAGGTTCAATGTCATCGCTCAACATGATCTCAATAGCTATTGTAGCATAATAGACCAAAATATCACGACTCTTGGGAAGTAGATTCGTCTCTTCAAGGACGCTTCCGTAATCTAAAAGTTCCTTATGAGTTTGATAGAATGAGTAAACAACAGTCAGATTCATGGTAGGCTCTTCAGGTGCCTGTGTTGTGGGTTTCCTCTTCCGGATGTGTGAATCCCTTGAACCAAGAGGTCAACCATGCTTATGTGTAAAGGCAGATGATTGGCTAGCCGTTAATGTACGTGGATCACCAAAATTGGTGTCCTGGGCCTCTAAGAAGGAAGTCTGTTGTACATTTGGTACATCCATCTTTGCAGGCACATTCTTAGGTGGAATATGTGATCTTGTCACTCGCGCTAGATCAATGAAAGCATCTGGCATACTCTGAGCTATGCTCTAAATATCTAATATGCGATGCACTTCAGTTTCAGACTAAGCGGTGCGGGGATCTAAATGAGACAAAGTGGGAGTCGTCCACGATAATTCGCGTCATTCTTTAGGAATGTTGACGTTCTTATCTCCTCCTAACGACGGGAAGATTATCTCATAGAAGTGACAATCAATGAAACGAGAGGTAAACATATCGCCTATCAAATGTTCTAAGTAACGAATAATCGAATGAAAATTATATTTGACATAGATTCCTATCATTCGCTGAGGCCCCATTTTTGTACGTAAGGGTGGCGAAATCAGCACATAGACCACACAACCAAAAATGTACAGATGCGATATGTCGGGTTCGTATTCGGTAACTAACTGAATGATACTATATGGTTGGGTCACAACATGTCTTAAGCAGACCAACATGGTTGCGTGCAATATTGCTTGACCCCAAGCAGCGATCAGGAGCTTGGTACGTATGACCAACGATCGAGTAATCATTTGTAAGCGTTTTATGAATGCTTCTGACAAGCCGTTCTGGGTGTGAACATAGGGTACAAGATGTTCAACTTCAACCCCAGCCGACATGCAATAGTCATCAAAAGTTTTAGATGTGAATTCTCCAGCATTATCTAATCGAATAGATTTGATCGGATAATTAAGGTGGTGAGCCCTGAGCTTGATAACTTGAGCCAACAGTTTGGAGAATGCAGTGTTCCTTGTAGACAACAATCACACGTGTGACCAACGTGTGGATGCATCAACCAAAGCCATAAAATATCTCAATGGTTGGTCCGCATGGATGGTGAATTGGTCCACAAATGTCCTTCTTAATCATTTGTAGAAAAATAGGAGTATTCGAACGAATCTTATCATAAGAAGGCTTAATAATAAGCTTTCCCATGGAGTAGGTTTGACATTTGATTCCTTGAATTGAACCTAAACTTCGGGTTAGTGGATACCCATGTGAAGATTTGAGGATACGACGTATTGCTATTCATCCAGGGTGTCCTAAAAGATCATGCCAAAGTGTAATTTCATGTGCGGTCCCAGAGGTAAGGCTGGCCACATAGTGGCTCTCTATGGGGCGTATGGTCGTAGTAAACAAACCACTCGGGATACACTCCATCTTCTCTAGAATACGCTTCTAGCCATATTCGTAAGAAGTTATGCACATAAATTTAACTCCATTTTCTACATAGGTTTCAACATGGTAATTATTATCTCTAATGTCCTTATAGCTCAACAACGTTCTTCCAGAACACAAAGAATAAAGTGTTTCATCAATGGTCAAAATTGTACCATTGGACAACATTATATGTGCCTTACCGTATACTTCGATCAGGTTGGATGATCCTGAAAGGGTTATCAGATGTGCATTCTTAGGTATGAAGTTGGTGAAATAGATGCGTTAACGTAAAACGATGTGCGTGGTTGCACTATCTGCCAAACAACTAACTTCCCCACTACTCATACCTATAATGAAAATTAATTTGAATTGGTCACATGCATAAAAGTTTTTTAAAACAAATATCCATTTAAAATAATTTTAAGTATTCAAGGGCAAATATTAATTAAACTTAATATCCAAAAAACAAATCACCAACAAATAATCCAAACATAAAGGAAAATTATTCAAAATTAACCAAAAACACAAGGAGGTTCGGCCACTAGGTGGAATTTGGACCTAATGTCTAAATTTCAACTAGAAAAATAGTTTATATCTAAGATTTTAATCTTCCATAGGGGTAACGACCTCTTAAAAGTCAGAAACCTCCATCTTGGTACTCTCTGGTCAGTCCACTTGCACAAAGTTTGATTCAAACCTTTTATGACAAGAATGATATTCAGCTACAACATTTTGGGGAGCTCAGAAAACAAGGGACCAATGGTCCTTTGAACCACAACAATATCACATGTATGCATCCATGGTTTCAGGTGCTTTGCCCTTATTCTTGAAGTTTGAGGCCTTAGAAGCGAGGTTATGACGCTTCTGGGCTTTGTTTCCTCCCTCAGATAGGCCTTGGCTCTGTTGACCTTGTCGGGGTGGTTTCTGGCCGCCCCTACCACACCTCTTTTGGCGTTTTGGGCATTGGTTTGTGCTATATTGTGCTTCAGGCACAACAGTTGCCCCAGTAGGTCGAGCTTGATGATTTTTCATCAATAGCTAATTCTATTTTTCAGCGAAAAGTACAACAGAGATCAAATCCAAAACTTAGTGAACTTCTGAGCTCCATATTGTTGCTACAGGAAAAAATTAGTAGCAGAGAAGGTCAAATAGGTCTTCTCCAGGAGATCATCTTCGGTCAAAGTTACATTACAAAACTTGAGAAGTGATCGGATTGGACAAACTTTAGAATTATATTTATTCATAGACATAAAGTCTTGGAAGAACAAATGCTGCCAGTCATGTCTTGCTTCAGGCAAGAAGATGTCATTTTGGTGATCAAAGCAATCAGCCAAAGTGACCCATAATGGTCGTAGATCCTTCTCAGCAAGGTACTCGGTTTTGCAGTTTGTTATGAATATGTCTTCAGATGAAGATCATGGCAGTGGCTTTCTTAGCTTCGCCAATCAAGTTGTCCGTCTCATCTTCAATGGCAGGATGCAAATTCTTTGCAGTGAGGTGGAGCTTTACATCTTGGACCCACTTGAGGTCATTCCTTCCAGAGACCTCTAAAGAGGTGAAGTCAAGTTTGTTCAAATTCAACATGTTCCTATCACAAAATAAAGGACAAGATGTGATCAGTGTAATGGAGAAAAATATCAATCCATTCACATAGGAGTAAAACATTAAGGTTCTAATAGACATGTATTGGTTAAAATTCACATGAACAAAAGGTTTTCATGGGTAATGTTTTTCAAGAAAAACCTCAGGTTTTCAAACAAGGCATAGAAACTTCAGGTTTCAAAATAATAATGAACTTCAGGTTCATATGTTCCTACAAGCAAACGCAAATATATATACAGAAATATGCAACAAGAAAATATGCAAATATAACTTCAGGTCTATAATTATAATTGAAGTAATTATTTGGACTTTGGGGCAAATTTAAAGTGTGAGTGGAAAAACCCATAAGGCCTAAAAAAAGGCAATTAAAACTTGGGGCCCAAAAACTTGGACCAAATCCCACGAGTGGGCTGAGTAAATGTGCACCTTGAGGTCCAGGCCCAAACTTGGGCTAGAATGGGCTCGGGCCTAGTATGCAGGCTAGCCCAGCATAAAAAAAAGGTTGTAGGTGCAGGCCCAAAGACAGAGGCCCAAACGTGCTTTGATCTGGTGAGGCGAGAAGCAGGTTAGGACTGCAAGTCCTATGCGGAGGAGTGCTCTGCTGCTTCGTAGCGTCATTTTTCCCGAGGGATGCAATCCTATGCGTCACGGTACATGTGCATCGATTCATCAATTACGGGCTGGGATCAGGTGTGGTGACATGCACAGGGACACCATAAGCCTACGGGTTGGTGTCAAATTTGGGCCGAGCTAAAGGTTTGGGCCGCTTCAAGCGAACCCAAAAAGAAAAAAAATTCTTTCAGGCTGAGAAAACCAAGGCACAATTAGACTTGGGTTGGGACCAAAAACACCCCAGGTGTAGCTGGGTGCGCTCGCTGGGGAAAAAGACTGGTGCCACCACTTCAGGTGGCCGTGTTTTGGGATAAAAACTCTTAGGGTGAGTTCGTGAGGCAACGGGAATCACAAATATGAGCGAAGATAGACGAATCTCAATGTTTCAACCAAAACCTTAGAAATTCGAATCGGAATTTCAAAGAAAATCCGACGAAATTCGAAGGAATCTCGATCAATCTACATTGGTGGACGAGCTTCATACCGTTGGGATGGTGACCCAAGGTCAAGGTTGGGTTGCAGGCTCACTTGTGATGGTGAAGACGCCATAGAAGGTGTCGGGGTTTCTGGGTTTTCAAACACGAAGCCTTTGGCAATCTCAACGTTTCAACCAAAACCTTGGAATTTCGAATCGGAATTTCAAAGAAAATCCAACGAAATTCAAAGGAATCTTGGTCAATCTACGTTGGTGGATGAGCTTCAGGCCGTTGGGACGGTGACCCAAGGTCAAGGTTGGGTTGCAGGCCCACCTGTGATGGTGAAGACGCCATGGAAGGTGTCGGGGTTTCTGGGTTTTTAAACACGGAGCCTTTGGACGGCTTAGCCATACAAGTTGCAGGCCTGGGCTAGCGGCTCGGGTTTGCGACTCAAATGGTTCGAAGAACCCTAGCAGTTTGCGATTTTTTTTTTCAGATTATAAAATTCAATTGCATGCATATTCAGTTCAATAATTTAATGCATGGACATATATTTGATGCAATTCATGGCAATATCAAATTCATATAATTCAACAATTATGGATATAATGCATACACAATTTATGTAGAATCTAAAATTCGAAAAACGTAAAGTTGGGTCATGCATTATGGTGAATGTTCATGCTATCAGGGCTGCCAAAATATTGAGATAAAAACCGTTGTTTTGGAAGAACCTGAGTGCATGATGATATTGGATGAACTAGTTTGATGCAGAAAACTTCCACGTCGGATTCCTAAGCGCAGCGGTAAGAGCGTGTTGATAACGTGTTGTAGCCCATTTTATCTGACAAGGGAAGGGGAGCTGGCGGCAGAGAGATGGATTGGAGAGAGAGATTTGTTTGTAGGGTTGTGTAGAAGAATGTAGAGGATGTGTTATCCTCCTACGTAGGACCTTTATTTATAGTAATAAGGGAGAGAAGAAATCCTTCGTGACTGCAATGAGCAGAAATCTCACTCACCGGCCTAAACGACGAGCAAACACTCGAACGTGAGAGCAAGGGATCACTCAACGAATGGACGAGCTCCAAGGAGGGAGGAGAGAGGGAGGCAAGAACCATGCTTTCAGAGAAGTGGCGGTCCGAATCTTATCTGAACTGCGATAGGGCTGGGCACGGGCCGGGCCGAGCCGGGCCGGACCTAATTTTCAAGGAACCGGAGGTTAAAAGAAACGGGCCGGGCCGATCCGGGTACGTCATATTTCATTACAGGAATCGGACAGAACCCAGCCCGTTTCAAACGGGCCGGTCCGGGCCGGGTCCACCGGTCCTTGGTTTTTTTTTTTTTTTTTACGAAACCGGTACGGAAAGGACTCTAGAACCACCGCCATGCTGCCTTCGTCGTCGCACCACAGCTTCTCCACCGAGCCCCGCGCCAGCACCGCCACGTTTCTCACCATGGCCAACATCCTCACAAGCAACACCTCCATGCTTTCCGACTCTGGTGGCACCTGCTCCGTCTCGGACTGCATCCCTCTCTGCTCTCGGACTACCTAATGGAAGAGAACAAAACAAAACACACCATTTTAATATTCAATACCCAATTTTTCAAATGGCAAACAGATCTGAAGCAACTAAATTCCCCAATCAAATTATAAAAACCCCATTTTTCTCTACCTTCACCACAATCAGATTCCAATCTCATCATCTCCAAATTTGCCACCTTTCCCAGATTTCACTATCCCTTTTCCACAAATATTAACACACACAGGAAATAACTCACAAAAAAAAAGCCAAATTCCCAAAAACCAATCTCTCTAACTTCGGGTGATTAACAAAAAAAACTGAAAAATTAAATCCCATCAAGCAAACTCAATCAATCTCTCAGGAGCTCTCTCAATTGATCCTCGATGAAAGCCTTACCTCCTCGATGTTGAGAAGATGACGCTCTCACATGTCCAGTCCTCGGAGCGAAAATGCAGAGAAAATTAGCAAAACCCAGCTGGGATTAAGAACTTAAAGAAGAAAAAGAAGCAGAAGAAGAAGAAAGTTTGGGGAGAGAGAGAGATTGTGGGAGATAGAGCGGCTGAGACAAAGTGAATTCTGGAAAGTTGGACTTGGTAGAAACTAGGGCAGAAACCAACGGTTGAGATTGGATGATAGGTTATCATTCAATCTCGGCCGTTCATTATAATTAGAAACGGGCCGGTCCGGGTACCCGTTTTTCTAAGCATCTAGACTCCGCCCGCCCCGTAAATGAAAAGGGCCCGGCCCGGCCCGGCCCGTTTGTTCTCTAAAATATTAGGAACCGGCCCGTACCCGCCCCGAACCGTGATTACCCGCCCCGACCCGCGGTTCCTATACCCGTTTGCCCACCCCTAAACTGCGAGAATAACTGACTAAGCCGTGCCAGGATTACAAGTCCATATAGGAAATAATAACTATAATGAAATCTAATCTAAGATTTACACAATCACACTTAAACTATAAAGTTTATAACAAAACATTATATATTAAAAAAACAAAAATTAAAAATCAAAGGAGAGACGACATAGTTGTTTTTCTTGCCAAAGCCTATTAATTTGGTTTCTATCGGCTCCGTCATGTCCAACCAGGAGATGGAATTGGTGCCTCTACATGTTCTGTGTAGATTTTATTAAAGGGTGTGATATTCAAACACCTCTTTTTACTTCTCACATATCTTTTTAATTTTCGGCCGTTGGATCGGATGAATTGAAGAAGATCAAGGAATATAAATCAACAAAATGTGTGTAAGAAGTAAAAATAGATGTATGGATAGCACACCCTTATTAAATTGAATTCGAAATTCAATTTTCACAAACAAAGACGATTGCAATTTATGACTATGAAATATTTGGCATTGTGTCCACTCAAATGAAAAAGTAGGGCAATAATTCAATGCTTCATCGTCCTGGGAAAATCCCGAGGAATCAAAAGCAGAATTAAAATTACAATATCGAAACCCTCGGGTTGATGTTGCGATTGTTGTCGTATTGTCCTTTTTTTAAGTGTTTAATGTTTTATAATATTTTTATATAATTGTAAAGAATTATAAAGCTTCTTTTATTAGTTTCAAATCATTAATAAAGGTAAATTATTAAGTTTATAAGCAAATTTTGACTCAATGGGTTATATGAAAGAGAATTAAAACATGAGAGTGTGTTAGTTTAATGTCTCAAACGTAAAGAAATTTTGTGAAAACTCGATAAATCTCATAAAATGTTAGTGTAATTAACCTCATATATTCTGGCAACTACATGTTTCCTTGATTTGTATACCGGAGGTTTAAACTTTCCCTAATTTCCTCCATAAATTTTTCAATTTGGAATCCATCAAATATAAAAAAACTAACCAAGTGTCAAAGGTGAGCTGGTAATTAAATGTGTCGTGTGTTTAACATTTTTCTTTAAATTAGCATCCATAGCCTTGAAACGGTGCGTGCGCGCACAAAGTAAACTGACCTAGAAAAATAAAGTTAATTACTGTAGAGTTGGAAGTGAGTAAGATGCACCTTTCAAGCCATTTAATTTCAATCGGTTATTCCCTAAATTACCTTAAATACTATGATTTACTCATGAAAAGCTTGCTAAGGGTTAATTACACTAACACCCTCTCAGGTTTATCGTGTTTTCACGAAACTCCCTCATGTTTGAAACATAACTCTAACACCACTTGATGTTCTAATTTACTTTCACGTAACTCCTTTAGGACAACACATTGAGGTTCTAGAGACTCTGGCCTCCAGATTATGGCGGAATTAGGTGCCACCTCAAGCTTCCAATCGACTCTTTTGGATCGAAAAAAGGATATAACGAAAAACCACGCTAGGACGGTCAAAATCACTTATGGTGCTTCTCCATAAAAATCACTTTAAGCAATTTTATCCATAAGCAAATGAGAGATGCTTCTTCCCAAGTGATCCCAGACCTTCCAAAATCACTCCCAAACGAGCCCGGGCGCCTTTGGACCTAAAGTAGCCAAGAGAAAAACCACACAACCAGTCCGCAAGGACTTGAAAATCAACATTTATGAACAACTATAAAATGGATTGCCAATTTCTTCAGCACCGTTCAATGAAACAAAATCATGCAAAGTCAAGTCATTTTTCCTTCTCCTCCATTGCTCAAAGGAAAATCTACAAGAAATGCTTCCAAATACAAATACTACAGACACCAGATACATAATATGGGCAAGGACCTCCACCATGGAAGAAAACAATTGTAAAGAACAAAGAAACCGAAAACTATGGATAAAAGAAAAATCCAGAGTCGTCGATAGATGGGTGAATATTACAAATTTGTGTTTAGCTGGCCAAGTGTCTAGGAGAGCTTTTGAACATACTGTGCCACATGAAAGCTCTTGACAGCACCATCTCGAGTTCTTGGTGAGTCCAGTTATGGGTTGGAAGGTGTTGAAGAAACATAACCAACTCTTGGAAATCAAGCTTCTGAAGCTCCTCTGACCACTGTATATTCATAGAGGATTTCAAGTTATTGACTTCAACTCTGTTACGAAAGAAAACCTAGAACAATTTAAGCTGAAAACATAAACAAAGAACACAGAAAATAGTCTTTCAGATTATCTGCTGTCAAATTGACTCGAGCACAAGAATATAGTAACACTGTAACAAATAGGGTCATTCTAATTGAATCCCAATTTACTAAATACACCCGCTTAAGTTTTCTTTCTTTCTTATGATTGTTGATGACATGGATTTTTATCGCCAATAAAATCATTTTTACTTTTTTCAAACTCCAGAAAACAATTTCAAA
Source organism: Malus sylvestris (assembly GCF_916048215.2). Classification (NCBI taxonomy): domain Eukaryota; kingdom Viridiplantae; phylum Streptophyta; class Magnoliopsida; order Rosales; family Rosaceae; genus Malus; species Malus sylvestris. The sequence continues at coordinate 30,045,076 of NC_062262.1, forward strand.
AGTCAGAAAGAAAAACCACCATGGCCAGTTGACCATGCATTCAAACAGTGATTTGTTTCCATAAGCAAAGCTATCAAACATGGTAGCCTGCCCACCCCCCAACAGTGACCAAATGAGGAGAGATGTTGTTAGTGGACTAATAAATCACTACGGACATTTCCTTACCACAGGCTCACAGCTAATACATCCAAACAAGTAACCAAGAAAACTATATCGTTGCAAAGGAAACAGATTCTATCTTACCGTTAAAAGAAAACTGGCAAATATATACACAAGGAAATCCGGCAATGCATCTCCTTCGGCTAGGTATGTATCCCACAGACGGGAAATAAGATTGAAAGGTATCTAAAAAGGAGAAAGAAAGAGAAAAATCCATTAGCTTTGCAATAAATTGACAGTAGGTTCGCATTGTCCGGGACAAAAACAGAGGAAACACACATCAAGTACATAGAAGAGATCTGTAGGAGCAAACCTCGCGTATTAGAAGACAGTTGAACCACCGAAAAGCAAATTGAAGAAATTCGAGTCCTTGCTCCTCCACGTGTCTAGATACAGGTTCTAATGCAGAAGAAAGAAAACTAATAAATATACACAAGAAAGATGATAGCTGAACTTTGACATGTTTGTTGCATCCCAGAGCATGAGGTATATTGCCATTTTCTGAAGATCTTACATGGAACTTTGTAGAGTATACAAGAAAAAGTTGGTCATTACTTCAACAAAACCAACTACATAGAAAATATTATTTTAACGACTCATATTTAACAACCCTTCACTACAATATGATGTACAAATGTGCAACAACATTTTATTGCATCAGATGGAGATTGCAAGCTACGCCAGTATGCATCTCTTGGTTGCTATACGCAAGTCCAAATATGCATAAAGAAAAGCAAACAGACTTCCATATTGAAAATTATGCCAGAGAAGAAATATCAAAATGATTCTAGCAAAAATTAATTCACTTTAAGCACGATGCACATATATGATTCAGTTCATCAAGGGAAAAGACCGCAAGAATAAGAAAACAGAAGCAAAAAAGTGGGGGTTACCATCAATCCGCCTGACCAATTCCTTTAGTTTAAACACAAGCCTCTGGATTCCTGGCTGAGCAAAAGTGTAATGATCTTGCATACCTTCAAGTAAATTTGATAGGCACCAATAGCAGTCAGCCTCTACATTAGATATTTTATCAGGAGACAGATCGGAGATCAACCAATTATCCACACTCCCGTCTAAGTATTCTGACAAGAAAACAACTAGAAAGGGAGTAACAAGATCATTTATTCCCTGAACATATCCACTTGCAGGATGTCGAATTGCCCTGAAAGAGACAAGGAGAAGTACCTTAAGAAGATATAACTAATAATCATATGAATTAAATAATAAAAAAATAAAATAAAATGATGGCATCTTGAATCATACTTCATATCTAGACGGTTTTTCCCTCTTTTCAAAGCTAAACTGTTGGAATCCAACAACAGCTTAGAAAATAAAACAGAAACAATTCACTTAATTAAGGTACCATGAATTGTTATCTGCATTTGATAGTCTAAACTTCTCAGTTAGAGGAAACAACTAGAAAACAAGTTTCACAAAATGAGGCGAGTTATGGTATTGAAGAGCTTTATCACTACTCACTATTTCTCCCTGCATGGTCCAAATCTCAATAGAGAGCTACCATCAAAATACCATGAAATGAACGTGGACACTTGAATCATTCTGATCAACATGACTAAATATCAGTAGAGGTGTAGCTAAAGATGTCTAGTTAAGTGACAATTACAATTTCAGATTCATGCCCATGCCAGCCCTCTTAATGCACAATGTTAAGAACACCAAACCTACCAGGTTATTGTAGAGAACATGTACAAATGAACTTAAACAAGTCACTATCAAATCGACACCGCTATCCCAAACAGTTTAGAGCAAGAACTACTTTGGTAAAACCAACAGGGCAATGCCAAATGTTTTCAAGTCTGACTGGTAATAAAAGCCTCTAAGCTTAGAGCTGTTAAAGCATTATTGGTATAGACATGGGCTGGTTTTTGAGACTGATGCATGGCACTAAACAGTAGGATAGTTTACGGACAAAATCACATCACTGTTCCATATTGTTAGCTACAACAAAATCAGCAAGTGTCTAATAAACCAAAGCCTTTCTGATGAACCCCACAACTTAAGACAATTGGTCTGGAATTCCCAGATCAATAAACCTAGCAAATTTTTTACACTTTTGTTTTCACGAACGAACAGGTCCAATAGATGCAACTTAGAACAATCAGTATTAGTTTGCATGAGAGCATTTGATGTAAAAAACAAGCCAATAACGACCATAATATAAGATACAGTATTTAACCAGGTATAAAGGATGCGCTCCAAGGATTTCTGGACTTGCTCCTGCTGAAAGAAAGATACATCTGGCACAGTTCTTGGGCAATCAACAGCAATCTAACAAGGTCAACAAAGGTAACTGTCAAAACCAGGAACAAGGTATTAACACTAAGAAAGTTGGCAGTTATTTAACATTTAAACACCTGACGAAGCATGTTTATCTCATCATCTGAACGCTCAGTATCCGGAATATCATAGTACTGAGAAGCACAGTCAAGATACTCAAGGCGCTTCCTTCTTAGAACTCCCTCCCTTCTATCTGAATTAGATGGTGCATATCCCTGTTGTCAGTTCATATTTTAATTTCAAACAAGCCACAATTTTTACATGATAAACGCAATCCAGGTTATCAGAAAGGCAAATAAACGAGCCCCTTTTATAAGGTGATGGTATCTTCAAGTGCATGCTTTAGGACTTCCACTCCACTTACAAGAAAAAAAAGTGGAATGAAAAGCTTAATAACACAGTAACACAAGCATAAAATCTTGGGAGTTTTAACGACACACTCCCGGTACTGTTCACTTTTAACGAAAAACCACATTTTTACCTTTCCTAGTACTATTCACTTACACCTTTATTTGTCCTTTTTCATTAAAACTAAAGTTTTTTAGGACATTTCGTTAGTTTTCCTTAAAATCTTAGGTACAAAGCATGGGATGCACATTGGACAACACTGAATGAATGAACTAGGCACCTATGACCAGCTAAAGGCAGCGACAGTTTTAAACTTGCAGTGAACAAAACATATAGAAGAAAAGGCCGGGTAAATAAATGTACTTGGGCACAAGGAGAGAACGTAGCCACTTCAATGTCATTAATGCTCCCTCTCACAAGGTGAACAGAAAACCAATGGCTTCTGCCTGATTCCACTTTAGGCAGCTTTGGAAGCAATTTCAATCAAGCCTTTCACAAACCTATTATACAATATACTATATGCAAATTTAAGCCATACACAGTACTAGGCTAATCCACCCACAACTTCTCTCTCCTCTAACAGCGAGCGGGCAATAAATCTATATTTGCAGCATCTAAAATGGTTAAATATCTGTGGTTAATTATTAGAGTACATTGGATAACAAATCCAAAAAACGTCATAGTGCTTTTAATAAAAGTATTGAAGCATAGAGCTTACCAAAAGAAGCCTCCATACGTCGGGCCGCATATATGGTGGTACGCCACTCCAAGCCAACTCACGCAACTTTTCTACATAAACAATCAAGATTCAATTTGAAAGGAAATGAAGAATCAAAGTTCAATTAGTGCAAAAACGAAACTTGGGGAGGTAACAGATTTATCAAAAGAGTGACCTAGGCTACAATGCTTGATCATACCAGCAACAATGACATGTGTGAAAGTTTAGATTTCAAATCATGAGGATGCCCACTAAATGATGAAAGGACTACACAAAATTTTGAAGCTAAAAAGCAACAAACAAAACCCCAGGGTGACATTTATTTCTCTCCTTATGATAGTTGTGAAGAACAGGGAACGGATCAGGTTTTGGGAGCACTGGTGGATAGAGGGGAATCTCCTTTGTGTGCACATTTTCCATGTCTATATGGACCAATTGCCAATAAGTCTTATGTCTCCCTTCCGGACTCTCTTTGGCATGCAGCTGTTTCTAGTCCGTTTCATTTAAATGTTTTGCAATTTCAATTGAGATGCTATTAGACATTGCATGAGTTCCTAGGAGCTAGTTCAGGGTCTCCAGAGATCTTCTATTAATGTATTTCAATTTTCAAGTTGATAGCTTGTCACTATGTTTCTTTCTGTGCTTCTACCGTATCAGAAAACACTTTGGTTTTTCATAATAAAAAAATAATAATTTAATAAGAACAACAGATTCTAACAAGTATTCTAGGTGGCTCGGAAAAGAAAACACTTTAGCTTTACATAGTCGCACTTTGATCAATATAGAGGAAGGGGAGAAGAAATGCAGGGGAGGGGAAATTTCAAGAGAAATAGTCCTTAAATACCTAATATCACTGTTGTCTCTGAAAGAACCTTTGTGAACTTCATAACTCTTGCAGAATCAGTAGCTCTAGCTCCCATGGCAGATTTTTTAGCTCCTCTAGAAATATTGTCAACATTCGAGGTTGATGATGTTAACTTATTTGAATTTTCATTATTGCTGGGGTTGCCTAGAACCTCGTTGTCTTCCTATTTTAGAAGTAACAGTACCAGTAGTTACATTTTCAATTAACCAACTACAGCTGCAAATGGCTTTAATGATTTACTTTTCAAGCTCATTAGACAAAAAGGAGATAAAAATAAACCTCCAAGGCTCTGCGATCACTTGTTTGAGCATCATTGAATGATAAGCTCCTTCCATAATTTGGAGAGGGCACTTGTAATTTTGAAGGATCCGCCAGGTTTGACCTCCTAGTCAGTAACACTTTACCGGGAATACTACGCCCTTTGAGCAACCTAGGTATCAGGACAATATGATCAAAGGAAAAATAATTAGATATTTGAACATATAATTATAAACAATAGATCTTATTTAGAACAACATTTAGCAACTGAAGTACAAAAACGAATCTAAAGAATTGTGGACAAGGTTCCAGAAGAGACATAGGTTGCTTCAGTTTGCAACCTTAAACTAAACATAACCCAAGTATATCATAACCGTTGACACGAACATTAAACTTTGATCAAACTGCTAAAAATCCAAAGGTATATGATAGAACATTATATAACGCAACAACGGAAAGGAGTCGTTTTGTCAGAAGGCTCGAATAATCTAATGCAATCTGAATCTTATCAAGATTGGGACTACAATTATAAGTTTAAATCATATAACAAATCAGACTATCTTACACACTGAACCATGGCAGTATTGGTTCAATCTAAGTAGTCTAAGGTACATGCTTGCTAGTCTTTTGAAAAAAAATTAAGTAAAAACTGAATCTAGCGTCGCTAACTTTCAGCTAAATGATATTAACTTGAGGTTAATGCATAACAAAATCGCCAGCTGAATGAACTAAGCAAAAGAAAGTTAAGAACCAGATAAAAAACGTGAACCACATATTCACTCTAAATTCAAAAGGTCACTTCAGTTTTCCTGCATTTTCCAATTTGAGCACAGAGATCTCCAGTCACACTAATTTTCTCACCGATTTCGCATCGAAAACATCGAAATGAACAAAACCCACGTTCAGAATTTGAGAAATCAAAATTCAAAAGCTATTCTTTTTACATATTGGGGCCAATTCTAATCTCCAATGCAATGGATTAGAGCCATTAACGAGTGAGAAACTGCATCCTAATTGTTTCAGTTCAATTTTAATCTTCAAAAGGAAGCTTCTTGCAAATGGGTTTTCAAATCGGAGGAAAATCATAAGCAAAAATCATCAAGAAATTCATAAAAATACTCAGAAAAAAAATACCCTTGAACATTTCTGAGGGTTTGGTTGAATCTGGATTCGGGGGTTGAGATTGCGCTTTCTTTCTTGGAGTGATTTTCTTCTCTGTCGAAGCTCTGATTGCTCTTGTTGTTCATGGCTGTTGCTCTACAACGACCATGCTGTTTGTTTTTTCTTTTCTTGTTTTTATTGGGTGCTTGTTTTGTTGGTCCTTTTTTCTCTCTCTACAAAAGAAAATTAATATTAAACCAAAAGTTAGTTGATTTTAAGAGACGAAACTATAATAAATTAGAAGAAATGAAGTGTTTCAAACCCGGAATGTATAGATGAAATCAACATTCAATTAACTAGAATATCGAATCACATGTAGAAGTATGTTTTTTCCCTCATTCAATGTTTAGTCTCGCAAATAACTCGCTAGATTTAATTTGTATTAGAGAAGAAATGAAAGTGAACTTCCAAATATCATCTAAGTCGAATGCACAAGATAGATTAATCATAGAAAAAAAACTTAGCAATCATACCCTTTTTCAGGAGATTGAAGGGAGAATTTTCCTCTATGAGTAATCTACCTTCGACCTTCAACTAAACAGCATCTAAAAATTGACATTCATTTTTTCTATGTTACACAAATTGAACCAAATCCTTGACACTAAACAGGGCCTTATTTTCTTGTCATGTTTTTCCATTAACGTACGCAATAATGGATGAATGAATTTATTTGAGTCATATTCATCCAAAGATAAATGGCTGGTTTGGTATTGCTGTACTTTAAAAAAAAACTGTTTCTGCTGTGCTGTGAAAATAAGCTTATTTTTGCTGCTTCACGTTTTCAGCTTTTTTTCACCCAAAACTGTTAAAATAAGTTGTTTTTAAATGTTTACCAAACACTTTTTTGAGCTCAACTTTTTTTTATACCCACTTTTTATAAATGCACCTAGTACCAAACTACCAAACCAGTACAAAATGTTCCGTGGTTATTAGTGAAACAGTTGCATTGACTACTGAGAAAGAAACAGGGCTGGTGAAGGCAATTAAATAGCGAAGCATAGAATCCTAAGCAAAAAGATACAACGGCCAAACTAGGTGACATGCTTATCACCACCTAACCAGACCCACACAAGATTTGCACCAACTACAAACATGCTTGATAACAACAGCTAACTCAAATAACAAAACAACTTCATTGTCACGGAAGGATCTTGCGTCGGCGGCGGGGTGTTTCTCGCTTCACGTACATTTTCTCCGTTTCATTCAGCGGTCGGCTTGAACCATCTGGCTGGCTGACAAACTTCCAGCCACCGCCACCTCCACGCTTTCCTCTGGGTCCGAGTTTTTCAACGGTGAAGTTCCACCCGTCTGAAGTCCGACGACGACTATGCTTGTGGCAGAAGACCTCTCCTTTCATCTGCACACAAGTGAAACCGTCATTTAAACGAATAACAAAAGCATTGACAGACAATACTAATGGTATTAATCACAAAACTGAATAGTCAATGTGCAGCGCAATGGGCAGAGCATAGACAGAAAACAAGCCTTGAGCCACCCAATATACTGGCCATTCTTTAATGACAAAGAAACTATCTCTTCCTTTTCAATGAAAGTACTTCCCTTTTTATTATCCTTGGAGCATGGATGGATAGACAAAACCCCTTTTACCCGATGCGTTAATACAACTTGATAATAGATATCACACTAAGTTTCAACTCATAAGTTCTAAGAACCAGAAATTGGAACCACAAACAATTCCATAGCGAAGACATCAAAATTCTACATACACCACAATTGGATACGGCACTTAATTTCAGTCACCAAATTTGTCAACCCACATCCCCAGTTAAGACTTGCTATCACCTTGTCTTATAGAAACCCACTTAATACTCCCCTAATCAGTTTGCTTGTACACTGTAAAGTCCATCAGTTGTTCGTATAAAGAGGTATGTAGAGGAGAAATACAATAACTATTGATGCCACTTCAGTGGGAAAAAGAAAAGTATGATGCAAAAACATATGTAGTCTCCAATGATTCATCCTTAAAGATAAAAAAAATGAACAAAGAGAAAGAAAAGCTAATAATAATGAGCATACGTAAAAGTAACACCATATATAGCAGTAATACTTTGTAGTACGGAATTATGCTTTTTTCTTTATTATTAATGTTGGATTGCTTTCTTTTCTCATGGAAAAGTCAGGATTATGGAACTTACTTTCATTTTGTTGAAGTTCATTCTCTGGACAAACTCTTGATAGAGCATTTCATCTTCTTTCTTCGAGATTTCATAATGAACTTCATCCAAATCTCTGGTGGTACCGTCCCAACCCTCTGGCATAACCTTGAAATCAGGTTTGTAGGGAAGGGATGCCACATGGAATTCGCGGTCATGAGAATTAAAAAATCTGAAAAGAGGAAAGGAGTTATGCACTATGAGAAAAACAATCTGGCTATTAGATCAGCCAAGCACCACTAAGCTTATAAATTTGCGACTACAATTAACGCAGCAGGAAACCTATACCATCAGTATGAAGTATGCACAGAATAATTGATATCATTACAAAATTATTAGAACTACAGGACCCTTTGTATATGATAGAAGTAATGCTTGTGAATTGATATCTTACTCTGGGCAGGTGTCAAGCAGGAGCTCAACAGAATCATCTAAAGGACGACCAAGCTTTTTCTCCTCTTCCTCCTCAATCTCTTTGAGCCAAAGAATAGCATGCACTCTCTGCCTCATAATCCTGTAATCCTTAGCCAGCCTCTCAACAGTATAAACCTCAGGGTTTTCCTTGTGCTTCTTATACATCTCAGCCTTCTCTGAGTCCTTGAGATAAGACCCTCTGGCACCAGGCTCACGCACTTGCTTCAGAAGCACACTTATCTCCCGCAATCTTTCTCCCCACCCATCCACAAACTTTTTGCTTTTCTTGTTCTCTTCTTCCAGTTCCCTTATCCTATCCTCAATTTCTTGCAAACCAGATACCACTGATGATTGAGATGGGTCGGGCCCACTTGTCCGTCGGCCTACAACCTCCCCATCAAAATGCTCCTTGGTCAATCCAGTCGACCACGATGATGCAGTATCCCACCCCAAATCATCTGATGCATTATTGCTAAATGTTCCAGGCGGTGGTTTATCCCACCCCAAATCATCTGATGCATTATTGCTGAATGTCCCAGACGGGGATTTATCCCACTCGTCTTTACCAACATTTTCACCATCACCTCCAGAGCTGAAAGAAAAGAATCGGGGAGTGATAAACTGACAAGATTCAATACCATTCTTCAACGGAAGCACACCAGTGCTTCCCAACGTCAGTTTGCTTTTCTCTCTCAGAAACTTTGCTGTACTCGTGCCAAGTGAAGTTGAGGAAAGACGAGAAATAACACGGTGCAGATTCTGCATTGCTGCAGTATTTTACCCAGGACGCAATCTACTAACCACACCACAGGTACTGAATATACTAAATTCACCAAAAAGAAAAGGGAAATCTCTTAAGCCTCCACATTTATTTATCTAACGTAACTCCGTAAACGAATCAAGTTCAATGCATATAATAACACAAAACAGTGACACACACAGATCAAATATGGCCAGTTAACGAATTCATAACCCCGAAGTACTGATCTGATGCCATTTCTGCACTTTGAAAATGAAAGAAATTTAAATCTAATTCATCAGGTAAGAGCCATTAATTGCTCTGTTCACAACCAGTAAATCCATTTCCCCAGAGACGAAACAAAACATTTTAATCTAGCATAGAAATGGCATATAAATCTATACATGCAAGTACAAACGCACATATAAAGTTGGGATCTTCACTATCCATATTTACAACCCCGAAAATCTCAATGCAAAACAAAACAGCAATCGATAAGCATCTCAAAAGCCGCTCGCTCCGATTAGCTAATGCAGATTGAAAAAAAAACCCAAAGCCCCAACTTAAATTTAAAAAATCATATCGAAAATGTCTGTTCATATGAGTCGCAGCCAATACTTACATTTTTCCCAAGAACAAACAGCAGCAGACACACAAACAGACATATGAATTGAATTCCAGTTCGTCAGAAACGCTACGACATATGAATTCACAGCATTTTCTCAGCAGCCAAACAAACGAAAATCGAATTACAAAATACGTATACGAGTAAAATACATTGAAGAGAGATACGTACGCTGAAAGCTGCAGGATTCAATTCATTGGAGCAAAACCCTAAATCTGAACTAAATCATTTCGTGGTTCACTGCATTGATCGGAACCGAGACAGGCAGTGGCGAAGATGGTGTGGAAAGATGTAAACCCCAAAACCCTCGGCTGCTAATGTACTCGGAAAATCCAGCCTTCTGATTGTCCGGCGACCCGGACTGGGCCCTGAATTGTACAGCTTAATGGGCCAAGCCCAATCCAATGGACTCGGATGAAATTAGAACAAGTCAACGTGACCATAAGCAAATAATAGTGATTTCACACTTTTATTTTTTAATTTTATTATTATTAGGAAAAGGGCAAAAACTTCAAAACTACTATAATAATTTAAGAAAATGAGAAGGTTTCGAACCGGTTGGATAAAAATCTCATTTTAGTTATCCTTTCACTACTCTAATTTTAATACTATAATTAAAGAAATGAGTGTAAGAGAACAAAAAAGAACGTGATGATCACTTTTAGTAACTAAAAAGAGATTGATTTTTATATGAATGAAGTGAACTATTATTAACGGTTTAAAATAAGGGAACTTTAACGAAAAGCACCCGATACTGTTCACTTTAACGAAAAACCACATTTTTACACTAAAAAGTCAAGTCTGGTACTATTCCCTTTACCCTTTATTTTGTCCTTATCATTAAAACTCAAAGTTTTCAAGCTCTTTTCATTAGTTTTCCTTTAAAATAATCATAGTGCATTCACAGTGTGACGATCTTAGACACAACACGATAATCGAACTTGAACGCATCACAATATAAGAAAAAGGATCCTGGTTGGATCCTTTTTTTTGGGGATCCTAGGGATTCCATGATAGTGATCATTCATCGTATATCGTGCGGTCAATTTTAAAATGATTTCTGATCACACAATATACGATAAACGATCACGATCACGGAATCTCAGGATTCCAGAAAAAGGATCCGGTGAGGATCCTTCTCCACAATATAAATGGATTTGAATTGACCGTAATCGTGCTGGTGTCATCTACAATCATAAGTATTTGTCCAAGGATTTTGGTAATTGATAAGGAGGCAGATTGTCTGCCCTCCCATTACCATGCCTTTCTCATTCCTTCCTACATTGTGCGGTCACGGTTAAGCCACATCAATATTTTATATTGATTTTTTATAGAGATAATAAGACATATTGATGTGGCTTAACAGTGACTACACAAATAAAAGGGAATGAGAAGGACATGGTAAAAGGAAGGACAATCTGCCTCCAATTAATAAAGCTTTGTATACGTCACTTCTTCTACAAGAGAGGGTTCGAGATTACTTGTGGATCCCATCAATCAATGTCCAAATTGAATCAGAGTTTTGTAGAAAATTAATATTACTTACGTAATGACAGAAATACACACATAATTCTATATAATTTTGAGACTTAAAAGTCTATCTACATCTAAATTCATAAGTTAAGTACACTGCACTCTAAATCAATCAAATCTACAATTTCTTTTTTTTTTTTTGGTCAAAAAAAGTTTAGGGGAAGGGTTGTTACCTAATCTCAGAGTCAAAGCATGTCACAAGTCTCTTTAAGAACTTATATAGAGGATCTTACACTCTTTTTTGGTTTTTACAGATAGTTCAACAAAAAAGATTGGCAACAACAAAACTCAAATCTAAACTTTCATCTAATGAAAAGAACGATCTTTACCGACTCAAACTTCTATCGTTAAATAAAGTTCCATAATTTTCCTCGGTGTAAATAAGGATCATAAGATGCTAGTGTTATTTTGTAATAAAATATTTGTATAATTCTATGGGTGAGTTGGTACTCGGCAAATGGTTTGTGAAATGGGTAAAAACCGTAGAAGTCAACAAAGGGGCAAAAGGTTGAGACCGCTGTCGTCCACTATATCCACCACCCAAAAAGCACAAAAGCAGTTTTACTGAACACACACACACCCCCACGACTGACCACCCCACCTCCATTTCAGCTCAGCTCAGCTCAGCTCAGATTCCGGGCGTCCAAATCGACCAGTTTTCCGACCCATCCTTCCGAAAGCCATGCCTGCTTAAGCTTCACGATCCCGAACCCGGGAATCCTTTCAATTTCTCGCTAAAACCATGTTCGATGGCTTCAATGTCTACAGGTACTCTTCTGTTTCTTTTAGTTCCTTTTTTTTGTTGCTTAAATTCATGTGATTATCTGCTGTTTGGTGGCCGAGAAAGTCTGGAAAAATACAGTGAAAAAGATGCAACTTTTTTATGGTAGTTAAAGTTTTTTAATTTATTTTTAGATTAAAAAAAATTGGGAATTTTAAGATTTGCTACACTTTGTTAGTGGTATCTCAGATTTGTCAATTTACGAGTTATTTCAATCTTCAGTTCAGTGTGGCTTTTCAGTTTTATAGCTTCATAAATTTCCATTTGATTATTTCTCGTCGGGTTCTTGTTCGAAAGAAAGAAAATTTAGGTAAATTGTTTGTGTGCTTTGATTTCTGAAGAGTGAAAGAATTCATCTTGAATGGTCACACTAGAGACACCGATATTCGGCCTAGTTGCGAATGCAAGCTTGCATCTACTTAGGGTTGTGATTATGTGTTATATATCAGGTGGATTATGTGTTATACTTGTGTATACTGTAAGCGTATTAATAATCCAAAAGAGCGTATATTCGGAGCACATTTATGCCCTTTTATCTGCACTCGAGAGGAGTTAATGAGTTTCCCTTCTGGGTTTGTGTTGATGCTTGAAGGTGGCATAGGTATTGCTGCATTGGGTTGAGCTATTTTTGGGCCTGTCACGAACTCAAGTACCACTTACTAATGTAAATCTCAATGGTACTCAAGGGCTTTGGGAGTTATGGATTGTTTAAAGGCTGCTATTCATCATAAGGGTAAGTTTGTATTTATTCTAAATAGCTTGTTTAGGGATTCTTTGGTAGGGGCAGGATGAACAAAAAGATGGTTACAATACTACTTAATGTGCGGCAAAATATTAAGGTCTCGTTCCTTAGTGTAAAGTTTGTATGACCAGAGGATAGCTATCCATTAGGTATTGCTGGAATTGATTATGTTGGTAGCTTTTCTTTGGAAGTAAATCTAAACTTGCAATATATGCATTGTATTTTGGTCAATGAGTAATGCGTCCTTGCTACTTCTTCTGAAGACAGGCTTATATGTCACTGCAGGTTCTTTGTGCTGCCAGCTATTATTATTCTTTATCTGGTTATCCAGTTTCCAAGATGTCGTGGCAGTGCAGACAGTATTTGACCCAAGTCATGCTTCTTCCGTGGCAGAGCTAGGCCTAGCTAATCCACCTACTACTGGGTTCTTTAATCCCATTGAAATATCACCAGCTGTTATTCCAAACTACCCAAATCCTGCAGATGAACCTTCACAACCGATGTACCCGAATTTTCCGACAAGATATGAGCCTGTTTTAACCGGGAAGTGTCCTGTGAATTTTTCTACCATATCAAGTGTAATAGAAAAGACAGCTACTGATTGCTTTCAACCTTTGGCGGCAATATTAGGAAATGTAATGTGTTGCCCGCAGTTTAGTAGTTTAATCCGCATCTTCCAGGGTCTCTATAGCTTCAACTCTGATAAGTTGGTTCTGCAAAATTCAGTCGCGAATGATTGTTTTAAAGATATCATCAGTATCTTAGCCAGTAGGGGTGCAAACAGTTCAGTACCTACACTCTGCTCCATAAATTCGTCAAATCTTACTGGTGGGTCCTGTCCAGTGAAGGACATTAATGCCTTTGAGAAAACAGTAAATACAAGCAGTTTAGTGGAGGCTTGCACAACTGTTGACCCTCTCAAAGAGTGCTGCAGACCAATTTGCCATCATGCAATAGCGGATGCTGCACTAAGGATCTCAGGAAAGCAATTGATGATGAATGAGAATAAAAATTTAGTGGGTGGGCTTAATTATACTGATACTCTAAGTGATTGTAAAGGTGTGGTATTTTCATATCTTTCAAGGAAACTCTCGTCAGATGCTGCCAATACTGCATTTCGAATATTATCTGCCTGCAAGGTTAACAAAGGTACAGTTTTCAAGTATCTGTACAACTAATTATTTACACTTTAGAAATTGTGGTTTCAGCATCTAATCTATTGTTAAGTTGTTCGTCTTGCCTGAAGTATAGAAAAAAACAGTGAATGCAGTAAGCAGGTTCCTCTATTTATTGAAATATGAATTTTTTAGTGTCAATATAGAAAATGAAAAGACAATTTGTTTGAGCTGATAAGAGATAGTAAACTTTGAAGATCAGCATTTGTTACTTTTGTTTCATTTTATGAATCATATTGTTAATTTCATGTGTAACCTTTCCTGGCCAATGAAGGACTTGCGTCTCTAGTATTACCATTTTTATTTGGTTCTTTCTGGAGGAAGTGTTTAAGTTATTTTTATTTTTACTATCTTTTAGGGTAACCTAATCATTGATTCTTCTTCACTAATATTTATGTAGCCTATTTAATCAATATGTTTATCTGCAGTACTTAGTGTTCACTCATGAATAATTTCTCTGGAGGTACATGTGCTGAATGGAATGCCATATTCTTATGGAAATTGTACAAGTTAGTTGTGTTTAAAACCAACAGCGCACAACAGTTTTACAACCTTGTGTTGGGTAACATAAGGACAAGTGAAGCTGCATTAGGCGGCATATTGATTCACTAATTACCAAATTCAGTCATGAAATGAGTGAAGCATCCAAATTATGTGTACCCACTTTTTCACTGGCTTGTGAACGGAAATATGATAAACCTTTCAGTTTTTTACCCGCTTTGGCCCTGTAGTTTTAAGTTTGAGATTTGGCTTGCTTATACTTGTAAATGAACCATATATGTTTTACTTGGTTTTTAGTAGCTTGATGGTTACATCTTTACATGCTGTGTATTTTTGGACTTGTTAAATACTGTACCATCTTTTCTCATGAAAATGATTTTCACTTGTGCAGTTTGCCCTTTGGAATTTAAGCAGCCTTCAGAAGTAGTTAAATCATGTCGCAATGTTGCTGCCCCGAGTCCTTCCTGCTGTAGCTCATTAAACACTTATATTTCGGGAATACAAAAGCAAATGTTAATTACAAATAGACAAGCTATAATCTGTGCTTCAGTGTTTGGGTCCATGTTGAGAAAAGGCGGGGTGATGGAAAATGTTTATGAGCTTTGTGATATTGACTTGAAAGACTTTAGCATTCAAGGTGCTCATCCTGCCACGCCATTCTTTTAATTATTTTTCCTCTTTTCTTTCATTATAACTGATCTTTTACCTTTTTTTTCCCTGGATCCCTGGTGGGCACTGCAACAGAATACGTGCAACAAGGTATGACATTTTCAATCTTTCTCCTTTTTCTTTTATTGATTGATTATATTCTTTCTGAAGGTTTGATATCCAATGTCATGTTTAGGAGTGGGAATATTCTTTGTACTGTGTTGTGGGTGCTTTATAAAATGCCGGTTGCAATGCTATTAGTGTAACCGAAATTGATGTCACTTAGATCAAATGCAGGGTGTTTTAGCAATACGTATCCTAAATGTACATTACCTAGGTGTTCTAGAGTGTAATGTTGGATTCATGATACCTCATATGTACTTGGTGGCGGCGATCAAGTAATTCCCGAATCATTATTCTTATAAGATTGGTACTTTTCATTTTGCTCAAATGCAGGGTGTTTACTTCGAAGCTTGCCTGCGGATGCGATAATTGACAATACAACAGGTTTCAGCTTTTCATGTGATTTGAGTGACAACACTGCAGCGCCATGGCCTTCATCTTCCTCAGTTTCATCGTTGTCCTTTTGTGCACCTGGTAATTGATTGGGCAAAGAATAACTTTTGTTGCCCTTTGCCCTCAAAAAATCTATATACTATGAGACAAATAATACTGGGATTCTATAAATTGCATATTTTCCTTTATGTGCAAGTCCATTACCTCATGGCTACTATGCTTTGCAGAGATGTCATTGCCTGCACTACCAACATCGGAGACTTTTAAAAATCCTGGTATGTGTCGCTGCATTATCCAATTTCCTCTGTGCATATGTGAATTTCCTTGGTTCTTTTGTTTTAGTGTGCTTAACAAAGTCATGAAGCATGGACAAACATAATGACGTTGGAAAAAAAAAAAAAAATGAAAGCTGCCCTCTTTAGTGAAGCTGGCACAATAGCTAATCATACGATCGGGGTGTTATTCAAATGAAAAAAATGTCAACCAAACGAAGGAAAATCAATTCAATTTTCGGAAGAAGCGTTTTGTGTTGTGAAAATGAAAGAAGCCTTTTGTGTTGTGAAAGTGTTAAGCATGAGCGCTTGCTTCTACCATTTGGTAGTTCTGGGATTTGCATTTCTTCGTTGCCCTTTCTTTAGACGTTCTCACGCAGGGAAAATGTCTAACACTGTAAAACAATGCGTTGATGATGCAGGCTGTCGTGGTGGTGAGCTGGAATTTATAGTACCCGTTTTTTCATTTTTTGTTTTGGGTACTCTGTTGTACTGAGGAGATGGATATATATGGGCTGAGGGTTGGGGTGGTTTGAATTTTAGGGACGTTTGGAGATTTATGTGTGGATTTTTCTTGTATATTTTGAGTAGTAGTTTCCATGTATAGCAGTTCTCTCTCTATTCCTGGCAATTATGATACAATGATCCGGTTAAATTATGTTACAGTGACCCGATTGGGTTCAGAAAAAGCAGATTTTTAGGTTTACCACAAAGTTGGCAAGTTACAATGTTTTTATTTATTTAATTTTTTTTAAGGGGGACAACTAGTGGCAAGCTACGGTTATCTATCCTTTCCGGGAGCCAGGAAGTTTCACAGAGGCATTTCAGCCTTCCTCTGCCCACAAGTCTGGCTAACAATGGGTTTCAAATCCGAAACCTCTTGTTTTTAGTTCGAAGGAACCTAAAAAAGCATTAACCATCCTCGTTCCTCACTCACTTTGGTTAAATCAAGAACCCAAAAAGTACTAAAGACCCTCCATCTGATGAAGGAAGAACTTCGTACCCTAAAAGACAGTGCAAGGCATCAAGCAGCCTTGGCATCAACCTGCTCCGGCGGCGACGTTAGACAAACAAGCACCGGTGAGTCCGGAGACCCTTTTGTTTGCACAATTAAATATAAATTAACAAAAACGAGACGAGATTGGATATGATACTACGGTCTAGACCAAAATATCCCATCATCATGTTCGTTCATTGCCTATTAAAAAGCCAATATTTTCTGAGAAACGCAGAGCAATCGGTGAACCTCAAATGTAAAAATATTAGGCAATCAAAAACCGAAAACATAAGAGTACTAGTTATTTCCGTCCAGAAAAACTAGTACGAGTTCTTAATTACATTAAATGGACTACCTGATCTAAGTGAAACATAAACTAGCATGCATAGAAACAAATCCTAGAGGAAAGATTTTCTGACCCTATCTATGATAAAATCATTCTTCAAGCGGATTCAGGACGTGACCAATGAACATAACAGTCCCAGTCGTTTCCTCTCTGATCAACAGCAGGAATGGGTGATCAGCCACGAAGTCTATCTCTTTAATCCGTTCAACCGGTCCAGCAGAACACATAAGTGTGTAATAAACAGAAGCAGCTGCAGCTTATGTGCCATGTTCATCAACTTCAATGAAGGATTTATGAATCATTTTGGCATTATCTATACCTGATTCCAACATCTCTGTCAAATCACCTTCACCATTGAAAGGCAACACCAGTCCTAAATCCATGAGAATTTCAGAAGCTGTAAAGCCCGAGGTAATCTTAAACCTTGGGATTTTGAATTCGCCAACTGGGACTCTTCTTCTGGGGTGATGGCGATCTAAGAAACCAGGCTCGGAACAAACTCGCTCGACCAAAGCTGGGAGACCATATTTTTCATCTGGCAGCAACAAGTACATGGAAAACTGCCGCTCCTTGTCTTCACCCTGTGAATAAGGAAGCTTCAAGACTTTGAAGCCGTCAAAGGCTCTAACAAAATGTTCTCCGGAGCTTCTCATGAAAGGCGCCATAACGGAAGTACCGTTGAGAAGGTGGAAGTTGTCCGTTATTGTTCTCGATGCATCGAACTTTCTGCTCCAAAGGCCTTTGAAGTATAAAGCATTTGACAATATAAGAGTGGTGGTGTGGTCAATTGACCCAGGAGAAAGAGCCTCAGTGATAAGGCCTTTCGTCGCCTTCTCGGCCCATAAATTCACTTCACGTCTCACTTCCTCAGGGTTCACAAAACTAACATGTTTTATAGCTGCCTTGTAAGCAGTGTCCACAACCTCTTTGAAGGAAGGTATGATGGGGATAGTATCCTTAACCCAAAGGCCATTAGCAAAACTTAGGCAGGGACCGCCTTTGGTAGACCCGTCTGTGAAGATGAGAGGGACAAGATGGGAGGCAAGGGAGTTGAGTTGGTCCGTGGACTTGGACCTGAGGAAAGCGAGCAACTGCTCCCTTGTGGGACCCTTTGACCCGGCCGTTAACAGCCACAGCACAACCTGGATGGACAGCGGGGAGAACACCATGTTCTTCCCTTTGCCTTCAGTCGTGAGCAGCTGCTTAGTAATTTCGAGTGAGACATCGTTTACGTTGCTGATGGTTTCTTTGGTCGACTGAGATACAAACAAACAAGAAACCCCAGTTACATAGGAAAATAATTAAACAAACATAGATTAAACCCTTGATTTCAACATTTCAAAAGTTAGGTTTC
The DNA here is from genome assembly GCF_916048215.2 of Malus sylvestris. NCBI lineage: Eukaryota > Viridiplantae > Streptophyta > Magnoliopsida > Rosales > Rosaceae > Malus > Malus sylvestris. Next base: position 30,063,703 of record NC_062262.1, read on the forward strand.
AAAATCTCGAAGAGCTACAGAGCTACTTGTGCAAAATTAAGAACATCATTAACTAAAATTAAAATGGCTAGAGGGGAGCCAAAAATTAAGACAGAATTTAGAAAATTCAAAATCAAAACGAAAAGTGAAAGCTAGGGTTAGGGAAGTGCACTGAACAATCAATAACAAAAGGGAAAACCATACTTGAATATCGCCACCGGGGAGAGCGAAAGGGAGAGGAGCAACGGGAGCCATCTGAGAGGAGCGACGGAAGGGCGTTGGCTCTTGATGCGTAGAAAATGGACGCCGAAGTGCATAGGCGCCAGCAGGCCGAAGCGACAATGTCCTCTGCTGTTGCTGCTGAGTTTGAAACGATAATATGGAGCCGAATCGAAAAGCCCGGGTCCAGGGAGTGAAGAAGGCTGGGGTCGACAATGGCTTCCCAAAGACGGGGGTCGACGACTCCGTTCTGAAGAGGAACGAAGATGTTCTGGAGAGGGACGAGGACGTTCTGAAGAGGGACGACGAAGATTGAGATCCGAACATTGTCGCTGGCTGCAGGTGCTCTATATGTTTCGCTGTTGAATGTAGAGAGAGTGGCGTAGTTCAGCTCTTCGAGGTTTGCCGCGATGAAATTGGCGTAAAACCAATTGGCAAGGAATAGTCCAAGGTCATATAAACATACGCCCCGCACGTTTTTCAAGCCTACACAACAACTGGGTGACGTGGAGCCCCTGCATGTGTTTCAAGCCTACACAACCACTGGGTGACGTGGAGCCCCTGCATGTGTTTCAAGCCTACACAACCACTGGGTGACGTGGAGCCCCTGCATGTGTGGCGGATTTTCAAGCCTACAAATAGACAACAACTGGGTGACGTGGAGCGCGTGTGGCCGTTCAGCTTCACATGAAAACAACTCGCTCTAATACCATGATGAAATTGGGCTTCCATCATAAAAACAATTAGCAATATGGGAAGTAACCCAAAACCATATAAACACATAGCAAACCTTATCCCTTATCGATGGGAACAACTCTCAACAGGCCAGCCACACTAGGGTTTTGAAGTAGCAAATTTCTGATCAAGAGAGAGATCTTAGGCTTTCTTACTTGTAGGGCAAGTAAGTCCGTTATGTTTATTATAAATAAAGTCAAAATGTAGGTGAAAAATGAGAGATTTTTCAATGTGACCGGTACACAGGGTGGTACATCACGTGTTACTATACAAATTGTGGGATATGTATGTTAAAAAGTTAATAACTTAAAAAATAAAATTTCCTACCACTTATATAAAAATACATGATATACCATCCATGTTCCGGCCATAATGAAAATATTCTTGTGAAGAAGATAGAATTTTCGTACAACTATCTTTACTCTCTTTCCTGCCCCACCCTCTCTCTACGTTAGCAACTACATGTGAGCTAAGGAACTAAAGTTTAAAGTTTATTCTACTACAAACTCGTTTACAACCTTCATCATCCTAATCCAAGTAACTGCTAAACACCCCGATATATTAATAACAATCTATGTTAGTGTATAATAGCTTAAAAAATAAAATATTTGTGCAGGTTGGAGAAACATAAAAGGGAGGCAGGGTTCATATGTGAAAGCGAAACCACTAGTGAAATTTTATCAATGAATGCAATTGATATTGCAACCGAATATTAGTGTCATATTAACGACTTGAACTTCGTACACGGAGCTGTGCATGACTCAGACTTGAACAACTTCATCGATGATATTGCAACCGAATATCAATGTCATGTTAACAACGAATATTTCATCGGTATTTGATATGGCGTCAACATTTAGTACCAACGCGTTAATATATACATACATATAACGTAGTTAATATAACATTGATATTTAGTTGCAATGTCATCATTCATGTCGTTTTGTGAGTTAAATCCGCATCATACACAGCCCATGCGCACAGAGAAAAGCTCTTAGACTCGACACTCAAATTTGAGTTTGAACATTTGAATCATTTGCATTGGACCCGACACAAATGCAGAACCAGTATGAAAGATTATCAAGAATTGTAAGGGAAGAAAATTTCCGCACACCCCTTTTGTCCTCCTTCGCTTCTTTATATCTGTTGATTCTTCTTTGATTGACTCAATCCTGAGGCTAGAGGAACAAAAAGAAGTTGATGCAAGATGAGTTTTTTGACAACTTAAGAAAGTTGAGTTTGAACAACCATGGGATTGATACTCAGCACGCTTACGAGACCAACTTTGAAGCTGGTTTTTCTGAGATGAGACGAGGAATAAAAATATAAAGAACGAGATATAATGGCATTTGAATTCAGTCCCATCTTGGATGAATGGCTAACATCTTACATGTGCACAAGCTCTACTCAACTCATCTCTCTCAATTCAAGTTCTGCATCATAGAAACAAAAAGCTACCATAAAACAATCAGTAGATATATCACAGAAACAGAAGACTGGCTGCCGGCGGCTGGGGAAGAAAATACAAGAAGATTGCGCTTGCGCAGAATGCAGATGTGAATTGCAGTCGAGACATTTTTAACTAGCTTTCGTTCTTTACATTGAGGGTATCTAGTACCACAGCACACCTTTTACCTCTCACTGATCTGAAAACATGAATTTGAATTACGCTTTGCTTGACAAACTCAAAAATGACAGTGTCCCCAACTGAAATCTGGTTCGCGTTACAAAATCCTGCCCAACCTGTTGTCAATTCCATGCGATGGAAAGATGACTTGGGACGAAGTATAACTTTAGCACACCATGTTCTTCCGGATTCATTTCGAAGCATTACAGTGCCCATGCTCATAAGACCTTCAGATATGGCTAGTTTCTTTGGAATCACCTGAAATTTTAAAATATCAAAGGAGAGTCCGTTTGTCTTAAACATAGAAACAGATTCGTTAACCTTGTACCGAAGTCTAATACTCATAATGTAGTGCACTCACTAACAAGTGGTGGAACTTTCAAGGAAGCCTTCTTGAAAATATTTTTAGAAAAATAATCTATTAATCTTTTCCAAAACAATAAGAAAATGTTTTCACAAAACAAAAAATGGCTTAAGAATCAGTGACAGAGTACTCACCAGACAATATTCTTGATGCTTCTTCAGAGTTTCCATGAAACATGGATTCTCCGATTTGAATGTGAAGCATGTGCTTGATGTTTCTTTTACATAACCAGTTGTAGGTCTCTTTCCAGACATGGCATTCCCTACACAGCACCAAATTGAAACAAGATAATGAGAAGGGGCAAGGAAAGCCGTTACAGAAAATACACATAAAAATCTGCAACTTACCACTTCTTGTGTTAGCAATAGTTGCTTTGTTTTCACAGTCTGTATCGTAGTTTTCAGCTTCAGATTCGACAATTTCCTCTTTTACTCTAGCTTGATTTCCTTTATAATTTTCCAAGGAAACTGGATTGCTACTCTTCCCGTTGGCTTCCTCTACATCCTTCTCACAGGCACTTTTATCGTATATTTTGACTTTAAATTTGGATTCACCATAGTAATAAAAAACCAGAAAATCCCCCACTTGTAAAAGATGATCCTTCACAAAATCCTGCCAACCCGCCGCATAGAAGAACAAGCCATTCTCTCTCTCTTCCAGTTCCACAATCCACCGTTTTCCACTAGGGCCCTTAAGAGCGCATTTGCCTAGTGATAGTCCACTTAAGTTTTTGAGAAACGCATGCGGTATACGCTGCAAAATTTGACAGCTTCTTAGAAGACCATACTATAAATGCATAAAACTAAGCAAGCTTAGCATCAGTAATAAACAAAATTCAAACTGGATAACTTCAATATTTAATACCATTCATTGTTAACCTTCCAAGTAATTCTACCATCGTCTATTGACTAATCCTGAGCAGAGAGGGTGAGATAATGTAGAGCAAAATTTTCTTGTTCTATCTTCCCATGACTTCTTCACCCATAATTTGGCACACAATCCCTTAGTCATGTGTAGTACCAAACACAGAATTGTATTATCGTTATCCCCTACAATTCTGTACAATCCAATGCAGTTCAATCCTAATCCGATCAAATCGCAATCACCAATAATCTCCTTAGAGAAAGAAGTCCACACAACTCCCAGGATATCATGGATTTGCAAGTGTACAAAGGACATAAAATTTAGTGTGTATGGAAGAAAAAGGTGTGTGTAAATCAGTAGCCAAAAGCTATTGACGTCATCATTCTCGGTTGATAAAGCCCTGAGGATCAGTTTTCACTGTTCTCTCAGTTTCTGAGTAAGCAAACAAGTTTTCAAATGTGAATTTCTTTATAATATATCGTCACAAGTAGTAAAATATAAACAAAAGTAGATCCAAACATGAAACCATGAAAAGGGTATTTTACTATTTTTAACATTCACTCAAATTCCTGATTAATCTAGAAAACGAACCCAAAAACAAGAAAAGAAAAGTTGCAAGCACGACTGTGAAAAGTTTGATCTTGACAAGTTTATAAGAAAGAAGGCAAAGATTTTACCAGATGCTTAGAGAAGTCACCAAGTAGGACCTTAAAAAACGATTGTTTCTTCCGAGGACCCTTCCGTGCCATTGGAACCCTTCTGTTCTACAATGCTCTGCAGCGATTTTCAAAGTTGAAAGCTTTCTACGAATACATGGCTGCTCCGTGTAGCTACAGTTTTTCTTTTCCTTTGTCCCCTTGTTTTTCTTACGGCATATCTAACCAGTTACGGGTTTCGACTTCAACTCTAGCCTTGTTAGTGTAGATTATCACTTTTACTTCAAAAAAAAGAAACGTAAAACTATTTAGGTAGGTTTAAAACATGAGGTAGGATTCTCTTCCTTCCTAATCTCTCCCCTTCTATCTCCTTATATTTAAATGATTGCGATTACGCCACATCTACATCTTGTTTTGAATTTTTTATATAGAGAATAAGATAAAAAGATGAGTGTGTGAGGAGAGGATGGAAGAGAATGGTAATAAGAGGAGAAAGAATCATACTCCTTAAAACATATATATGCTTAATAAATTCCATTCACTCACCTTTTACCAAAAGAAAATTAATGCAATTGAATTGAATGGTCAAATCATCATCTGACACGACTATTTTTCAATTTTTGTTGAACTTATTTATCGTTAACGTTATTATCTACAAAAATGTTCTTTTGAAGGTAAATTGAGGCCGACAATAGTGGTAGAAAAAATTGAGTCATTGCATGTCAATGTGGGTTTGAATTCTGTCGGTGATTAATCTAACATATAATTTAACAAAATCTATTGTTTGATAAAAAAAAAGAAAAAAAAAAGGGTAAATTGAGGCCGAAGCCCAAACAAGAAAAACTACAAACTAGTTACTAAGTAGCCAAAAGGCAATTGCCGCCCAATAACATCGTCTAGATTCCAAAAGAATGCAAAATAGTATTCGCACGACTTTAACCCTTTTGGATTTAAAGAAGAATTAAATGACACAAATAATCAGGGAGTGTTTAAAAAAGAGTGCGAAAATTATTTCTTAAAATTCATTTACAAGGGAAGGGCTAGCATAACTAGCCGCAAGAATAAGTACCGCACTCGCAAAGGAGATCACCGGCACACCCAAGAAATAAAACACCACTAGTAATGTGAAATTCAGTCTTCGGATTTCACTGTTTTAATTTTATATTTCGTTTTGTGTGTTAATTTAGAGAGGTTGGTACATTGTTTGCAGCTTTGTATTTATAGTGCTATTTGCTTGTCGGCCATGCTGAAAGATTATTTGCCGCGGCACCAAAGCAATCAAAAATAATATTCCTCATAATATTATCTTTAACAACTTCATAGATTGCCATCCTCTCGAACTTGTTTGTGAAATCAAGGCCACATACAATCCCAACTTTATCTCTGATCATCCCGTTGTTATCACTAAACCAATAGCACATTAGGGACATGCACGGCATTAATCAAACACCACTCATATTGCTAATTTCTTCAAATTGGACTCTTAATTGCATGGAATTAGTCTCTAAATACAAGTCTCCATGGCCTCACGCTGCATGCAAATGCAATCCCATTCTTTTGACCAATAACCCCATCTTTAATATCTTTGTGCTGATCTCCTACTCCAAGCTGTTCCAATCTACGAGTCCACTGCTAGTTAACCCAAGTTAACTTGAACTCTATTATTGCTTCCAGATTTGAGATAATTTGAATCCCATTTATCTTGCATAAGAAAACGTTGAGACAATTCATTATTAAAAGATAATTATTATGATTAAAAACCATAATATTATCCCCTAACAACAACAACATTATTTTAACTTTCTCATCCGATGTTGTGGAGCTATGCTGACTCAATAACCTTAATTGCACGGGTGAATGTTGTAATTTTGGGTCCAAACAACTTTGCTCCGAACCTTGCCCGCAAAGGGTCTCTAGAGCTCCACTTAACCCCACCCATACCAAAATTTCAAGCAATTAGAATACTAAAAGTGAAATAATAATCACATTTTTCTCCCTCTACATACTCATGTTTAATTTTATTTTCGCTGTTTAACATTTTCCCAAATTTGAGTTTTTCCAAAATTTGTTGTTTATATCCACTCTTTTTCTATAATTCTTTAGTTAAATAGGCTTACAACAAAAAAAAATTCGTTATTGTTGAATTTTCAAAACTTGATTAGTTAGCATTTCAAAAGAGAGTATTATTATATATCATATGATGGTGAAACAGTGAAACAGTGAAAGTAATATAATTAAAGAAAATTTGAAAGGAAGAGATATATTTTCCCCAACCCACACTAACTGCAAGTCTGCAACTAGAATTGTACAAAGTGGAATAATTGGAATCTAAATACCAACACATTCACATTCACATTCACAATCATTGGTGTTACCTAGTTATTTTAGCTTACCATATATCAACACTAACACATTTATGTATTAGTTATTTATCATCTAAATGATGTAGAATAAATGGCCGAGTGGATTGAAAAGGAGATGGACCGACGGAAATCGAAGGGACGCATTAGAAATTTGCAATTTTGACATCCGAGCTCCGATTTGGGTCATGATACTTTTTGGAAAAGATTACATTCAGGATTCCAGAATCAAATTGGGCAACATTGCTTGTATCAAAAACGGCAATTGAAGACCTGTGAAAAAAAGCTAAGATATCAGATAAAAATCTTCGTTGGCCTTTCCTTAATTAGAGACAGAAGAGTGGCTGGGGTAATTAAATTAAATAACATCATCCTTTAACCAAAATAGATAAACTAATAGTAATACTGCAGTCACAACATTTTTACAAGAACACTACTTTGGCTACAAGAACACAACATTTTTACAAAAGGATGGCAAATTTGTGACGTGAAACTCTGGGATCGACTAGCTTTCAGCTTTAACATTAGGGTCAGCAAGCACCACACGACACTTATTGCCTCTCACTGCTCCTTTTTTGAAAATATGAACACGCATCAAACCTTGATTAACAAACTCAAAAATCATGGTGTCCCCGGGTGAAATTCGGTTCGCTTTCACGCAATCTGTCCAACCTGTTGCAATGTCCAAATGATCAGTAGAACTAGGCCTTCTGATTCTGAGTTGAATAAGCCATGAACGCCCAGCTGGATCTTGAATCGTTACAGTATTCTTATACATAAGGCCTTCAGCTACCGCTAGTTGCTTCGGGATCCTCTGCAATGTGGAACATCATGGATAACTTCGCTTGAAACTTGACCGCGAAACTAAAAAGAAAAACATATATGCCTGCTAGAAGAGTTTTCATGTAAACGATTCAATATCTTTGTACTCAATCCTAAAACTTATAATACAGTCCAACCCTAAAAAGAAGTCGAATTTTGAAGAAAAGTTTCTTGAAATGTTTCTCCAATTAACTGCCACACTGCAGCCACTGTAGTATTAAAGGGTATACCAAAGATATCTATCACTATTTTTCAATCGCAACGGTAAAACTTGTTCAGAAAACAAATTGAATTAGGAAATGAGTGACAAAGTACTCACCACGCATTGTAGTAAATGTTTCTTGTTTGAAAATGCTAGAAAACATTGATTCTCCGATTTCAACAAGACAGATCCAGTTGATGTATCTTCTACATAATAACGTCTTTTCCTAGAAATGAGATACTTGCCTACAGAATCCGAAACACGAATTAAGGAGTGAAAACAAGGTAAGATATCAGACACAAATCTTCGCCAAATGCAGAGAACTAAAACAGAGCTTAACTTACTACTTCTGCTAGTCGTTCTGATTTTGCGCTCTTTGTTATAGTTTCCAGTGGCAACATCAACATTTTCATCTTTTACTCTAGCTTGATTTACTGTATTCATCTTGGCTGCTTCGAAATCTTTCTCGCACGCACTTCTATCATAGATTTTGACATTAAACTTTGTTTCACCATCATAGTCAAAAACCAAAAGATCCCCAGCTTCTAAATGATGGTCCTTCACAAAACCCTGCCAACCATTGCGGAAGAATATGCCATTCTCCCTGTCTTCGAATTCCACAGTTCTTCGTATTCCGGTAGGGCCTTTAAGGTCACATTTGCTAAGTGATCGTCTATTGAAGTTCTTCCTAACAAACGTAGGTGGTATACGCTACAAATTTGAATAACCAATGCACTTGAGATCACATTCACAAATATTGTTTGTAATTTGAGAGATCAAACATGAAAAATTATAGCAAACAGAATTCGAATTGTATAACATGGTAATTAATCTAAAGCAAAAGTAGTCAAGCATTTGGAAATTATTTAACTAAATCTTTGTGAACTTGACAGATAAAATGGTTCTACAGTTGATGAATAATAACCATTGTTGCTAACATTCAGAGTAATATTGATAAAAACAAAATTTGGGGATCCATAATATTTGATTAAACAATTTTCACAAAGATTACAAAGAAGAAAAAACCCTAAACTCAGGCATGAACCACGAAATGGATATCAATTTTCAGCAGAAATTTAATCTAACACATGCAGAAAAGTGAAAAGGAATCCACAAAATAAAATATAAAAAAAGCACGAACAAATTTGTCCATGGTGGTTATCCAAATGAACCCACAAAGGTGAAAAATAAAAAACACAAACAAAAAATTGAGATGTTGAAAAGTGAGGAGGAAGGGAGGATGGATTTTACCAGACCCTGAGAGAAGTCACCAAGGAGGATCTTGAAAAATGATGGTTTCTTTGGCTTCCTAGCCATTTGAACCAAGTGTGAGTGTCGTTAAGAATTCGAGAGAGTACCAACCGCCTGCTTAATTTTACTGAAAGAAGAAAGAAGATTTCAAAAGTTTCGACAAACCATTTATTCTTAGGAAACTTGAAAACTTTGAGTTTTAATGATAAAGACAAAATAAAGAGTAAAGTCAATAGTACCAGGATTGACTTTTTAGTGTAAAATGTGGTTTTTCGTTAAAGTGAACAGTACCGGGTGCTTTTCGTTAAAGTTCCCTTTATTCTTTTATGATTCTTAATTAAAGTGAGAGAGAATCAGAGTCATAATTTTAAACCTGCAGCTATTACTCAGTTTTTCTACTTAGATGCATTTTTTTAGGCTTGTTATATTAACACATCACATATTGTTGAATATACCCCACATACTTAACACACCCCACATATGTTTTTTCAATTAAAATTTATCTTATTGCACCCCACGTACTTTCCCATAATACCCTCACACCCCCAGACTCCCAACATACACCTTACATCTTCTATATACACTCCACATTTTTTACATACACTCCACTCTCTTCATAATGGTTTCTATCTTATTATGCTATTTGATACAAAATCATTCATGTCATGAAGGATTTGCTTAACTTTTTTCCCCTAAATTATTTTTTGGCAACAAGGATTTGCCCAACTTTTTTCTAACCATTGAACATTGATCAGTGAAGGTGTGTGTCCAAAAAATGAGAATACATTTTAACCTTCATCCACCTGTGACGGTACATTTTGAACACGGTTTGAGCCATAAGTTAAGGCAGCCTCCAGGTGAATCCCAGAAATGACAATACATTTCAACCTTCATCCACCTGTGACTGTACAATTTGAACACGGTTTAGGCCAAAAGTTCAGGGAGGCCCTCGGAATTGGGATTAACTTCTCAATGTTTGAGGATACAGAGTTACTAAAAGTAGCTGACTTGGATTTCTGTCTTATAACTGTTAAGGCCGAGGCATCCCATCCCGCCCATGACTTGGATATCTATCCTATATTCACAAAACTAATCTACTTGAATCAACTTGAGTGTAATTTATGGTGGATTTTCGCTTAACTGATTTTTAGTTGGACTTCTTTTCTTGCTGCAATGCATGTGTGTGACAAGCTCTAGATATTCCAAACAAACCACACGCCCTATTTGCCGACAACCAGTTGAGAGACGTTTGACGATTAAGGTCAACATTGGCCCTAATGAATCAGTAATCAGTGGATGTGCTCTACAAAGGAAGGTGAAAGTGCTTTTGAGAAAAAGAGTTGAAGTCTTGAAGAGGATAAATAATTTTGAGACAAAAACGTTAAAACTTATTTGAGGTGTATTTAGAATTTTTTTTTTCTTTTCTAAACCCTATAAGGTTGAACTTGTCATTACATATTAGATGTATAAGTCGTTTAATATTACATTTTTAATATGGGATGTATTCAATACTATGTGGGGTGTTAATAAAAAAAGCTTTTTTTTATTTAAAAAACGAGAGACTTTTCAAAATAATTGGTATACAAAAATATATGTTATACTTAAAAAATTTTATTTACACTAATATAATAACATATGATTTAACAACTCGTGTTTTAAAGTAATCTCCAACTAGTCAAGTCGCTTCTGTCTTTTTGTTTGTTTGTTTGCTTCTTCAGACTTCTGCCATGTGTTCAACATGCACTTTCAACACATATTCTCTCTAATATATATATATATATTTTAAACAAATGATAGTATATATAAAAAGTAGAGGAATAGACTAAGTTATACAACAAACTTGCCATAATAATAATAGACTAAGCCTTTAATTGATGTTTCTTAAGGTATCGTTTGGTATGCAGATGAGACAAGAAGGGATAAGATGGGACGGAACGGAGATGGAGCAAAGATGCCCTCAGATGGAAACAAAGAGGAAGAAGAAGAATACGGAGATGTTATAATTTTGTGTTCCACGAATGTGAAACGAGTCGTTCCAGAGGATGAGGCGGAACGAAAATTCATCCAAAATTCGTCCGGTGGAACAATGTGTTCCACCCGTTTTAGGTGCACCAAACATGGAACGGAACGCCTTATCCCACTCCGTTCTATCTCATCTCACGTATCAAACGGTATCTAAAAAAAGTTAAGTCAAATGTAATTTTTGTATCTTCTAATGTGGGGTCCTACTTTTGCCTCTAGAGCTATATCTAAAATCAAATATAACTTTGCATATTACTCCAATTTTTCCGCTGCATTTAAAAATGATTGAGTTGTACTAGAGAAAGTCTTCCCAAACTGAAAAAATAGACTGCCAAGCCACCAGCTAGTTTGCTTGTTTTTTTTTAAATGTCAAATATAACTCGCTACTAAAATCTCCTTTGCCATATTATCTTGAAGGGATATTATACGCGTACTCTTGTAGTCATTGCTATAAAGAATAAGACATTCATTGAAGATGCAAAAGTGCTCGGACATGGATTGTCTACCCTCCCATTTTCGATGTTTTTCCGTACCCTTTTGTTTTGTGTGGTCACGGTTAAGCTACGTTAACATTTTATATTGTTTTTTTATTGAGATAATAAGACAAAAATAAATAGTAATATAAAATGTTTACGTGGCTTAATTGTGACCATACAAACAAGAGGGCACAGGAAGTGGGAGGGCAGACAATCCTTGTCCCAAGTGCTCAGCAAATCAGATCCTTTTTATTAATCTTCATTAAATAGTACGTGAATTTCTCTTATTGAAGTCACGTACCTACCTGCTATGGGAAATTGATTGCCAGAACAACCAGTTAATGGAAACATGCATGCATCTTCTCCAGCATCCGGAGACTATTTTTCTCTGCAATATATAAGTTCCTCAAAACTCCATAAACTAGTCTAAAAAGGTTGCCATTGCGGTCTATGTTGTTAACTAGTTTTGTCCGACCATTTAGACCAAAACTGCATCTGCGTTACGAGGTAAATCCAGTTGAGTCCATTTTGTGCGCAGCGTAACCACCAACAGTAGGACGGTTTGGCAAGAGAGACCGCAGATTAAACCGATCCACAACCCCTGCACCAGAAGAAATCAAGCACAAAATGTGAACTGAGTGAGATACATAAACAAAAAAAATCAACTACGAGCTAGCTGCTTGTTCCACTTCTGTGTTCAGCTAAAGAATTAATAATGTTAGTACTCAGTGTGCGGATGCCCGGACTTTTTTATCACAGGTCCGAGTCAAACAGCAGTGATTCGAAACACTTATTTTTACACTATTTTGGAAACCCAAGGTTCAATCCTATGGGGGTGTAAAATTAAGCTACAAGGTTAATGGTCTCACCTTAGCATATAGTTTCAACTTGAATGCAAGAACACCTGCAATTGTCATGCCAACCAAATAGAATGTTCCCAAGTTTACATACACAGCCAGGTGCTGCCACCCACATCCTCTGGCCACACCTGAAATACCGAGAATAAGTTCAAATGCAAAGTAGCAGATGGACAACCGCTAACAGAAGTGGATGATGATTCGAACCTGATAAGACGCCTTGGACAGAATCGGCAAGTATAGAAATTAAAAGCAACGGTGTCATGGAAGCAAATAGTTTTATTATTACGCTGCTGTCGCTGAAGGCGCCGGCCCATAAATTGTGACCAAATGCCAGAGCCAGATCAACAATGAGCGCGAGAAGTATAGAGAGCTTAAGGGTCACAGCCATTGCATTCTTGGCCTTCTCAGGATTGCCTGCTCCCAATTCATTTGACACCCTTGTGCTATAAACAAGAAAAAAGTACTATTTGATTCAATGTGTGGAACAGAATGCAGAACCGAAAAACTCGAAGTGATTAGTTAAACTTGGTATTTATTGTTCTACCAACCTTGCAGCAGCACTGAGGCCATATGTAATCATGTATGCAATTGATTCTGTATTCACACTGAAGATATGATTAGATTAGGAAAAATCTACTTGAGTCGAGCGAAAAACTATAAGTTTAGAGCTAGCTGAATGCTTACCAGATTGCAATCAGGGAAGTGTTTTGTTCAGCTTTTGGCATTACTCCTGCCATGAACACCAGAATCTCAAAGGCCCAATACTCCAAACTGGAAAGACGAAAAAAATGAAGACATGAATACTTACAGATTCTATCTCACATACTCTGAAAAGGAGTAAAGAAAAATCGAAAAACACTTACCATACCATTGCTGCAGAGGGTAGGGCAAGTTTCAAGTTGGGGAGGACATAATGAAATGATTCTAATGTAAACCCTTCCCACGTATGCTCAAACTTCTTTGCGCACAAAACGTACGTGGCCAACATTAGCATCGATATCCATATTGAAATCGAAGCTGCCACCGGAGCTCCCACGTAACCAAGACCTGTCCAATGTACAAGGCCATACGCAATGCCAACATGAAGAACCACTGGGATCACCGAGAAGTAGACCAATGGAATGACAACGGATTGCGTCTGAAGAAATCTCAAAATATTGTGCAGGAAGCCATATGCAAACAACCCCGGAATCAGAAATTTCATATAAAGCGCTGCATATTTTGAGATTTGAGGGTCTTGGTGAATTAAGATAAGTATTGGCTCTGTATAGAACCAGACTACGGATACAATGATAGAGGCCAGGAAAGAAATGATGGAAGAGGCTTGTAGATAAATCCCCAGCATTCTATATAACTTTGCGCCGAATCCTTGCCCACACAACGTTTCCAGAGCTCCACTTAATCCAACCTAAACCAAGAAAGAATAATAGACAAAGAAAACAGTTCAAAGAGAAGGCCTGCAATACGAAAAATAAAAAGCAGAACGCTTGATTTAGAAAAATTGAAAGACAAAGCAAGTGAATTGAAAAAGCCATGGAAAACATATTTTAAGAAAGCAATACTCTAAGACCGTATACACTAATATGCACCAAGAAATCCGGTTACAAACTATTAAACAAAAATAGAAGTGGGTGACTTGTAAACAAAGAATAAGCCACATATAAATCTCGATTTAGTGTTTCTTTATTGTTTGTTCGTGTCTCATATTGTATTCTTTATTAAAAGTTCGTAACCAGTTTTATTTGCGTATTCCTGTTCTATTAGTTTTCCTAATAGCACATACATGGAGAGAACATGATACACCAAGAGAGTGAGAGAATAACCTTACCATGAAAGCAAAGCCGGTGACGGTGGCCCAAGAATTGGCGAGGGTTGCACCGGCAAGCTGAAGCTCACCAAGATGGCCGGCAAACATGACCGAAATCAAAGGGATCATGTAATAGCAAACATTCGTCAGAATCATTGGCAACGAAAACAACACCTGATTTTTTGCCTCCTCCACGTCCAGCACCTTGTTCCACCACCCCCCTTTTGCTCCTCCATGACCACCTCCCTCCAACAACGGCGTCGTATTATTAGTGTTTGCTACCATGTCACCCTTGTCCATTGTTGTCTAGTCCTTCAAGTTTTCTTCGGCTCTGCAATATCGATATGTCGTCTGTTTCTGATTAAGATATGGCATGTGGTGTATGGACACTTATTTATATATGGAATTGTCCGGCCATTAGAGAAAGAGATGGGGAGGGTGAGGCAATAAATAAAACAAGAGACAGAAGCTGCCACGGTGCCACCTTGACCGGCCATTCGTTCCAGGAGAACAAATGGGTATACCGTTACACGGTGTTCTGTATCAATAAAAATAAAAATATTTAGACAAAAACTTACATGTGATTGATGGTTTCGAAGCAGGAATGGAGGCAAGCAACATGAATTGACTACAATAATTCCGTCCGACAGCATGTGGTTGGGATTTCTATTCCATTCCGCACATTTTCTAAAAATGTTTATACACTCATTTTAAAATAACCTCCTTTTCTAATACAGTAAAAGATCTTTATTGTTGAATTTATAAGGGTTTTTTTTTTTTTTTATCAGGAAACAATTCCAAGAGAGATGCAAATTTTGGGTCAAAATTTTGTGAGATTAACTCTAGATGAGTAACAGAGAGTGATGCAAATTTTGGATTTGTGATCTCCCAGTAACATAAACCAACAATCAAATGTCATGTAGTTGACCTTATAATTAGCATTTACATGTTTAGCGAGAGTCTTGAAATTTAGAGATGTGGTGAGAATGAATAATGAAGGAATGTTGAATGTATGTGAAGAATGGGGGTAATATAAGAAAATAAGTGGGGTGTTAATAAAACAACTCTTTTCAAAATGTTCAAATACCTTTTTTTCCAATTAGCATTTCAAAAGAGAGCATTATTATTTATCATAGGATGGTAAAACAGCAAAAATAAAATAATTAAAGAAAGTTTGAAAGAAAGAGGCATATTTTCCCCATCCCACACTAACCAAGTCTGCAACTAGAATTGTGGAAGAGAGTATTATGCAATTAAATTACTTAATAGTTTACATACTATGCAACAATAATGCAGGTTAAATTGTCAAAATTTTATTAACCGGCCGTCAACTGTATTTACTCGGTTACTACAATCGTGAAGTCACATCATCAGCTTCATGTAACACGGCATATGATGTCCACAACATGTCAATTCATGGTTCCAATAAATAAAAAAAAGAAAAACCAATCAGAGAAAATAGAATGGACTTGGATTGTCTGTCCTCCCATTTCGATGTCCTCCTCGTGTCCTCCTGTTTATGTGGTCACGGTTAAGCCACGTTAATATTTTATATTACTATTTCTTTTTATTTTATTATTTTTATAAAAAAATAATATAAAATATTGACGTGGCTTAACCGTGACTACACAAAACAGGAGGGCACGGAGAGAGCACCGAAATGGGAGGGAAGACAATCCAAATCCAAATAGAATTGTATCCCTTGCCTTTCAAGTTCACATACATCTTTTTGGATAAAGAAAACAAAATTCATTAAAGTTGCCCACCAAGACATGTACCTTTCTAATTCACCAAACGTTATATTCTTCCATTAAAATTTGGAAAATTGACCTGAGTTTTGTCCCATTTCTATATGGTGGAGTGGTTGAGATCAATTTTGCTCCTTCACTTATTCATTTGCTATTTTTGAGGGAGAAAGATTATCTCCCCCTCCTAGTCTATCTCCTATTCCCTCCTCTTCTATTTGAACACTCACAGTTAAGCTACATTAACATTTTATATTAATTTTTTTATAGAGATAATAAGATATAAAACAATATGTGAGAGGAGGGGAGGGAAGGAGATGGAAATAGGAGGGGAGAGAATCCTACTCCATTTTTTAGGGTTTAGGTACTAAATTATGTTTCTCTGCACACCTTTATGTTTCTTTCACTTTATTATGCTTTGATTTATTAGAATTTTAACGAAAAATTTCTGGTACTGTTCACTTTAACGAAAAATCATATTTTTATAATAAAAAGTCAATCATGGTACTCACTTTATCCTTTATTTTATCTTTATCATTAAAACTTAAAATTTTCAAACAATTTTCATAAGTTTTCCTTTGATTTATTCATACAATGGTTTTTCCACTTTTGGGGATCTATACAATAACCCAGCTGGTTCATGGCAACTCTGGCTTTAGTAATAGAAGGCAGTCGTCTTTTGATTATCTAATTAGTCAACAAAATTGATGCCGTCGTCGTTTGATAATCTGATTAGTCAACAGATAGCACCTTAAAAAAATGGCCGTCTCTCTCTTTTTAGTAGCAAAAGTATTAATACTTTGATTGTCTGATTAATAAATTGAATTTTTTCACCAAAACAATTAATAATAGGTGTGGTGGCAAAAATTCGTAGTATTCAGTCTTAATAAAGTTGTATCTATAAAATAATTAAATATCTTTGATCAATGACCTACGTGCCCACAAAATGGGGTGCAGGGTTTGACCAATAAATTTCTAATGCCTAAGTGAGTTTCTCTAAAAAGAGAGAATTGATGACTTAATTGCGCAACAAAAACTTATCGAAACTTGGTGGAGAATAGGGTATTTATTGAGAGATAGTTGGCCACATGTGTAGAAATTGTCATGCCATGTGTCGATGTCCAATCGGTCAATGTGTGTCATACAAGACTTGTCATGCCCTGTGCTAATATCCAGTTGGCCAAAGTGTGTCACTATTATATGTTGGATATTATAGGAAAGAATTATTCCAATATATTATTAATTACATAATATATTGGAATTATCCTTTGTGATTCTTGACTAGATTTGATTGTGATTTTTTGCTTGATTGAGTGGATCTTTCATGAGGAAGGCATAAAGATAATGATTTAATTATTAATCATCTTTAATACCTTTGACTTTTCTCCTGAACATGAGAGTTTGGAGAAATCGTAGTCAACAGCTCAGGTTTTCAAGAAGTTGAAGCATGGAATAAATGTGGGTTTTGCCAATTTAACAAGCGCATATTCGTCATATGCAGATAAAAGCTCAAGTGTCAACTCTAAAATTTTCGGATTAATTTTAGCTCCACAATAAGTATCAAACTCGCCACTCATGGAATCGAATCTAAAATATATCACTTACAAATTGAGAGTAAAGTACTACTAGACTCTAATGCTACATCATCGCCTCCTTAGTGTAAATAATATTATTTATTAAAAAAAATATTGAACTATTTAAATTCCCTAAAGGTATATCTAATTAGTATTATGGTCTAGTGATATTCATCTTCACTTGTAAGTAAGAAGCTTTAGATTTAATTCTCACCGAAGATGAATTTGAACCACATTATTACTAGCTCATTGTGAAGCTTAGCCCATTCCACACCCACTTAGTGCATATAATATCTTTTGTTCAAAAAGAAAAATCCTTAAGACCATCTCCAACCCTTAGGCTAAAAGACAAATTTTTTAGCCCGAAAAATTTAGCTTTTAGCCCAGAAACATTTTTTATGCTCCAACTCTTCTGGTCTAAAATTTTAGCCCGGGATTATTAAAGAATGAATTTAGGCTAATTTTTTTCTTAAATTAAATTTAAAAAAATAAATATGTAGACTATCGTAAATTAATTTTATGAACATTTTAATCTAAAAATATTTAAATTCCGATAAATATTGAAAAATCACTAAATTTTCTACAAAGCAAGCATTCAACTTTCACCAAACTTTCAATTCACCAACCGTTCAACACCAAACTTTCAATTCACTAACCGTTCAACATCAAACTTTCAACTTTCAAATTGTAGGAGAAAATTGAGTTTTGGGTGGATGTTTGAACAAATACATAGGTATTTATAGAGTTTTTGGGTGAATTTTGAGTTAAATAATTTTTTTAATTATTTTAGCCGTTGGATTTAAATTTGGGCCGTTAGATTTGATTATATTCGATCTCGGCTGTTGGATTCAATGTATTTTAAAATAACATATTTAAAAAAAAAATTTGATTATGGACCATTGGATCAACCAACAGTCCTTAAATGATGGTCGTCCAATGCGTAACTGTGACAACCCATCCCAAATTTTACATTTTTATAAATTTTATAAGTGTGATTTTACGAAAGTACCCTTAGAGGCGAGGGTTTTGATTTTCATTGATCAGCGTATAGTGAGGCGTATGAAATTTTGCTTTAGCGTATCTTTGAAGTATTCGACAACACGGGCTCATAGGCGCAAACAGAAGAGGATTTGGAGTTACGATTAAAGTTCTACAGAACTCTAAACTGAGAAGTAATTTTATTTTGGTTACTATTTATATTTTTATATGTATATAATTATAAGTATTATTATTTGATTAGTTGTTGTTAAAAAAATTATGGGAACAGAAAGAGAAGGCATCGCGGGGAAAGGAAGGAAAAACAGAGAAAAAGAAATGGGCAGAGCTGCCCAATTGGAACAGGAGAAAGGGAAGAGTTAAGTCAACCAGAAAGAAAAGAGGAGTGAGGGACCAATGGGAGAGGAGTGAGGGACCAATGGGAGATGAGAGAAAGAAGAGAAAGGAGGAGGAAAGAATGAGAGAAACCCGACGAGTTCCCCTTGACCACCTGCAAACATCATCACACATTCCTTCCTTAGTTAACCACCAAAAAATTCGAAGTAAATGAAGCTATTTCACAGGGTATGGCGACAATGGTGCCGTGGAGCTTTTGGCGACAATTCACTCATTTTTGAATGAAATACATTCGATCTTCACCACCAGAATACTCCTCTAGAGACCAGGAACAAAGCCCAAACAAGTTTGAAGGTGTCGGAGTTGCTATGGAGTCGAATTGAGGACACCCAAATTCTAGGGTTCTGACAGGTTTTGATGAAATTGGAGCCTTTCCAGGCCAAATTGGCCTTGGTCACATGCGCTGATCGTTTGTGACTCCTCGATGGTTGTGCTAGGAAGTTGTAGCACGGACTCCAGGTGAGTGGATCTTTCCTTGCTCATCTTATGTTTCATGATTGATAATTCTATAAATGCTTTTAAATAAAACTGAGAAACTTATGCCATGACATATATATATTTATATGTTATAAAATACTATGAGATGGCTGAGTTAGATTTCATCGTGATCTATCCATATGCGTATTACTATAAATGATTATTGCGAACTACGAATGGCTTGATCCCTGTTTAGGGTACGTAGGCAGTCTAACGAAACGTTAGATGCAGCCGTATAAGAAATGAGATTAAATAATCGAGACCATAGCCTTGTTTAAGGAATTGAGCAATATGTGTGGGCTTTTAGTTTTAAGTATATATGTATACACTTGATGTTTCTCCCAGAAAATGCAATTATATGAGTTATGCTTTAAAAACGCCATGCCTATTGAATAATGCATAAACGATGAGTATTGTTTGCATATATATATATATATATATATATATATATATATATATATATATATATATATATATAAATATAATTGTGGTGTTGTGAACGCTCTGAATTGCAAAGGTGAATGCATGACACACATGTAAGTTCAGGTAAGTTTGGGTAAGTTTAGGTAAGCTCAAGTAAGTATACGGTATTAGTTGATTGATGAGATATGAATATGTTGTATAGGTCACTAGAAGTGACTCCGACTTATATGCTAGCCATGATTGATGAGATATGTAATGAGATATGAATATATCGTATAGGTCACTAGAAGTGACTCTGACTTATATGCTAGCCATCATTCATATCATATAGGTGATTATAAGTGACTCCGACTTATATGATGACCATGATTGATGAGATATGTGATGAGATATGATTATGTCGTATAGGTCACTAGAGGTGACTTCGACTTATATGCTAGCCATGATTGATGAGATACGTGATGAAATATGACTATGTCGTATAGGTCACTAGAAGTGACTCCGACTTATATGCTAGCCATGATTGATGAGATAAGTGATGAGATATGAATATGCCGTATAGGTCACTAGAAGTGACTCCGACTTATATGCTAGTCATGATTGATGAAATATGTGATGAGATATGAATATGTCGTATAGGTTACTAGAGGTGACTTCGACTTATATGCTAGCCATGATTGATGAGATATGTGATGAGATATGAATATGTCGTATAGGTCACTAGAAGTGACTTCGACTTATATGCTAGCCATGATTGATGAGATAAGTGATGAGATATGAATATGTCGTATAGGTCACTAGAAGTGACTCCGACTTATATGCTAGCCATGATTGATGAGATATGTGATGAGATATTAATATGTCATATAGGTCACTAGAGGTGACTCCGTGACTCCGACTTATATGCTAGCCATGATTGATGAGATATGTGATGAGATATGATTATGTCGTATAGGTCACTAGAGGTGACTCTGACTTGCGTACTATTATGAGTTATTAATCGCATGATTATTTGATATTATTGATGAGATGATGTGTTGTGGTACATTATGATTTCTCTGGAAATTATACAGGTGTTGTAATGAGGGATTACATGTGTTATATGTTTTCTATTAGTATTTTACTTACATGGACACTCACATTTGTCTTGTCTTCACCCTCCAGGTAGTATTAGCTGAGTTTTATTATCACCAAAGACTCGCGGCGATTCTTAGTATCGGAGACTATTTCGAGGATACGATTCTTATATCATTTTTCTGTACTTACTTATGCTTTAACATCACGTGTGAAGTGGGTTCATTCCCGCTCACCAGTGCACTCTGGTATTTAGGCACTCTTAGGTTTAAATTTATTCACAATATTTCCACGTCATCAAACTTAATGGCTTCGTCACATTCTAGGTGTCGGCCAACACAGCTTGATTCAGAATCCTAATGGATATTCCTGATTAGGGTGTGTCAGCAACCGTTAGGCTCGGGGAAGTGGCCGATAAGGGCCCTGACAGTAGGCCCCACACTGTCAGGAAACAATTTCAAACCTACCGCGTGTGGTGCGTTGGCGTGCCGAGACTGGCCCAAGTTTCAACGAGTCCACGCGTTTGGGGGGGGGGGAATTGGGGGGGGGGGGGGGAGGGTATTTGACCCAGCTTTAGCATTTGGGGTAATTTGGGTTGCGTGGTGTTTTTGGGGGGAGGGAGGGGGGAATGGGGTAATTTAGCTAAAGGTAAATAACTATTTGTAGGGTTTAGAGAGAGTCTAAAGGTAAATAACTATTTGTAGTGTTGGTTCGGGTCAAGATCCTGAACTAAAACCCAATGTTTGAATACTGAATTGATCCCTTTTAAAAGGGGATTTCAGAATCCGAAACCAAACCGAAATTTCGGTTTTCTTGAAAAAATTTCGGAATTTTGGTACGGTTCGAGATTTCAATTCCTATTTGCCTTCTTGTAAATGGAGGCTCGTGATTAGTTCAATTGAAACCTGCATCAAAATCCCAAACCGAAAAAATCAAAACCCTAATTCCACCTTTGAATCCCGAAATCTAGAGGTTGAAATTCAAATTAGTTCATATCCATTATTCAAATCAAAGAAAAGTAACAACCTTGGGAGCGACGGTGGCGGCGGCCTTGAGCCTAGATCTGAGCTTGATGCTGGAAGGTCTAAGCTGAGATCTTTGCTTGAGGTTTGAAGGATTGAAAGTAGCTGCACTTGCTAACGACGACGGCGAGCCCATTGGTCCCGAACCCACCAAACGAGGATGAGCTCCTTGAACCCAGCAAACGACTCAGCCAATAGAGCAAGATCATCATCCGTCGCGGACATCCGCTTCAGGCAGAGCTTCTCGAGCCATTAGTACGCCTTGGCCTAGGAGGACACCCACGACGCCATGGACTGACAAATGTGGAGAATAAGGAAGGAGGA
Organism: Malus sylvestris; assembly: GCF_916048215.2. Taxonomy (NCBI): domain Eukaryota; kingdom Viridiplantae; phylum Streptophyta; class Magnoliopsida; order Rosales; family Rosaceae; genus Malus; species Malus sylvestris. Next base: position 30,085,978 of record NC_062262.1, read on the forward strand.
GAGTTCGAGAGATGAACAATTAGGGAGGAAGAGAGAGATATGAGAGTCGACAACTCGAGAGAGGGCATGGTGTGGACCGTGGTGGCTGGAGGGAGTTGAGAGGAGAGGGTATGGTGTGGTGGTCGGAATCGATACTGGGAGAAGGTGGGGGAAGGAGAGGTAGAGGCGGAGAGAATAGAGAAAACAGAGATAACTCGGGAGAGATGAAATATTTGGAGAAATAACCACAAATTTGACCATAAATATACATTTTAAACCAACAATTATAAATTTTCATAATTCTAACCAAAATTAACATAAAAATACTGCAATGTCCTTTTAGTGGAGTTCACACTTATTTGCTTTGCCCGACTGCGTTCACACCATGGCTGACAGCCACTAAAGCTATTGGTCAGATGTAGCTTTTGGACAAAGATCCGGAATTTCGACCGGTAGTCTGAATATTTTCAATTTCTGGAGCTTTGGAGTTCTGGGCTTCTTCTGCAACTGGGTCTTACAATGAAACACGGTGTATATGCAGAGAGGTTCGTAGCTGAAATTGCAGTGAAGGAAAACAGAGTCTCTGGGTGTTCTCTAATTGTATACTAATCTCTGGGTTTTGGCTCACAGTTTGGTAGGGCTATCTTGTGCTCTGATGCTGCTACAGAAGCTGCTAGGTACGGGTTTACCGAGTCTGTGGACAGACCGGAAGGATTCTTGGTTTTAGGTGTAGCTTCTCAGGGAGACCAGATCACCAAGATTAAGACCCCACCGGAGGTATTATCCGAGAATCTGGTTTTAATTCAAAATTCTCGGAACTGTTTCCATTCAGTTTTAACCCAAAATGGCGTGTGCAATTCCATGACGCAGGATACCGAGTCTTTAGAAGAGAAGAGCTTCTGGGAAATGCTTCCATTCAATTGTCCAAAGCATTTGCATAAACAGCGAGGAAAATAAGTAATTAAAATAGCGATTGAAAAAAATGGATAGACAAAACGGTTTCGGGACTTTTTTAGTTTGGTTCGGGAATTTCACTATTTTTTTCCTCCCCTACCTATTTGTATAGCTGAATTTTGCTTGAATATTCAGTTGTTCATTCTGTCTAGAATACGATTCGATCTCAAACCCAGATACCAAAAAGTGCAGAAGATTGTAAAGCAGGAACCGTCTGAATTTGTTTATTATTTTACATCATTGTGGAATCTGCATATCCTGCATTTACCGTTGCATATTTGCTTGGATGATACAAGGGAATCAATAACAACCATTCTTTACCATATTTTAATTCAAATAGATTAAATAACTGTACATTTTTAGCAAATTTAACTCTCTTTCAACAATCTTGAGAAGATCTGATGATGCATTTTCCAGTTTCATTAAGATATTGATGATAGCGACGAGCGAAATATTGCTACGTAATGCGCTAATCATTCGAGTACTTATTGCTTTAAGCCTTAAATCTGCAATAATTTGAAGAAAAAAAAATTACAAGCATATATTATATATATGCAGGATTCTCATTGGAAACCCCAGCTCTGTAATATTACAAGTTGCAGGATTCTCACATTAGAATCGGAACACGAACATGCATGGCAGTTAATCAGCATACCGAACTCGTCATTCATGGTCGTACACTCTTAATACAAATCTAACTTGAAGAACTAAAGAGGGGTTTAACAATCAACAACCAAAATACATGTTTCATAAGAACATATAATCTGATGTTGTAGGTAGCTGCATGTTGCAGTCATTCTTTCTTCTCTTCCTTGGATTCAACCTTCTTCTCTTCTTTTGCAGCAACCTTCTTCTCTTCCTTGGTCACATTCGTCGCCGCCGCTTTCACCCTTGCTTTGCCCTTCTTGGGCTTCATGAAGCAGAAACAAGAGCAGCAGGGACACTGGAATAAGAACTTCATAGCTTACTTAACCCAATCTTACTTAACCCAATAATTCTCTGCTCTCAAAATTTCCACAGAACTATATGTAAAGCAAAAGTACTTGAGCTTTGCGTTGCATTTCTATCTTCTTTCTTATCTAATTATTAAGCTCGTGGGCTCATTTAGTATTATAATTTAATAGTATTTTTTTTACTTGTAAGTGAGAAATTTTATATTCAATTCTTATTAAATGTGTTTTTGAATCATATTATTGGTAATCCATTATAAGGTTTTAGCCTATTCCTACACTCTCAATTAAAATAATATCGTTTGTTACAAAAAAAAATTATTAATCTTATAGGGTTTATAGAAAAAAATAAAATAAAAAGAGAAAATACAGCCATTGGATTCCACTTCAATCACCATCAAGAAGCAATAAAAGAGATGCCTCCCTAATAATGCCAACTTTGGAGTGGGACTAGCTAGGGATCTGTGGGCTGGCCGGTGGCCAAGATCAACGGAAGGGGATCCCCTGGATCATTTCCTTCTAATCCATCGTGTTTAGATATTCGGGCTGTTAAAATTTGATCTAATAGTTATAAATAAAGGATTACTTTAAAAGTTATAATAATTTTAACCGTTGGATCAAATTAAATGGTCTGAATTTTCGAACTTTGTAAATTAAGAGGAAGTGATCCGAAAATCCATTTCCAAAATCAACAAATGAAGGTAATAATTCTTAAGAAGAATGCAAGCAACTTTTTAATTTTACTTTCTCGGTTCCCTTTTTCATTTTATAATATTACACAGATAATTTGTTCCGTCTATTTTTAGGACATCATATGCAAAAGTTTAACTAAATTGAAAATCATTTAGTTATCTAATAGTTATCTAATAAATAAACTAATCATGATTCTCTCTTCAACAATGAAATCTTGACAACTGTATTTGAACAGTTAAATTATTTCATTGGGGGTGGACCAGGATCCTCTCCTGAGCAGTTCCCTAGGGATCCTAGGGGTTCCGCAATCTTGTCCGTTCATTTTATATCGTGCGGTCAGTTTTCGTTAGGTACTATTCATATTTGAATTTTAAAATATAAATTTTAAATAATTTCTGACCGCACGATATACGATGAACGGATATAATTGCATGATCCCCAGGATCCTAGGAAACTGCTCAGGAGAGGATCCCGTTCCATTGGGGGTGATTTTCTGGCATAATTGATCCATTAAAAGGTACGATTCGGATCTAACATTGCAGAACAAATAAGAGAAAAAAATAGTTAAACCAACAAATTCAAGTGAAAAAGTTAGTAACATCCCCCTTCTCTTGATAGGCTATCCCTTGTGGGGTCATGATGTAGCATGCATACGAACAAGAGCAACTATTCTTGTTTTCTTTTTCACAGAGTCTGAATGAACTGGCAAGCAATAAAAGCAAATATGTTTTATTTACATCACCAACCATTTAAGAAAACTAATAAAAAGAATTTGAAAATTTTAAATTTTAATTAAAAAGATAAAAAGATGTTGTAAATAAATAGCACCAGAAATAATTTTTTAAAATAAAAATATTATTTTTTATTAAAGTAAATAGTACTTAAAATGTTTCGTTAAAATTCCTTTATTATTTCCTAATTTTAATGATTAACTCCAGGGTAGGATGATGTTCCACAAACAAATAATGCATACTAGCTATTGATTGTTTTACAACAGCACCCACTTTGCTCCCACTGCGGGCGGATAAAAGTGAGGGAGGCATGTGACCGAGTGTCAAACTACTAATGGAAAGAAAATATTCTCAATTGATTTCATTGTCTTTTTATTTTTACGCAAATAATATTGGAGAGAAAGTGAACTCAAAACTACAGGTGCAGAGTGAAACTGTGAAAGTGTTGAACCACTTCAACTACAAGTTCCGTGCATTTTTAACAATAGTGTACAGTCAGATTTTTCGTATTTTACTGTCAATTATAGGAGGAAAGATTTGACCTTGAATGCAAATGATGAAGCACATTGCTTTAAACAATTTAGTTAACTCTAACTCTGTAACTAACAACAGTTTTATGATGCTGATTGAATTGTGATTTGAAATGGGGGTGGATTGATCATTGAACAATACAATCAAATTTCATTCGTCGAAAGATTTTACCAAATTTTGGTAGAGTTTTCTCTGTTTCTTTTAACTCTATAATCAAAATTCATTAGTGGACAACCCCTTTGATTTTTACCAAGTTAAATTTCTTGTATGATATTTTACATTTCTTTAGTTTTTCATTTTTTATTTTTTATTTTTTTATTTTTAAAGAACGGCATATATTTCATAAAAGCCAGGAAGACTAATTAGTACAAGGTAAAGAAACATCATTAATAATAAGATCATTGATTATAACAGGAGGTTTATCTACCCAAATACAAAAAATTTAGACCATTTCTCAATTTATGCGTGTTATCCTTGCGTAGGAGCTATGCTAATCTTTTCTGTATCGTTCCAATTTTATCAAATGTCCCTGAAAGGACATTTTTTTTTCTTTAGTTATATGCTATATGTTGCAGTCAAAACTTGGATTACAAGTTGATTAGATAAAATTTGAATTCCATACCTATGTCGACCCCATGATTATCTTTTACTTTAAATAATTTAATTACAGGCCATTTGATAACCATTTTGTTTTCATTTTTTTTGAAAATTAAAATTTCTCAACAAAAATTTAAATGTTATTTTTGTGAAATTTAGCCTGACTTTTTTAATGGATCGTGAATTTTTCCTTTTTCTATGTATGTTTTGTCGCATACAATGGCAAGTTGAAGAAAGTTGGCAATATGGAGAGTAACCCAACTTACTTATAAGCTCATGCAAGGTTCCTCCTCTCATCAATGTGAGACTCATTCTCAATACGCCCCCTCATGTGTGGCAAATTTTTAAGCTTAACATGTGGACAACACAACGAGGTGACATGGTGCTCAATATGTGACTCATTCTTAACACGCCCTCTCACGTGTGACCAATTTTTAAGCCTAACACGTGGACAACACAACGGGGTGACGTGGAGCACGTGTGGCTGTTTGCCTTTACACCTGGGACAACCTGCTTTGATACCACGATCATGGTTCATCTACCAAACTGAGGATCCTGTCTTCTTTGAAATCAAGGATGCAAAGGTACAACCTATAGAACAGAGAGACGGGCCGAATGCCCACTTCTAACAACACCGATACTATCCCCAACTACCACCTGCACAATTCGTCATGTGTGGAGTTTTATCACAAAAGGCCTCGATGTTAGTTAGAGTAGGGTAATCCTATTTAAATTGGTTTTCTCCTTTCCATATGACGGATGCGGGATTCTGAACGCCCCCGCACTTGGGACCCTATTTTGTGGGTCACACATGGAGATCCACGCATCAGCAACCATGTGAAGCCAAGGGTACTCACATACATGCAGGGCCAAGGAGACCCACCCATCATCGCGCGGGGCCAAGGAGACCCACCCATCACGTAGCAATATAGTACGCACCCACTCCCTGACTTTGATACCATGAAGAAAGTTGAGATTCCACCATAAAACCAATTAGCAATATGGGGAATAGCCCAACTTACTTATAAACTCATGTAAGATCCTTCCTCCCAATGTGGGACACATTCTCAACAAAAGCGAATGCCCAAGCTTTCTTTGAGGAAGCTAGATTGTTATACGAAGAATGCACCCCTACTGCATGGACACATATGCATGTTGCAACAGCTTCTCTGTTGGTAACATGTTAGTTTCAAACATATCTTTGGGTGGCATGGGAGATATTGTAATGAGTCAGGTATATGAGTGGTTTCAATAGCCCTATAATTCTTAGAGCTTCCCGTATCATTTTCAGGCTCATGAATCATTTTCAGGCTCATGAATGACATTGGTGGCTACAAACGTTCTGACTTTGAAGATTAAACTACATTAATTTTGTAATAACCATGCACATATACATCATATATAATTGAGAGTAATTAATTAGTAACCAAAAATATATTTGGTTTTGTTCATCCAGTTTGATGAAGATAGGGAGCATGCTGCATGCTGCACCTAGTATGGATTGCTACATGAAGGAATATGGGTAGTCAAGAGGAACCTGCAATTAATATGTTTAAACAAAAAAAATTGTGGAGATGTGGAAGGATATAACTGAGGAGTGCCTTAGACCAGTTGATGTGCCAATGCTTGCGGATCTTCAAACCTCATTTTGCATGGAGGTGTATTAAAAGAAACATTTACATGTAAAATATTATATGGAATTGTTATTGACACTTTAAAATTTTAATTACACATTTTATAATTGAAAAAAGGTGCACAATTATATTCTTTCTTTTTTCTTCGAAGTGCACAATTATATTCTTAAATAGTTCTCACGTATCTCAACAGTGACAAAGATCAAATCTTTTTTTTTTTTTTCAAAAGAGAATTATATTGATCAATCAAATATGAATGGAAACATTTGCATCTTTTGCTAAGATAATAACCATAAATTATGGTCCTAACTCATCTCAACCAAAACTCCCCGAACATATGCTGCCACCAGATGGGCTGCATGATTATATTGATGAGGAATGAAGATAAACTTAATCGAGTGGAAAGAAGGTACCATGGCCCAAATATCAACTAAATGAACCTCCATTGACACGTCCGCTTGCATCTCCTTATTGAGCATTTGAATTAGTCCTTTTGAATCGGTTTCCACCTCTAGCACCACCCTTGACTCCGGGAGATTACTTTGAACAGACATCTCTAGCCCCTGACCATGGAAGAAAATATCGATAATATCGGCGAAATATCGCCGATATTATTGGTTTTTCAGGTAATGGATATTTAAATAGGTATCCAAATGGTTTTCGGTAAAATATCGCGATATTTTTTTAACCGTGCTACTTGGAGAAGAACGCCGGAGCTTCTACAGCTCCGGCCGACCACAAACAAGGGTTCTAGACCCCGATCTAGGTATCAAACAAAAGCACGAGACGAGAGGAGTGCGTTTATACCTTCCATTTGCCGTGAAACGACCCGTGGTGGTCGAAAAACCTCTCGACCCCACGGTCTCGCCGGAGATGGGTGCGCCTATTCCCGGGCTGATTCCGTGCTAAATTCTTGGTAAAAAGGACAAAATAACCTCAATAATCACATCCAAGCAACAAACCAACACGGAAAGAGAGGTTCGAGGCTTACCTAACCATAACCCATGAAGAACTCGCCGGAGGTTCTTGGGGTTTCGTCGAGTTGCGCAGCGACGGGAGAGAGAGAAAGAGAGAGAGAGAGACGACGGCGTGTAGAAGGTGATGACGATGCCGTCGACGGAGTACCACGAAGGGTGTGCGTGGGTGCTCTCGGGTGTGGGTCAAAGGGTGAAAGAGTGAGGGTCTTCGAGAGAGGGAGAGTGAGTGCAGAGAAGAAAGAAGGAGAAAGAGGTCACGGGGTGGGGAGAGAGAGAGATACGTGAGGGTGCTAGGGTGCTGCCATGTGGTAGCTTGAGAGAATTTGGAAATCAAGATGAATGGTCCAGATTTGGTTGGAAATCAAGATGAATGGTCCAGATTTGGTTAAGATAGGGGACTAAAACGATAATTTCATAATTATTTGGGGAACCACGAAAATATATAAAAATTTGGGGTTGGGTTGTTACAGTGTGTCTGTGCGTGTGTGTGTAGAAGTGGGGTGCACTTTGAAGTGTGTGTGTGTGTAGAAGTGGGGTGTGTGTGTGTTATCCGAGAGAAGAAAAAAAAAATCCAAACCTGCTTTCAAAATATCCAGGCTATGTGTCAGTCTGTGTGTGTTATCTGAGAGAAAAAAAAATGCAATATATAAAGTGTAAAATATTGTACTAATTCATTGTATATAATGATTGTGGTGTCTTTAAACTTTTTTCATTAATTACTACATATTTTTTACACTCACAATGTTTGCCAGCTCGCTATATAATCAATTTAAATCAGTTAAATTCATCATGCAATGCATTTCCTTCCAATTTTTTGTGATAAACTAATAGATAATTGACTAAATAAACATCTTGCAAAGTTTCAATTAAAATTTCCAAGTTTTTCTTACAATTTCCGTGGTTTCCATGTAATTTTTATCGATATTTCCATCGATATTTCCGTGTTTTCAGACTACCAATATTTCCGATATTACCGATATTTAATACCTTGCCCTTGACGAATTGACGCCGCCTAAATTTGGGCCTTTATTATTTTGCATCAGCCGAAATTCAAATATTGTGGGACAGAGAAGGGAGAGAAAGAGTGTGGGACAGAGAAGGGAGAGAAAGAGTGATTGAGTGGGATGGAGAGGGTGGAAAATGATGGAGAAAAAGATTAGATTAATAATAAAACATTAATAATTGTGGATTAAATAATATAATATTAGAATTTATTAATTGTCTAGTTTATTAGTCCGACACTGATCAAATATTGTCCAACTTATCTATTTTAAACAATGTATTAAAAGTGTGAGGCGTGGGCGAGGCTTCCGAGGTGAAGCCCGACCTGGGATTAAATATATATATATATATATATATATTATATAAATGTATGAAAAAATAATACTTTGTAAAATAAACATCCATTCTAAATTTATCATTCAAATCTATAATCATTCAAAAGATAATATCATCTAAATTCATCATTCAAAGGTAATATCATCTAAATTCATTGTTTTGTACCATACTTGACCAATCCTGAAGCTACTGAGCACTGGTCAACGTTATACCGTCAAGGACCCAGAAGAGTTTCCCTCTAACCAGGAGGCCAATCACAGCGCGACACGTGTCGACATCAGAAGCCAATCATAGTGCGACACGTGTCAATATCAGAAGCCAATCACAACACGACACGTGTTAATGTCAAAACAAAGCTAGAAACTCTCTTCTATAAAAAGAGATCATTCTCCCACAATATTTCCTAATGTCATTTTTACTAAATCATTCACTAGTACTCACTAAAGGAGAGCTTGAACCTATGTACTTGTGTAAACCCTTCACAATTAATGAGAACTCCTCTACTCCGTGGGCGTAGCCAATCTGGGTGAACCACGTACATCTTGTGTTTGCTTCCCTGTCCCTATCCATTTACATACTTATCCACACTAGTGACTGGAGCAATCTAGCGAAGGTCACAAACTTAACACTTTCTGTTGTACCAAAGTCCTCACTGATTTTGTACATCAACATTCATCATTCAAAATGTAATACAAACAAAGAAATCAATCATTCATCCAAAAGATAATTTACCACCAACAATTTATTAATTTATACACCAACCATTCTAAAGGCTGGTTTGGTATTGCTGTGCTTTAATAAGCGGCTGTGCTGTGAGAATAAGCGGATGTGCTGTGAGAATAAGCGGCTGTGAAATAAATCAACAGAGTGTTTGGTAAACTTTTTTGTAAAAGTGCTTTTGGAAAAAAAAGCAGTCTAATAGTGGGTCTTTTCATTAAAGAAGCACTGTAGCTCCGTGTGCTTTGAAAAAAAACCAGTTTTCCAAAGCTGCAAATAGCAGCTTCAGTTTTTTCCTTTGATTTCAGCTTATTCTCACAACAGCTTCCAAAATAAGCCCTTTTTTTTTTCAGTTTACCAAACACCTAAAACTCTCACAGCTTTTTTTCATGGGTGCTTTTTTTTTAAACACCTCACTCCCAAACTAGGTCTAAGTCAAATGTCGCCCCATATTTATGGCGCTAGACAGCTGGCGTTAGAAGCACTTTTCAAGAGCTTTCCAGTACAGATGGTGAAAGTAGGTTTATTTCAGTAATATTATTTAGAGTTTAAAAAGAAATAAAAGAATTAAAAGACCTGCCTCTATCCTTGACTGCTTCATATCTCAGACCCAAAACTACTACATCACAGTATCGCACCCAGCCCTATCCTAGAATGCTCCGTCTTTCCTACCCCTACCACAAATTGCTCCTCAACTCCTATATCAAGTGAAAAGTATTACATCACAGACTCATAGTTCACACCAATGTTCGACGGCGGTGTGGCGACTGTTGCTGCTCTAAACGGGCAGCGGCTGTTGTTTTGGCTCGTGAGAGAAGAGGGTCAAGAAGGCAGAGGATGATCGAAGGTATGTATGGTCCTCATATGGTGGATTTCTGGAATTAAAACTCAAAACCCTTACCCCAAACGGCGTTGTTTTGGGTTTGGGTGGTTTAAAAAAATTAAAAGAAAAAAAAGGGCAGAGAAGGCGCCTGGACGCCTTTAGGTGCGCCTCCGCCACCTCGGCATCTCCAGAGATGCCTTTCGCTCACTCCATCAAAACAAAGGCGTTAGCCTTCACGCCCAGCCTCAAAGGTGCCCTAAGCGCGTCCCGAGGCTAGTTTTTTAAAACATTGATTTTAAACCAATTTAGCTTAATTTTAAAAATTAACTAATCCGATAAAATCCGGTACAACAATTGCACTCTTAAAATTTTAATAATGGTTCTCACATATCTCAACTAACAGAGGTCGTCGTACCCAGTGCACAAGGCTCCTGCTTTACGCAGGGTCTGAGAGAGGTGAATGTCGGCTAGCCTTACCCCCATTTTATGGAGAGGCTGCTCCCAAGTCTCGAACCCGAGACCTACCGCTCATGGGCGAAGGCACTTACCATCGCACCAAGTGCAACCTCTTACATATCTCAACTAACAGAGACCAAATCTAAATTTGGGCCTTTATTATTTTGCATCATCCAAAATCTGAAATATTTGACTTACTAATTTGCAAGATAACATGCGACACTGAACTGCCATATCAAAAGAAGAGGGATCCTTGTGCTTGCTCCACGTGTCCAAACCGCTCCACGCGTCTCTCACCTTGAGCTGCAACTGCAAACCTTCGCATATCATCAATTTTGACACTGAATCGAGCGCTACCACAGTTGATGAGGAAGAATAATATATAAAAGCGGGTAAGAAAACAAAGCCACCAAAACATGGCAAAGCCAGCAACAATGTTGATCATAGCAAGAAGGGCTATTGCCTCTAAAGCTTTGCAATTGACTCAACCCTCCGGCAGATTCTCCAAGATTTGCTTCTCCACTGCCTTTCAAGGTGCTGATGTACAATTTTTTGTGTTTTTTATTCTACAATTCTTATTTACGAAATTCGAATTCAGTATTACCTAGCACAAAAATAATATGTATGTTCTCCTAATAAAATACCGAGCCTTATTTTGTCAAGCTATGAGACTGACTCTATATATCAAAACATTAAAACAAAAAGAGCAATTTATATGACATGATACAATATATACATCAATATTGTGGTTAGAACATCAGTGTCATGAGACGCTATGGTAGCAATCTACCCGTTCCCTATAAACTCGTGTCATAGAACTTCATCTGGCGAGGTTCTTTTAGAGAAGAGTATATGTGATCAGCGCTTCATACGATAGTCGGACATAAATAGGTGACAAAAATAACATGGCTTTTCAATCTTAATTTTATTTTCGTTCATATCAATCTTGTCATGGGTTCATAAGGTTAAATGTTCAGGGTGCCAATGCAGTGGCAGATGCAAGAGAAAGTGGGGGTGAAGTTAGCGGGACATCAAGATTGCCGACAAAGGAGACGTTGAAGGAAGGGTTATACGAAGCCAGACATCAAGATCTAGCTGGTACGAGTGACCATGCAGAAGATGGACCTATGAAAGCCACTGAGATGGCGGAGGAGTCTGGGAGAGACAAGCCAAGCCCACCATGGATGGTGCGTGGAAGGCAAGCATAACAGATCAAAGGCCCAGCGGGGCGGGGCAAAGATCGTCATCATGATCATGAATACGATCCGGTCCAAGGGCCTATTGATGATCTGAGAAACCGTGCAGGAGGATATGATCTCAGTGAAAAATTGAAGGGGGTGTTGTATGGGGTTTTTATGCATGTTTGTGCTTGTAGGAGGAAGTGAGGTCGTGTAAGGATGTGATTCCTATTTCAAATTAAAAAAAAATAATAATAATACTGAAAATGGTTTACCTTAGTGGGAAAATGATCCCCGGAACCTTTTTTCTAGGGATTATGTGATCTTACTCGTTCATCGTATATTGTATGGCTATTTTTCGTTAGGTATTATTCATATTTAATTTTAAATTTTAAATTTTGAAATGATTTATGACCGCATTATATATGATGAACGGATGAGATCACGAGATCCCTATCCTTTTCTACCTTAGTGTAGTCCATGCATGGTGATGAATGGGTGTATAGAAGGAGGGAGAAAAACGAAAACCTTGCTGAATTTTTTTTCTAAAGTCAAATTTCAAAAACCACTTTCATTTTGAGCACTAAATATTTCCTTTTAAATGATAATAAGTAAATATGTTGTCGAAGTAACATTTTTTTATTCCTTGATATTGGGAGTGGGAATTGAACTAAATCGAAGTCAGCTATAATTAGTATCAATTTTGACTATGCTATTTTTGAGAGCAGAACATAACACTTTCACTTGTAGGGTAGTGTTAGTAGCGTTTTCGGATTAACTTCAAAAAAATTGAAGTGGTTAACAAACGAGATTTATTAGAAGATAAAACTCCACAAATCACCCGTTTCATGTGGGTTTCTATGGTAATCTTGTTCATGTGATAAAGAACTCTAATAACGTTATATGTTTACAAGCATCTACTGTTGATCACATAGTGATCAAGAGATCTAGGGTTATTAACATTTGGATTTTAGATTATGGGACGAGAATGAATGGATATGCTTTTAACATTTTAAGCTTAATTATAGATATCAAATGCAAGAGTGTCTCACTATTAATTTTTTTATCATCAGGTGACCAAGAGCAATCTTCATTCAAACTGAACTTTCTATCCAAATTTTCTCCAAGTACGAGCACATCAATCGAAAGGTAGAAGCACCCTTTCAAGCCTAATTTATGTATTAATAAGCTTCAACTCATGTTTACTTACTTGGTATGAGAATAAAACGAAAATTGTACAGTTAAGAAAAGGATGAGGTGCAAATAAGTCTGTATGAGATAGAAAACCTCTTTTTGGTTACTCATACGTACTTTCCTTTTTACGGTTATGCTATATCTAAACACTATCGAATCCACTCATTTTTTCATTCTTTTGCTGTTAGTATACACATGTATTGAAACAATACACATTCTTTACAAATTTAATTCGTACTAATAAACAAGAAGATATATTAACCCGCATATGAAAGTGAAATTCGACATAAGTTTTTATATACTAACGTTCAGTTTGAGTTAGACATCGATAAGAAACACAATCAGAAGGTTTTATATCAAAAGTTTTCACAAGATAATATTCACGTATAACTTCACTCTATGTCCATGTACATGTAGGGATGGCATATTATTTGTGCATGCAATTTGGCCTTTCTAGGAAAGCTTCAAGCCTTCAACCGCTTAAACTCGAAAAATAGAAGTGTAATGGTACGTCTTCCAAACTTCTGCTGCAACTGGAAGCGGCGGATAAATTTTAGTGAACTTGTACCAATCGTCATAAACCAAACAGATTGAGATTAACAAATTTCAAAGTGATTTGAACAAGTGTCGGATACATACAACTGGCGCAATGAGTCGTGATGTAAACATGCCCATGACACACAACACATGTGTCCAAGTATTGTGCACGTGTTCATCAAGGAACGTGCCACTCTGTCACGTGTCCGATGTTTGGCGCTATATACGATCATAACAGATATTGGGCACTGAGGACAATAGTTCAAGGATTTTGCAAACGGATAAGAAAAAGGTTGAGAGCATCAAATCTCATGGCGGCGACATTGACAAAGAGAGCCCTCTCCCACATCTCAAAATCTTTGCCTAAAGAGCATCCCCCTTGTATTCAATCCTGCTTATCCAGGGCTTGCTTCTCCACTTCTTATGAAAGTGTCCAAGTAAACATTTCTTTTCCCATTTTATTTGGTTTTTTTTTTTTTTTTGTATTTTTTTTTTGTATATATCTTTTTTGGCATCTTGATTAATCTTATCAATGATTCGATGTCAGTCGAACCCTAGACTACCCAGTGAACATCGGATCTAAGTAAAAGAGAACAAGTTACAAGGGGAACAACCTTTTGTATTTTAATTTACCTGTACTTACGGATAGGTAACGTTAAGGAAACTAAATTTGTAACAAAATTTTGAATACTAAATGATATGGAAGTTGATGATTGGATCATTACTTGAACATTGATAAACAAGCTTATTTTTATTGGTGACACATGTTTTAGTTTGCAAATTTTGTCTCTTTAGCATTTACGTACTCTGCAAATATAAGTGTACTATATATATATATATATGCTAATCTGCATCAATATTTTAGGGCGCCTACTTTTTAGGTTACGCGCTCTAGAAAGTTAAGACGTACGCCCTAAAAAAGTTTATGCATATTAGCCCATTGGTCTAATAATCCAATTTCTATCGTAAGCGGATTGTATTTATAATTAGTATGAAATGTTTCTCTGAACGTGGTCGAAATAGCTGCGCTTAATTTTTATTTTTTCTCCAATGAAATAGGACCCAAGAAATAGGCCACCAACAGAGGCAGGCAGGCATGGAGCAGCGACTGAGGGAAGAGAGGGTGATACCAGTATTGATGACATGAGTGGCGTTACAGGATTTGTGGCAGGCACAGCAAGACAAAGCGCCGCAAAAGCAACGGAGGTGGCGGAGGACCTTGTTGATATGGCAAGGGAGACGAATGTTGCATGGGATTCTGTCAAGAACACTACCCGGAAGGTCACCGACACTTTGGTTGCTGAGGCTGATGCGAACGTTGTTGATACAGCTGAGTATAGAACTATTGAAGATCACAGTAAGTTCGCAGATCAGAACGACCACCATCAGAAGGGTCACATTTGATCAGGGATGGGAATTTGGTATGAGACTTTCATATATATATATATATAGGACTTTCAATAATTATTTCCAAACTTTGTTGATTGTGCGAAACTTCCTCACAAGATCGAGGGGAAATCGTATGGTGAATGTATCTTTTCTTTTCTTGTTTCTCAGTATAGAAAAGGTATAAGAGAAGATGTATGAATTGTAATCTTGTGTGCAAGTGTACAGTCTCTTTTTATATGTTAAATGTGTGTTTAACATCAGCTTTTGACATGCATTGCGACTTTGGAAATGTATGAATTTCAAAATCCATTATCAGTTTGAATCTCCGACCAAAAATTATGACATCAACCAACCTATTTCGAGATCAAACATGAGGTCGATTAGTCTACGGCCTGCACAATATGATTCACCACATGGAGAATATAGTTGGAAGTATAGAAGTGTAAACAGTCAGCTTGATTGTGACCACTGGTAGGGTGAAAATTATAGCCTCTCCTCGCCGGAAGGGGGAAGCGGGTGGATAGATGTGGCTTGCCACTAAGGTTATGTAAGTTATTATGGTGTGATTCACTTCCCCATGCGTCTATGTGTTATTTATTAAGTTTAATTTACGAACATAAACGTGGGTTGTTGGCCCAAGACGAATAATTAGGTAAGACTTTTTCGTATGATTTATTACCGTCCAGTTTAATGAAATTACTGCTTGTGCATTATATGTCATTTTATATTATGGTCTAGGAGATTTCTCTCCACTTGTAAGTGTGATGTTTTAAGTTCGATCTTCGTAGATATCAAATTAGGGCCAACTTTCCCTCCTTTTAAAGTAAATATATTGTTGGAATTCAAGAAAATATCTTGCATATTATGTGACTAAGATAATGTTGTTATTTACTTTTTCAAATTGCATGTCACGCATGGTATAGAGAGATGGGAAATGCAATGAGGTTCAACAACCAACAGCAAAAATGGTGTTATTTTCATAGACGCCAAATGAATTAAGATACATTTTTTTGCAATTATTTTTTGTTGGATCATGTTTTGCAATTTTGATATGCTACTATATATATATATATATATAGATATATATATTGTTGTTGTATATATCAAATTCATGTTCATAATTTTGTGGCTTTTATATATTAATATTATCCAAATTAGGGGAGTTATTTCCCTTCCCTGAATATTTTTGATGGTCCAAACTTTCTTCTCATTACTGTACCCATAATTTTAATAGAATCACAAAAAGAGGTCAAAGTTTGAGCCTATTATAGTATGAGGTGTGGGAATCCAATGCTTAGTCTATTTCTTGGCCATTAAAGGGTCTAAAAAAAGGCTCAGGATCGAGGAAGATGATGAAAAAAAGAGGAGGCGATAGAAAAGCAGTTCGAGTGAAAGAGTCAATCCTTCAGTTTTAGTGAGTGCGGGAAAGGGACTGAATATACATCATGAAGTTTATCATGGTGCGAAGAATTACGCATATATATGAACACGATGTGCTTTACATGTGAAGCCAAAACCTTGGGACCAGCCGAATCAAGATTGGTTGACCTCCATTTTCATCAACCTTCATTTTCTTCACAGATTGGAAAGGCTCCTTTCCAGCCTGAAAACATTCGAAGTTTTCGCAAATTTGAACTGCATGTTTTCTTCATATACTTGCACGAGTTACTATATGTTTTTGCCGATTGGAAGGAGAAAGAGATTCGAACTTGAAATTTATTCAAATATTACGAAGAATAGTAATGTTACGAAACTAAGAGCCAGTAGGTTCATTTTTTAGTTTTAGATGAGTAAGACACATAACACGAATACTTAATTTTGTGGTGTCATATCACGGGGAGTTAGAAATGGGGCTTGGTTGGGTTAGAAGTAATGTTCGGGGTTCAAGGTCGAAATCTGAATCTCATTCCTCGGGTTTAAGGTCTAGGTTCCAAAGTTTTGGATCAATTAGGGCTCTAGGTTAAACGTTGAACTTGAGGTTTCAAGTCTAGGGTTTGAATCCAAAATAAGAAGAAAGTACGCATGTTACCGATTGTATATAACTTTGTGTTTATCTCTTTCATCACATGATTGATCAATCATGTGGTACTCTAGTCTTGTATGCCATCATCAGATATTTTAGTCTTATTTTGAATTTGTTTGGTTTAACCACTCGATGAAGAATGATGATAAATGCCTCATGCTTAGAGGTTCATGATAAAGAGAGGAATCCAGGAACTAAAGAACACCGGGACCAAGACCCAACTCAAAGCTGAGAGTGATGGGCACAATATTGTGGCGAAAATTACTTGCTGTGTCAAATGGATTCTTACTGGCTAGAAAAGGAGAGAGGCGACGCGGAAGCCAGTGAGGTGAATGTTAGATGAAGCTAGCTTGGATCATAGTGTGCGTGGTCTGATGCTTTGATCATGTATGACAAGCGACTATAAATGGACCACAGTCACCTTAAGCCTTGTTAAGCAATTAAACGGTCTCTAAATCTAAAATAATTCTTTTAGAGGTAATTAATTTGTAGATGGTGTTTGGGTTAATATTTGAACATTGGGCTACAAATGTGTGGAAGCCCAGAAATGCCAATTAGAAGGGAGCTTGTCCGAAGCCCAAGCATCAGGCCCAGAGACAAATTGGTGCCTTCCCATTAATGTATAGGCCATGTGCCTATGATTTAAATGTCAAGTGATGGGGACTAACTCACAATCAGCCAAAAAGTACTTTTCAGTGGCAATACAAGTAAAAAACACTACCCTTCAAGTGCTTTCGGGCAAGAGTAAAGTCATCGCAGTTGGGCTAACTCACCTATAAAAGGCAGAAGAGGCCCCAGAGACAAGGACACTCAACCAATCAAACAAACAAACATGCGAACTCTGCTCTCAAGCCAAATTTGCATCTAAAAGCTGTAATCATCCCAGATCTCAGTCATTGTTAGGATATCTCCCTCACAAAAGCTATCTTTTGTCTTGTTTAGAAGCTCTGCTATCACCCCTAGTGGCGTAGTATCGATTCCATTGTGTAAACTGGTTTACCATCCATCCCTTTCTAGCATAGAAACCTCTATAAACAAAAAGAGAAGTGACTGCAAGAGGTTCAACCTTGCTAGACAAGGTGAAATCTTGCCCGAAGCTCTTTGTTTGCTTTCTGAATTTGTAGATATATTACTTAATGCATTCTCTAGTATGTATTCAAGTCATATCCGCTTGTTTTCCTACTTTAATTAAAAGTCTTATTTGTATCTAGATATGGTTAGTTTAATGGATATGCTTTCATTTAAAACCAATCAAGAACCAACAAATTACTTAAAGGATCTGGACTCCCTTCATTCGAATACAAGACTATGAACTGAAAGTCCTTGGTCACAAGGCAAGAAAAAGAACTTAATGTGGACTTAACCCATCCACGACAATCCTTTGATAACAATAAGTCCAAGTAACTAGGGGCGCAAGTAATCTACTGAACACAATCTTGTTCTACATCTGCTATACTAAGATAGCAGTGGCACGCCTAGCACTTAGTTAGTTTTGATTGTGAGCCTCAAGGCCTACACCTAAGGCTCCACAAAGGCACCTTTCAAAACTAACTTTGTCATCTTCTTGCAGCACATCAGCATGCAAGAGCCCGACTACACATCCAAAGTGCCAATCCCTTGGGCAGCTATGCTGAGTGCCGAGGAGCCATCTTCGGAGAAATCTTCGCCTGAATAGATGGTAGTAAAGATAAATTATGGTTTCAATTTAATAATATTTGTACAATCAAATGATGCCATGTTAGACTGAGAAGGACGACTTTCCTCCTTATTGGGACTGAGGGAAGTATTAGCTCCCTAAATTAATGGAATCTGCAGAATAGATTGGCAAAGCTATATATGTATCACTAATGATATTGTTGATCGTATCCTCTCACACCTAGAACCTAAACTTCTAGGTGGATTCGATAAACCCTACCTGAATATGTAATTAGTAATACATATGAAAGCTGCTATTTACAAATATTCCAACTATTAGAGCAACTTCACCGTTACTTATTACCTTGGGGATAGGAAACCCAATTCACTCCCTCTCCCTCCCCAAAACACTGCAGCCCAACTTGGGCAATTGGGGTTAAGGCGAGCTCGATGTAGAAGTCAGGTAATAATCGTCTGGCCAGTACCCTGCCTATGTGATGTAAGACTGATGTCACCATGACGTCAACCACAATTTAAATTATTAAAAAAATATTAAAAAAACTAATTAAAATATAAAAAATTATAAATTTTTTTCTATAAATACCTAACCATGTTCTTCCATTTTACAATACCTTTCAATATTTTCAAATACTTTCGACCAATCTTTTATTATAATCCAAATTTAAAAATAAAGTTTTTTTATTATAATTTTATAAAATAAACTAATATATTATTATGAATTGTCTGAGCTATTCAGTTTAGGAGTGGAAATTCACTTAGACAATTAGGGTTCACTGCAGTCAGTTACTGTTCATTTAAAGGGATTAAGTTGCCTATTGCCAAAGAGGACCTTACTACACTGGAAGTGATCTTACAAAACATGTGTCAACAAAATCGGAAACTATAAAGTCTCCGAACTATAACACAACAAAATAGAAGAAAGCAATGTTCTCAATAAAACTCTGAAATCTGCACGATGATAATCAAATGGTCACACATTGTCTTATTTCGCTAATCCTTTGTATATAGATGATTCTCAAAAGAAAATCTAAAACTAGACTACTAATATCGTTGAACCACATAACAAGTGGCCCGAGCCATAATGTGGAAAATTTCTGGAACATGTGGGTTATGGTTACGATGAGGGATGAAGATAATGTCAAAGTTATCTTTCAAACTTAATTCGCCACCAAAATATGTGTGCAAAGAGAAGACAAAAATTACCTTTGTGGATACAATGAAAGTATGACCTTGTAGCTATTATTTGTCTCTAGTTTTACACACCCCTAAAACAAATACCAAGCACAATAGAATAACAAGAACACAAGTATTTAAGATAGAATCTACATAAAACTTTCTTTTTTGGTGCTTTAGTTTTCAACGAAATGGTGGAGAGAATTGAAAATCTAAATTACTGGAACAAGATTTCTAGATATACGAGTGAATGAAAACTTCAGTATTCACATACCTATTTTTACTTTTCACACACTTTTTTTAATTTTCGCCGTTAGATTGAATATATTGAAGAAGATCAATGAAAAAAATTAATAATTGTGTGTAAAAGATAAAAATAAGTGTGCCAAATAGCACTATTCTATAATCTAATGACATAGTATACATTTACCTCTAGAGGGAGAAGTGGATAAAAAATTACCTATTTTGCCGTGGAAGCTAATTTGGGTGAATATATACATACAGTATGCTGTAAATTCTGCATCCAATAAAGGCACAGGGTAAGGTAGAGAATGGCAGACAAAGCATTCACTATAGATTACAGATGACTGACAGTTCAAAGTAGTCAGTTGTACTGCATGCAAATTTACTCATCCAGCGTCCTACTACTACGTGAATTTGATTAAAGAATGCACTATACGTACGTACTCAATTGTAAATGAACTGTCCCTCGCAATCAATGACATTTAGGTCATCTCCAACCAAAATGGCTAACATATTCCCGTCCTAAATTTTAGTTTTACACAATAATTATTTTTATATGGACAGCTTCAGACCATAGTTATATGTCATTTCTAACTGAAGAGGCTAAACATAGCCCCTCAATAATTTGTTAGTTTTAAGTTTATACTATAAATTTATTAGTTAATTTAATTAAACTACTATTGAACATTTTCAATTCTAGATGTTGAATTTGTATTATTACAATTGAGGAGTTGGGCCCTAAAACAAGGGTTTATAAGAGAGCTACATTTGGCTAGCTTAATGCCCATTTGGCCAAATAATGACATGTGTGCTCCATAGAATTATAATATAGTCATCGGTTTGAGATAAGTTTTTGGGCAAATCAGGCCATTTTTTTGCCTTTTGAACCTTTAGTCATCTCCATTGGAGGTGACCTTAATTTCAACAATGTGAACTACCCTTACAGGCTCTTCCTATACTATTTCACTTATCTCTGCATATTATATATTGTTAATAAATCATCAAACTCATCTATACACGTTCTAATCAAGGGATACTCTTTTGTTACAAATTCACCACGTAGTGAGCTCCCATTGGACAGATGGTTCATATTTGAAACACGCGATAAACATTGATTGACGAAAGAGGCCACTGCATGAATAGGTTGCAAGAGAAAATCCCTCGGTCTGATTAACACAATGTGTTCTTATATTTCACACCGATGCAAATTAAGCTTTCAAATCCTAACCTTGTTTATGAAGATGAAGTGCTCTTTTGTTATATATTCACTGTTTCATTCAAAATTCGGCCACCTTATACGACATCGACACGCGTGTTAAAGAATGGAGCTTGTGTTTGTGGTCCTATTCCACTTTTTCTTCACCTATTAATTCCTTACACTTTCTTCACCTTCACAACTCCATCCAGTTTCCCCCTTCTTAATAATGCTCAACCATTCTCCATTTAACCAAAACCTCATTGTAAATTCTGGCACTTACACTTCCTAAACAATGGAGGGCAAGAACTTTGAAGGAAGGCAAACATGGAAAGAGAAGGCGAAGAAGGATGTCGAGGAAGTAGAGGATGACTACTCGGATGAAGAAGAGACCAGTGGTGGTGGCGGAGGGTTGATGCTGAGATTTGAAGAAAATGAGAGGCAGAAGAAAGCCGCTGCAGCTGGAAGAAGAGGATCTGGTGGCGGAGGTGGAGGTGGAGGGGGGATAGCGCAACCGTCTTGTCAAGTGGAGAGGTGTGGGGCTGATTTGGTTGATGCAAAGAGGTACTACCGCCGGCATAAGGTTTGTGAGTTTCATTCCAAGGCAGCTGTTGTGATCGTTTCCGGGATTCAACAGCGGTTTTGCCAGCAATGCAGCAGGTCTAATTGCATCCCACTTTCCCTTTCTTGCTTGCTTGCTTGCATTTTTCTGCTTCTGTATGATTTAGCACTGCTTCAGTATGATTTATGGAATAAAATTGGGTTTTATACTCTCAGAAAGCAAAAACTCCATCCATACATAATTAGGGTTTTGACTAATAATTCTCAATGGGGAATTAAACTTAGAAAAATTCTTTTCATTAGTACATATAATAATTAAGGATTTCTGTTCCATTTCAGATCATGATGTCACTTAGAACATGGGTTTACAGCTATGTAACAATTTTTGTTGAAGCAGATTATTCCTTGAGTTATGATTTTTCCTGAAAGCATCTTTCCATGTGGAGTCAAATAGAACATAACATTCTAAATCCATATATGCTGGAATATTAAAATAATTAACCACCTTTAATTGACTGGTATTGTTAATGGTGTCAAGAGGTTAATTAATTTAGTCAAATGCAGTCACTGGTCATGCTAAACCATGCAAGGCATATAACTGGTACAAGCTTTTAAAATTGGAGATGATGTAAATTATTAAGCGGCAGAATATTAATAAATGTCTGCTTAGCATAATGTGTTATCCAATCAGTGAATATTTTCATTCCTTTGCTGTCCATTAATTATACCCAAGTAACTGAACTTGCTACGGCCAATGCTATTTCTTGTGAAATTTAATTGCAGAATTTTTTGAGACCCTTAATTAATATGTTGAAGTGACTTCCGAATACCTCTTTTCTCTTCTTCAAGTCTGAAGCGTGCCCAAGGAAAAAAATCAATTGCAAAAATCATTTCTCTTAATTTAATCCTTCATAAAATAGTACTTCTACATATCACCATGTTTTAGAACTTTTCCTTATTATGGGGATGCACTTCACAGGTTCCATGAGCTAATTGAATTTGACGAAGCAAAGAGAAGCTGTCGCCGGCGTTTGGCAGGACACAATGAACGACGCCGCAAGAGCTCAGGCGAACCTTACGGAGAAGGATCGAGCCGGAGAGGGGTTGGTCACCAGTACAAAGAAAGTCAGACTGGATATCAGATCACACCCCCAGGAAACTCTTCTTCCAAGCATTGCCAGATCAGATAAGGCCAATGCATGTTGTGATCTGCCCTCTACATGCTCCCTCTCTTCTGTCATCCATGGATTTTAGAAGCTCTACGTATGATTGTTCTAATTATGCTAAATATTGAGAATTCTGAAGGAAGTGCTATTTCTTTGTCTACCTAATTAGCTACAACCTTATGTTGGTATGCTTTGTCTCTAGGCCATTACGTATGTAGACTATGTAAGCTTCTCAAGCTAATGTGTTGTATGGTTATGTAGTTTAGACTCTTGCGTGGTCATAAGTGCTTATTATAAGCACAACAAAACTTCTACTGGAAGATCATGTGCTTCTTAGAAAAGCACTTACAAAGTATTTATGGATAAGCAAGCACCTCAAAGAGTTTTAATAAGATAATTATAAGTCGTTGGATGAAATACCAACACGTATTAGACTTTGTGTGAGATAATGTTTAAGTACGAAGCACTTATGCTCACAATACATGAGCGTATGTGCTTATAAGTGCATATCCTGGAACTGATTTACTATAAGCACAGCATAATCCTCACTAAGTTCAACTGCTTTCCGAAAAAGTATTTTGAGACTCGATAAAAAAATTCTATTAGTGCATCTAGTTATTTCTGTCAAGGCCAAACACGATTTTAGGTATCTAAACATGTACAATGTCAAGCATATGCTGACAAAAGGTTGGACCAATTAAGGCAATTATTCACCCCTGATTTATGATTAAACAAAAATAATTAAAATGTGCAACATGGTTTTTCACCATGATTGAAGTTTTGGATAGTAAGATGCTGAAAACGACTGCATATTATGGATATTACGGCCAACTACAATATGCTTCTGCTGGTCATATATTACTAGGATTAATAGTGACGTCTTATCTAAGATATTTTCCATACGAAACGACAACCTATCTTTCTGTTCATATATATTTCCCTTTTGTTAAGGTTCATCTTCCCTAGCTGTCTTTTTGTCTGCAAATATTAGCTTTTACCTTTTCTTTCGTTTTCGAACCAAAAAAAAAAAAAAAACGCTTTTCTTTTGTTTTCTTTTGTTTGTGGCTTATCGATTATCTTTGTCACCATGTCAAATACTTTCTTCATGATATTTTTGAAAATTTTGATAAAAGAAAGATAAAGACTTCAATTTCCAAATTACAAGTAGGAAAATATGCCAAATTAAATATGACAGTATATTACTAATTTACCTGTAAATAATTCCTTCTAACAGTAGAAAAATAATAGAATGCAAAAGATGAAAAAAGGAATGCAAAAATCATTCCATTTAAAAATCTTCAATAAAAACTAGAATTTTTTTTAAATAAACGATATTATCTACACTAAAAAGATGAAGGAGTGGACTAAGCCTTACAATAGGCTAACAATTCAAATTCATTTTTTTGTGAAAATCGAATCTAAATCCTCTATAGAATTTTATCACTGAAAAACTACTAAACATGTAATAATCCCACACGTATAAATAAGGGATCTTTCATGTGATTCTCATGTACAGCTAATTTGGTACTAATTTATTATGACTGCAACCCATACACTCCACCTTTTATTCCAAATATAAATTAAAAAAATGAAAACTAATGAAAAAAGCTTGAAAACTTTGAGTTTTAATAATAAGGACAAAATAAAGGTTAAAGTGAATAGTACCAGGATTGACTTTTTAATGTAAAAATATGGTTTTTCGTTAAAGTGAACAATACCAGGTGCTTTTCGTTAAAATTCTCAGTAAAAAATGGACAGACAATGACAGGCACCAGGGGAACATTGAAAACATGTTTTATTTCCTGTTTATTGCCCCATCAGTGAAAAAGTTGTATTTTGATTGAAGATTTGTAAAAGATTATGTTTCCGCACATAGTCAGTTTCAGGAGGTGTTGACTCCAAGACCCTCGTTCTAGCTTTTATATGAAACCCTCTCAACTACAATGTAAAGGGTACAAGAAACTTGAAGCACACTTGAATGCCTGTTTACGAATACAACATACCTAATACATGATTAAGAAAAAGGTCAATTATATGACATAGAAATTACGCATTCACCGGAATCTTACAACTATACAGGAAATATCATCAGAACTCTTCCTATCGACGGCCTCTTCAGTAAGGCGCTTTGCTGCTGCCCGCGCATCCTTTATATGTATGATACAATCCACAACTTCTTGGTTCGTCATCACCTGACATCAAATTGCATAAACAAATTTCAAGCCCAACGCTTTGCCATTTAAGTACATGTTGCAGTAAGTAGATATAGTTGCAAAATTTAAGATAAACCAACCTTCCATAGTCCATCGCTTGCCAGGACAACGAACTCTGTGGTATCATCTATTAAATCCATTATCACATAAGGTTCAGAACTGAGATGTTTCTTCAAGCTCTTGTCGCCAAATGCTCTTGCTACCGCCAACTGCCCATCAACCCGTGGAACGTCCCCTGAATTCATCATAATCACAAAATTAAAAACTACTACAAGAAAGCATTGATGTGATGAGAATGGCAAGAACTAGAGAACCATAAATTGATAAGGCTTTATGATCAATCTCAACAATGGAAGCTATGCTCAAGCACCTAAGGTCACAACTCGCAAATCAAAAATCGAAGCTAGTATACTTAACGAGTGAACAACAAATCCCATAAAACTCAAACAACTTAAAATTTAAGTAGTATTAAAAGACAGTATATTTCTCCGGGTGGTTTCCAAGCACATTAGTTTGTCTCATCAGAAATGTTATCACCTGGAAAGTTTGATACAAAACCACCTCTGTTCTCGATATCTTCTCTTTCTGTGCTAGGCTCGTGATCAACAGATAATTGTTTAGCAACACCATTCTTGCAGATAATAGCTCGAGAATCCCCAACATTGGCTACCACCAGCTTCTGGCAGTCAATTAAAATGGCCGTAACTGCTGTTGAACCCCCTTTGCCCAAATCAACTGCTTTCTCCAGAATGTTAGCATCTGTTACACGATATGCTCTTTCAACTGCCTTCTTGGGTTCTGTCCAGAAATCAGGCTGGGGAAAAAGGAAAACAAGCACCAAAAAGTATGGAGACGTTGAAATTTGATATGTAACACAGTTTAAGTGCAAGAGCTATCAAACAACTACAAAATCAAAGCATGTAAAAAACCTAACATAATACCAAACAACTACCGCATACATTACCTCTTCTACAATATTCTTAAAGAGATTAGACTGCAAGTACTCAGGAATTTCATGGCTCAAATGACCATCAAATATTGCAAATAGTCCAAGCTCGTGGTCATCGATGTGCTTAAATTGCGCAACAACATAATCTTCCATAGGATGATGGGATTTTCCCTTTACCAAGTGGAAGCCATGTGTTATGTGATGCGACATCTTGCTCTTTCCTTTTCCAGAGTCGGGGTCTGATGGACCTAAAACTTTCTCCTGCAACAAACCAAAAAAACTCACATTTAGATTCTCAACCGGAAAAATGCAACAGATAATATCAGAATATCCAATTTTAATACGAGACCAGCAAGAGCATGCTGAAAAGTAATCACTTTAAGAAGACAAAACGAGAGAGAGAGGGGGAGGGAGAGGGAGAGAGAAAGGATACATTTTTTGAGAAGCTAGTTACAAAATAATCGAGCTTTGTTTTCTACTCTAATTGCCAGGCATTAAATAATCATCTTACCAATAAAGCATCAAACAATTATCTATATTAGTTTAACTAGTCCATCACTTCCACTCAACTTTAGCAGTTCAGACTGTTCAATGAATTCAAGCCCTGTCCCCCTCTTCCACAAATACAAATTAATCAAAGCAAGGCAATGTAAAAAGTAGATGGATTTTACTTTACTTAGTAGTTTCTATAAATGTTCTGTCTAGAATTCTCCTATTTCTTCATTGATTTCACTAAAAGCTTCTGCTGCATTTTATCTTCCCAACTGAAATGTTCTTTCAATACCCATAAACCCCAAGTAGCAGGAGGAAAAAGGAAGAGGGATTTAATAAAAAATGATAAATAAAAGGGTTTTCTTCTTCCACCATCCATAAACCCCAAGGTAGCGAGAGCAATGAGGAACAGTACAGTTACAGATCTAAAACTGCAATTTTGAAAAAAAAAATTACACAAATAAATACGATTTAGAGATATGGGTTTTTGTTAATAACATACATAACACAAGGATCTGAAACAATTTCTCTATATGGTTTGGATGAAAACTAAATTTGCAGATCAGAAAGACACTATGAGCAAGCCAAAAGAAGCCAATTGATGAACAGAGCGGTGAACCAATTGGAAAATTAATTGAAACCCATTAAAGCAAATACATGGAGGAGTAGAGTTACTGTAAATGTAGCAAAACATACCTTCATCTTATGGAGAATTTCTTTGCCGGTCATGGTTTTCCTGATGTGAGCCTTATCTGTTTAAAAAAAATGAAAGATGGAAAATTTGGAATTCTAACACACTGGCCAACAAAACAGAGGAAGAGAGACAAAACCCAGAGTCAAGGAGAGAGAGAGGAGAGAGAAGTGAGAAGGGTTGAGGATGAGAATGAGGAATGAGGATGATGGATGTGTTGACACGCCCTCTCTTCTCTCTCTCTCTCTCTCTCTCTGTTTTCCAGCCTTTCTCTTCCAATTGTATGCCGTGTTGTTCTCTGCATTACTCAATGACGCGTTCGCGCCGCTCCTTGTTTTCTTATCCCTTATTTAATAAGATTACTGTTATTCCTAGCCTAATGTGTTATCACTTCACTCATTTTTAATTAAATATATAATTATAAGTTTGTTCATTTGTAAAATAAGAAAAAAGGTGCTGTCTTGATTTTTTTATGGGGATACTAGGAATCCTCACATCCTAGCAATTTATCGTATATCGTGGATCAATTTTCGTCAGATATTATTTGTATTTAATTTTAAATAAAAAAAATTAAATGATTTCTTACCGCACGATATACGATGAAGGGCTAAGATGTAGAGATCCTTAGGATCCCCACAAAGTGGATCCGGATGGGATTCAATTCTGTAAAATAATTGATAAGGATAATAATAGTACTAGGTTAGATGCAAAAAAGTAAGGTTCTAAAAGACGTTAGGCGCTAGTCGAGCAGAATGTTGGGGTCTAGCGCTTAGACGGATTTAAGTAAATCTATTGTATTTCGTGTAAATAAGTGTTTGTTTATACTTAATATATATATAATTTCATCATAAACTAGAAAATAGAATGACATATATATTATGACGTATTGGAACATAATAAAAACATGGGAGCAAACATATAATGTGTGTTTATTTAAGTGTTTAATAAGTCTCTTACAATTTATTGGAAACAATAAAATGCAAAAGGAAAGTAATCTATTTTCTATCTAAGTGAGTTGCAACCTAGGCATGTGTCTAGGCGAGTCTGGGCGGGTGCCTTAATAGGTCTAGGTGCCCCTTCTTAATTTTCAAACGTCAAGGCATTAATCGAGACGGTGGCCAACCGCCTAGCACTTAGGCGGGGATTTTTAGAACAGTGGAAAAAATAATAATAGGTTGGACACCGAAAAAAAATAATAGGTTGGACGTTAAACACTATAAGGAGCTCTAAGATTACATTCAATTGTGTGAAAAAGAATAGACAATATGTAAGTCAAATTCGTTAAAAAAAAAAAAAAAAAAAAAAGAGACATATAGGATGATGATAGAAGGAATTCTGGAACGAGAAAGTGTAGATGTCCTTTCCAGTTAATGTATAAGAAGCTAGCAACTGATGATGATTGGATACTATGGTAATTATTGGAGTGCATAATCACAATGGCAAAGTAGTTGGATGGTCATTCA
This sequence comes from Malus sylvestris, assembly GCF_916048215.2. Classification (NCBI taxonomy): domain Eukaryota; kingdom Viridiplantae; phylum Streptophyta; class Magnoliopsida; order Rosales; family Rosaceae; genus Malus; species Malus sylvestris. The sequence goes on from NC_062262.1 coordinate 30,114,481, forward strand.
TTTGTTGATAGATTATTGTCAAAGGAGACTTCGTTGGTGGGAAATAAATAGTGCGTGGACAACAAACCAAAAATGACTATTGTTACAATTTACTCACATTTGATTAAACCGATATTGAACCAATAGTCAGGTGATGACGAACCAAGAATAATAGTGGGTGGGAAATTGTAGGGATATTGAACCGATATTGTGGGTGGATCATTGCTCCAATTTGATTAAAGTTGAGGGACTATTACTACAATTTACTCACGTATTAAAGGTTATTTTAAGAATAATAGTGTACGGAAAAATAACATTTCTATTTATTTTTACTTTTTAAGGTAGATGAAATTATAATGTAGGGTTGAACCCATTACGTAATAAGTTGAAGAAGAAAGTCCTAATCAGTAATTTACCCCTTATTTTATACAATTTTTAAGATTAACTCTATTATTCCATATTTTGTAGAACACGATATGCCAAGCGATAGAAATCGTGACCTTAGTTAGTGATTTAACTCATTCATGTTAAAAGATTTATATGTCACTTAGTACTATAGCTTAGTTGTATTTTTTTTTTTGTATTATTCTTCACTCGTAAGTGAGAGATTTTAGGTTCGAATTCGTAAATAGAAAATTTAATACCAATTTATTCTCCCTATATTTAGTATATTGTAGTATTTGAAATAAAAAATGGGATGCTTGTCTTACTTAAAGCTGAATTTATCTGACAGTATGTTAATTGGAAGATCATGCCATGATGTACTATGGTATTAAAAAAAAGTAATTAGTATCATGAACACTCATGCGCTAACCAATTAACTTAGCTAACCATTAGCTTAGACCCGCTTCCATAATAACTAAGAGGGTGTATTGTATTCAGATTGATATAGATTTTTGCATTTTTTTAGGGTTAAGTACCTAAAAACTCCCCAACCTTATAGTGTCATTTTACATTGGTCTCAACATTTTTTAAACATTCCAAACAAGTAATTAACCTATTGAAAATGTCACATCCGTTAAGCCGCAATTAAATTTCTGTTAAATTAAATAGGGTTTACTTTATCTCCAACATCAATAGAAGGTCATGGAAGAATGGCCTCCACCAAGTAATGGCCACCCCCCACCCCCCTCTTTAGGCCTTTACCTCAAAACCCAATGCACAACCACAAAATCCACCCTACAACTCAAGCCATTAACATCGAGAAGAAGGTCCTAGAGGTTGTTGAAATGATATGGTTTGCCATGATGTGGCCACCCCTATCTTCACCAACCACAAAGAAGAACTGAAAGTTTTACTACCTGAAAACCTTTTTAAAAGTTATTATTATTATTATTATTTTAGTGTCCAAGTAAGCAAATAAGTGGAACTCATTGTTGCCACATGTATATTTAACGGAAAAAATTAACTGGGACTTAACGAATATGACATTTCAATAGGTTGTGTACTTATTTGGAATATTTAAAAAAGTTGAGACCAATTTAAAATAACACTAAAAGATTGAGGGGTTTTATGTATTAAATCTTTTTTTTTATGTGATAAACTTTTATAGATTTCGTATACTTACTATTAAAAACTCTATAAAACCCATAAACTTTTTAATGCTAAACTTCTACTTTTGAGAGTTTAATGCTAGACTTTTGTAGAACTCAAAAAGAAATAAAACCCACAAACTTTTTAATGCTGGACTTCTACTTTTGAGAGTTTAATGCTACACTTTTGTAGAAGTAAAAAAGAACTGAACAAATTTTGTAATAATTATATATTTTTATTTTTTAGTGAAAAACCAATTAGGACTAGGTAAGGCTACACTTCTGTAATTTTATTTATTTTTTTTTTAATTTGCTATGACCAAAATTATTAGACATGTGAAATAATCCTTAACTCATGAGCATTATACTATTTTATTCCTAATTCTTGTAAGTCGTGTGTTTCCAATGTGGTGTTAGGGGTAGTGCAGGAATGAGGGTGGGGTGGAGTGGGGATGGTGTGGGGTGGGGGTGAGGGTGTAGGAGGTTTTCGATGATGATGGGTATGACAAGGTGGTGGTAGAAGTGATATAATGGAGATGATGGGGGACATAGTGGTATTAAGACTGGCAATAGTGATCCTCTTTCCATCATGGTGGGTGAAGGAGCATCAAAGTCTATGAAGGTTCATCAAAATCTTAAAACGAATATGACCTAAACGCCTATAAAAGTCTATGACTTTTTAAAATCCTTTAAAATAAACTCATCAGACTTTTGTAGACATTTTATTTAATATACTTTTATGGACTCCATAAAATTATGTATTGAATACATCTGAATTTAAGAGGTTTTTTTTTTTTTTTTTCTTTAATGAATTCACGTGTATTCAAGAGTTGAGCAAAATTCATCAAACTTCATATACGATACATCCTCCTCCTTTAATGCTGACCTTATAAATCAAAAGAACATAGCATTGTCGATAAATAATATAATATTCACAATTAATTAAAGAGCTTCTGATTTTTTATATGAGTGTATTTTACGTAAGTAATATATAAATGATGAACTAAAAAAACTTAAAAATGACCGGACAACTTTGTGCTCCATAGAGCATTTACCATCTTTTGTTTTTTTTTTTCTCTTCATATATTTATTTTATCCTTTGATTCGTTGGGATAAATGAGAAAATTAAAAATAAATAACGCAGGTGGGAGCAGGCGAAACAGCGAATACAATGACGCGTAACTGGGTCGCGTGCATTAGTGACACGCAACGTTAGGATTTAGGCTTTTTATAGTTAGTCAACATTGGATTTGACAAAAAAATTTGCAGTTTAAATATGAGGTATTCGTCGATGGACCTCTAAACTTGTATAAAAGTGTCAAATTTTCTTTTGAATTTTAATTTTAGTCATCTGAATTTTTATAATTAGTTAATTTTTCTTTTGAACTTTAACTTTAATTGACTACCCTTAAAATTTTATAAATAATCAATTCCACAGCGTTATATTTAAAAAATTTCATCTAGTTTTTCATTTTTTTTCCTCATACAGTTGTCATGTGTTGTCCCGTGATCAAAATGGATAAAATATTGGATGGAATTTTTAAAAATCTAGCTCGGGGGGGGGGGGGGGGGTGGGAATTAGCTATTTATAAAAAAGTTCGGAGAGGTAATTGACTAAACTTAAAGTTCAAGGGGAAATTAACTAATTATAAAAATTCAGGGGGTAATCAGCTAAAATAAAAGTTCATGAGGAAAATTAACAGTTCTATACAAGTTTAGGGGACAAATTCAAATATGCCTTTTTATAAAATAATTAGCCTATAGCAGTTTATCTTTTTAGAACCGAAAATACTCATAGAGTCACATGATTATTAAATTTATTAATGCCTTTTCAAAAATTTTCTTTTCAAAACTACTCTTTCAGGCATAATTTGTCAGTTTAGGGATAAGATAGAGACTGGACATATAAAAATAGTTCAATCTTACAGAATTTAGTGGTCGAGAATTTGTGTGTAATGATGCATAGTTCAATCTTAAAAAATAGTTTTATCCTTTGTTTTGAGAGGAATTCTTGTGGAAGTTGCTGTATCCATGAGTGTAAACACAAGAAGTAGGATGGATAGAATTACTGAATTATGTACATAGGCAACTGCACAAAAGAATTTTCCTTGAAATACGGGAGTTTGAGGTCATTTATAACAAATAAATATAATTTTTTATCACCTCATATATTGTTGAATACACCATATATATAAATTTATTGCTTAATAACTTGTATTTTTCTCCTATTTTATATGAATTTTTTAACTTATATTTTTTTCATTAATGTATTAGAGTTTAGGGTTTTAGGTTTATAGGGTTTAAGGTTTATAGGGTGTAGGGTTTAAGGTTTATAAGATTTAGGGTTTGGGGCTATAGTTTAGGGTATAGGGTTAGGGTTTAGGGTTCAAGGGTCAGGTTATAGCGTTAGGGTATAGGGTATAGGGTTTAGGGTCTGGGTTTGGGTTTGGGTTTGGGTTTAGGTGAGGTGGGTGTTAATCCACCTCATTGTGCATTTATTTATAATAGGAAGAAAGGTAAATTCCTTACCCCAATATGATAATATTTAGTCTAAGAGATATAGTAAAATCCACTAAGGATATCCCACATGTGATAGGATTTACACAATCACATTCCTAAACTAATAGGATTGCAACATGCAGAAATTAAAATATAAAATAATTGGAACAGAGTAAAAAAATAGTTGCAAATTAAAAAATAAAAAATATGTTATACAATATGTAGCTATAGATACAAATATATTAAATATAAAGGTGATGAACCTACCTGGGCACCTGAATCGAGCTGTGTTGGCCGACACCTAGAAGGTGATGAAGCCATAAAGTGATAGCGATATGAAAAGTGCGAATAAATGAAAACCTAAAGTAATTAATGCTAAAGTGCGCATGTGAGTGAGGTCGAACTCTTGTTACACATGTAATGTTAGAGCATAAGTGTAATTGCAGTACAAATAATGATTATATTGAAAGGAGAAACCTTGGACATGTCAGCGTTTGCCAGAAATCCTTGTCGTCATAAGAGCACTACCACTAAGTCCTAGAGAGACGAAAAACAAAGGTGACTGGGCCTATAAAAAAATAAAATTTGTAAAATCGTCATTTGAAAAGGTTGTAACCTCTCACTATAAAAAGATATAGTTTCTGATAAACATACTTATAGAGTAAACTATATAATACCCGATTGATAAAGTCAATGGATATGGAGTACTTATGACACACCCCGACCCTAAAATCAAGGCGTGCTGGCCGTCACGTGGGCGTGACGTAACCAAAAGTGAGACGCGGAAGCAAAAAGGTAAAAGAAATACGAAGGAATAAAAACCAACTATTAGCAGTAATATCCAACTAACATGCTAGAGTGAGTTTAAGTGTGAAACACACATAATCAGAGCGTAAGTACTAGGTGCAGTCAAGTAGAACCATTACTAAATTACAACACTTGAAGGTGAGTTCTACATTTAAGTAGTCTGTCAGAACACCATGGAAATCCTTGTGAGCCACCAACACTGCTAACTAGAACCTGGAGGGGCGCAAAACAAGATTGAGTGGGTCAGTAAAACAAAGCTTTTTGAAAATATTTCATTTAATAACACTTCTAACCCCTCGCTGTAAAACCTGTATACTTTCCCAAAAAATAGTATATATATAACCATATATAATAGCAAATAACTCAAATCACAAGTCTTTAACACTTTTAAGGAAAATATGCCATGTTATGCTTCAAAACATAATAATGATGCATCAATATAACAGGTGAAATAAGGAATCAACCGGAGACCCTGCATTTGTCATGTACGGCTAATTCTATTGCTCAATACCCAATCCAGCCGGAGTCACCAACTGTGACCTGTACGACACTACTCTGCACACAAGTCAGAACTATCTGAAGTAGTCTGTACGACAAGAATCATGTAAGAATACGCTCTATTGTTTCTCTCATCAACAACTGTATAATAATCTAAAGTCACCTACAAGTCGGAACCACCTCTAATGGTCTGTACGACATGTCGGAACCATCTCTAGTGGTTTGTACGACATGCACCTACTTGGATCCAAGGTGAGCGTGTGGTGCAGGGTGAATAATATAAGCACTAACACCAGGGGTGCAGGTTATGAGCTCTCAACATAATTCACATCATCAATAAATCACATGAACAACATAAAACTCACTTGATACTCACATGTGCGTCCACAACACCATTTAACATATATGCATCAAATACTAGTTCATATATTTCATATAATATGTATGCATGACATTTTAAAACATACTATTATTTGAATTCAATTTATGGGAAAAGTCAGTAGTATATAGATATATACAGAAAATAACTGCCCACTTACTGGTAAGTCGAAGGGTCGTAACCCCCGTGACGCCCTTGAATGCGCTCGTCCTCGGGATAGGTCTCACCTATATGCGAGACAACTATAAAAACATTATTTTAAAGCACATAACCAACAATACGTAATAACTTCTCAAACGATGCTCAATTTGGGTATATGAATATACCATAGTGACCTACTCGACGTCACGGACGTCGAGATATTTTTAGAATAATTTTTCAACGCCGCATGCACCCCCACACGTCTGGAGAGGCACGGTGCTACGCACCCCCACGCGCGTCATCTCCTACCTCCAGATGCAGGAAAATCTTGTCGGCGCTGGAAAACTGGGTAACTTGTAAATGCCTTTTTCTCGCTCGATTTTGCACCATTTTCCACGAATTTTTCACCAAAATGTCACAAATCACGAGAGGAAGAAGGCTATACCTTTTAAAACTTCCAAATCCTTCGAAAACTCGTCGGGAAATTTCTACCAAAACCGGCCACCTTCGAACCACGTGATCCCGACGTCAAAACATGTCCAACAAAGCACTCCGAGCTTCGTGAGAACCTCCTAGAGCTTGCTATGGTCCTAAAATTCACAAAAACTTAAGGGTTTAAAAGTTCGTGAATAGTGACCAATTCGGGGATTAGAAAAACTAGGGATCCTTACGTCTAAGTCCTTCGATTCTTCTTCTCCGAGCTTCGTAGGAGTGTCCCAAAGCTTCCTACAAGCTTGTAACCTCCTGAAACGTTCAATATAACGTGTGCATGAACATTGCACATTTTCAGGGTTAGGGTTTCACAATGATTTCAAAGGTTCTAAGTTCAAAAAATGGTACCAACAAACTCACAAGCTTGCAAGGATTCTAAAACTTACTTTTTCAGTCTCGATCTGAGAAGAAATGAGCAAGTTCCACCTTTGTCCGTACGTGCACAATGCACGGGAAGAAGAAACCGAGAGGGGAGAGAAAGAGGAAGTCCACGGAAGAGAGACAAGTACTTTAGGTGATGTGTGGTCCTCCTAAGACCCTAACCACACAAAATGCACATAATTTTTAATCCAACTTAACTTTCCAAAAACTTAGGTAAGTATGTTTTATTCAAATAAATAAGTCACACATACCTTAGCAACCTTTAAGGGCAATTCCGTCAATTCACATCAACGATAAATGAAATTTCGGGATGGGCTGTGACAACTTATACAGGAATTATCGTGAATAAATTTAATGCTCAAAATCTATGTAAACACACAAGTCATGTAGAACTGTAAAAGTAACTACATGAACATGCTAGGCGTAGGCTTTACATTCTAGTACTACTACCGCGTGTAGCTAGCACTACGTGCTTACATACACATAGGCTGCCACCTTACTCTAGATCCAAAGCAAATGTAAATGGTGCATGCGAACAAACACATCGACACCATGCTAACATGTAATAATGAACAAATAATATGTACGCAATGGTTACTTAAGCTAAAAATGACATGTCACATTTTAAAATATATAGCAAGGAAACTATATATAATGATACTTTGTAAAAGCAAAAAACCCACTCACATTCATGTCATTGCGTCAAAACATTATTGCGGGTCTCAGAGGTCCTTAAGATATGTTTCACCTAAATATGAAACCACTATTGTAAATACTAAGGATAAACGTGATTTCACATATTTGTACAAAATACAACTATTGAAGGAAATGTATTAAAATAGTAGAAAGCAGAAGGTGAATTCGGAGTGGGCACATCGAGAAGTCTAACGAGAAGAAAAAGATGAAGTGCTTGATGAAGAAAGAAATCGAAGATAAAAAGTATGGAAGCAAAAGAAATGAAAAACTTACTATGAGATGAAGAGAACAAAAAGATTGAAGATGAAGAGAAGAAAATGATTGAACATTGAAGATGAAGATTGAAGATTGAGGATTGAAGATGTAGAAGAGAAAGAAATCTGAATAAACAACAAACTGAAAAACTTTTGGCGTAAAAATAATAAAATAGTCAATTTCTGTCGGTTATAACTGTCACCATTAACTTCAAAACTGACAGAATATATACAAATATTTTTTTAAAAAAATTCACAAATACTGGCAGTTATAGTAATTTTATGTTGGTTTAATCCGACAGAAAATAATTTCTGTCAGTTATATCCGACAAGAATTTCTGTCGGTTATATCCGACAGAAATTCACTTTTATCCAACACTAAGTAAATGATGCGTTGGAAATCTTTTATCCGACATTATGGTTTATTAACCGCCACCATCATCCGACACTTAAAGCTAATATTGTAGTAGTGCATTGTAGAGAGACGAAGGCACTAGAGATCAGAAGAGAACAGAGGAAATTGCCAGGTTAAGATATGTTTGGTAAGAGAGAAAATGCAAGAAAATCAAGAACTCGGAAGCATAGGATCAACGTTAGTGGACTCCGACAAAGATACCATGTAGAAAGTATGACAAAGATGAAGAAAAGGAATGTATTAGAGAAAGAAAGAATTGTAGAGAGATAGTAGATTTGTGAAACTGTATTTCATTATAATGAAAATGAGATGTACAAAATGGATTTATACGTAAATAACATAATCTAACTTAAAAAAAAAAAAAATTTAAAATGATAGAATCTAACTAAAAGTGCTAATTCAGCACTGCACATAACTAACATACATATCATCCCAACATGATCCTCTCCGAATCCTTTTGGTGAGGATCCTAGGGATTCATGAATAGTGTCCGTTAATCGTATATTGTATGGTCAATTTTTGTCAAGTACTATTTGTGTTTAATTTTAGGGTTAATCTCAGTTTACTACCTTAAATTTCTTGGTTTTCAATATTTAGTACATTAAGTTTTTTTCATCCCATAATGGTACATAAAGTCATAATTTTGGGACACTTTCATTCATCCGTTAAGTTTGCTGTTAAATCAGTAGTTAACTAGTGATGTGGCATCTATGTGAACAGTGACTGAGCGTCACATGTCAATATGAGCCACGTAAATATTAAAAAAAAAATTTTGAAAAATAAAAAAATAAAAAATCATTTTGAATGTTTTATCGTTTCAACAAACTAATCTTCTAGGTGAAAGAATAGGCTTTAGGCAAATCATGAACAACGCTAATCTTCTAATTCAACAAAGAAAACACAACTGCCTCCTGCAAATCCTACCCCAAACTGAAAAATTCAAGCAAAACCCAATTATCCAGCTGCCACATGCAAATCAAACTCAAAAAGTCAAACACAATCCAATTACACAATAGCTTCTGCAAATCATAAACTAAAAATTGGGCATGTTGGAGGATAAGGGAACCCTTTGATGTTTGCTCGTGAGGTTGTTCATTTTGAACCTTCCCATCGCACGCCCAGCACAATGTCGTCTCATCAACACAGTAGAGGATGCCACCACCTCTTCGAGCACCCCCATATCGTCGGAATCCGCCGTCGCCATTTGGTTTGGAGTTCGGCCGCAATGGTGAGAAATCGAAGTCGAAGTTGAAGATTAGGGTTTTTCATGCTGGGTTTGCTCAATTTTTCTGAAAATTGAAATTTTTTGGGGATTAGGGTTTTTGCAAAGGTGGGAATAGTGGAGAGAAAGAAAGGATGGGAAGTGAAGAAGGTGGAGATGGAGTAGGTTGGGTACAGAGGGATCAGGGGAGGGACATTTGTCAAGAGAATCGAAAATCAGTAGTGGAGAGGAGCATCGGAGAAATCTTTTGTGCCTTTGCTTCCCAATTCATGTATGCACTGGAGAAAAAAAAATCGAAAGGTAGGAGTGGAGTTGGAGAACTGAGGGACAATGGACGGACGAATGGGGGAGGTAGAAGACAACCTAATTTTTTATTTTTTATTTTTGAAGTTTTTTTTAAATTTTTTTAAAATTTTAATATTTATGTGGACCCATATTGACACGTGGCGCCTCGTCATTGTCCACGTAGATGCCACATCATCAGTTAACAGTTGATTTAACAGCAACCTTAACGGATGTATGAAAGTGTCCCAAAATTATGACTTCAGGTATCACTCTGGGATGAAAAAAACTTCATGTACCAAATGTTAAAACCAAGAAACTTCAAGGTAATAAACTGAGATTAACTCTTAATTTTAAATAAAAATATTTAAAATGATTTTTGACTGTACGATGTACGATGAACGAACACGATTCACGGATCTCCGGGATCCTTACAAAGAGGATCCGGATTCCATATCCTCCCCAACCTTATCTACTCATCATTCTAATCTGGTGCTTTACACCTATTATAAGATGGTGAACCTTCATTACTCCTAACACATTGCTCAAGTAACTAAACCCTTTCAAGCTTAATGTTGTGCTTGTGTAATTGGTCTTTCAGCTCATTCTTCCGCCCTTGGATCAACCTTTCATGCTTCTTGATGATCTCGTTCTTTATCATCTACTCCTCTTCCATTGCACCAATCTCCTACAAAAATAAAATGCACTGACATTAAGGAAACAATGATCAGTAGTCTAAGGACAAGCTAAACAATACTGAGCTTTCTTAGTTGTTCAGACTTCATTAGTTCATCCTCCCGTTGCAAACTAATAAACTACAGTTGAAGCTTTTTGACAGCTTCCATAAAGTCTATGGCATGCCTTTCCGCATCAACTGGAGCAGTGACAAAATAAACACCATTAGAAGAAATGCAAAAGAGGAAGGTACTAACCTTGTGATGTGAAATTAGCACTCAAATTAAACCCTTTTATTGACAATTGTAGTAAAGATGTAAGTAGGGATCGTTATAGGCCGGGGATTAGGAGGGATGCTAATCTACTCAAATTTAACTAAAAAACACTTAACTAGGCTTGAAAACACTAAACTGAACTCTTATGAACTTAAAACAAACTAAAAAGACTCAAAACATCACAGAACAATCAAATAGATTCCAACTAGACACTAGAGGGTGAATTGGACGAAAATTGATTTTAACTTGACTCAAAACACTTAAAACCCCTTAAAAACACAAAATTGGACAGATTCTAACTAACTTGACACAGCAAAGTAAAGGGGATTAGATTTTTGACGAATTTAAAGTAAAGACAAGTAAATTAAAAACTTAAGCAAATTTAGCACGAATTTGGGGGAAAATATGGGTGATTGGCTAGCTAGAGGGTTCTTCTCCACACATGACACACTTGCATACAAATCGATTTCCAGTTGCTTTTCCAATAAACCATGAACCTCAACGCCCCAGATTAACCGTGAACAGCACTAATTAACCCTCATATTTTCCTTAAGTCATTGAATTGGATGGACAACGCATCGACAACCAAATTATTATTCAATAGTTCCCTACATGAACAGCATAATAGAGATACAATCAAAGATCATTAAGCTTTGTGAAAATCATAAGTATTGACAAGGCATTCGTAACTATGACAGCATGATACTCCTGCCAGGAATTCACTTAACACGATTGTGACTAGCAACCTCCACTACTTGTGAATATAAGTTCATAACTATTAGGTGAAATTCCCTTATATTCTAGCATCAAATCCCTGCATGCAAACTAAGTGTGTACCCTTAATCAACAAACAAGAATAAGTTATGAATCAAATAGTTAAGTAAATTGCATTCACGATTCATGAAATCACAACTGAAAGTAATCAATTCATATTGCAAATATGTTCATGGCTTTGAATTCCCCCTAGCTAAAACGAGTTTAGCTCCTTATGTTTGCAATTAAACAAAGATAATTAAATTTAAACATTGAAACAACGGATAGAATACACCTAGAAACACTCCAACAATCCAACGTCTTGAATGGCAAGCACGGCTCCAGGTGGCTCATTCTTCTCCTTCCTTGTATATCTATGACATTAGAAGGATGTATGTATATGATTGTGTATGGTGCAAATTTGTGGTGAATGGTGGGTGATTTCCGAGTGCTGCGGTATTTTATATTTATAGGGAGAGTGTAAGGCACGACTAGGGTGAGTATGAAGAGAATTAGGACTCCAAAGCATCAAGGAATAAAGATACTTCTAATCAGATTCCAAGGAGGAAAAGAATTAATGTGTTTAGATGGATTAGGACTCCTAAATTCAGATGGGAATGATTTAGAATAGGATAAGGACTCCTCTTGTAGCTGGAGATAAGGTAGGATAAAATTAGGATAAGATAAGATAAGGTTAGTTTGGATAAGATAAGGTTGGATAAGGTTTTGGATAATGTTCATTCTTTTTAGCTGAATCCTTATCTTATTTGTCTTGAATTCATTTTCTTCATCTTTTCAGCACATTCTTAGCCTCTTGAACTTCAAAAAAGTCCATCCACCTTGCTCCATGCATGTGTTATCCATACTTGGCCCAAAACTGCTCCAAATTGCTCCAAATTGCATTTTCTTGCCAACTTTGTCATTAGGACCTGAAAACACACAAAAATAGCTTAAAACACTATAATAAACATAAACTAGCTATGAAAATGCAAGAAAACAAGCTAATTAAGTTGCATAAATATGCTCCTATCACCTTGGTGCACCTTCGTTCAGTGTGCAAGTCATGTACCATCATCCTGAAACATTTCCTTTCCTTTTGAGTAGTTCATCTATTGCAACCCAGAAAAGATACACAAATTCCCAACTACAGAGTTTCTAAGAGTCTATACTATAAACGTTAATAGACCACATGTCTAAAAACTACAACTCTCTTTACACCCATCGATCTTTAGTACTCCATAAATCTTCCTATAACTATTTCACCAAACAACCACATGATATGAACATCGAAAGTTTTCAATCAAATTGACAAACAAAATGAGCAAGCAGGAGGAGAGACAATACCAAAAACACAACCGAAAGAATTCTTTGGCGCTTCTCCACCCCATAATGATGAATTTCATCTCTTGGTCCACTCAAGCATCATCATTCCTCATAGCTTTTATCTTCACATCCATCCTCCTTAACCCGTATAACAATTCTAAAAATGAAGCAACTGCAGCAGAAAACAAACAGGACCCAGAAAACAACAGAACAAAATTAACAGCCATTAATCAATTCATCAAACAGATGAAGAACAAGAACTCGAATTCCGATAACGTGTCTATGGTTAAGTTTCGGGAACGAGAATGAGCAAGGAGAAGAACTAGTCCTCGTAGTCGAGAACCCTATGAAGAAAGGGTCATTGTAGAGCTACTGTGAAAATTCGTCTTTAAATTTTACTGTTCAAATCTGGCTAACCGAGCATTTGATTGCCGGAGCGCCATGAATTTTTTATATGTTGTTGTAAAAGTATAATAAGGCTCTTAGGAAGGTACAAATAGGAAACATGATACGCGGATCTTCCGGATTGAATTACAAAGGTTGTTGACCTTACCGTTGACCTTTGCCGAGAGTTGATTTTTAGTCAATGTGACTCAAATCATTATTGATTGTCGACGTGCACAACCTAGAAATGTGTGTTTCTCACTAGAATTGTGAGACCGAAATTGATTTGTTCTAGGCGCTGATCGGGTGATGGCGCTTTGATCCTTGTACTAGGGTGCTTTGGCATGAATGATCGGGTGATGGCGCTTTGATCCTTGTGCTAGGGTGCTTTAGCACGAACTTTAGGTAAATGACTCTAATACATGTGATATGGTTATTACCTTGAAAATTTATGTACTTGTAACTTAGTGGATATGGCATAGATTTACAAAATGTGTTATCTACTAATTATAACTTTTAAATTCAGTCATTGATCTATTTGTATGAAGTGTGGTTTGCTATACATATTTGAAATGTTTGTGAAATGTGAAGGCTAGTAGATTACTATTAGCCCATTGTCATGGATAGTTGTGACATCGAACTTGTATCATGTCTAGTTCCTTCAAGTTGCTTTAAACTAAGTTCCAAGAATTCTACATGGTTCTGTTTAGTTAGTCTGAAACCGTGTTCTCTATAGATTCTTTTGAGCTGGTTTGAAATCCTTCTTACTACTCCGTTTCGTTGAGTTGGTTCGGAATCGGGTTTCGTTTAGGTTCCGTTGAACTAGTCTGGAACCCAACCCTACTCTATCGGGATTTCGTTGAGTTGGTCCGAAATCTCACTCTCTATTCGGTTCCGTTGAGTTGGTTTGGAACCCTACTTCGTTCGAATTTCGTTAAGTGATCCGGAATCCCATTTACTAAATGGTTCCGTTGAGTGGTCCAGAACCCTATCTTTGATGGATTCGGTTGAGCTGGTACGAAATTCCATTTTCCTATTTGATTTTGTTTGAGTTGGTCCAGAACCCACATTCGTTTGGATTTCATTGTTGATCTAGAATCCCATTTCTGATTCGATCCCGTTGAGTTGGTCATGAACCCTACATCCTACAGATTTCATTGAGTTCGTATGGAATCCCACTTCCTAGTTTCCTTTACTGGTCTGGAACTAGATCCCTAGAAATCTTCAGGTTTCTTTGGGCCGGTCTAGGGTGAAAAAATATTATGAGTTGTAGGCTTCGACTTAATTATGTTGCTCTAGTCTGGTTTTCAACGTATTTATGCACTAGAGATTTGACTTAGAAAAACGGATGAATGTCTGAGTGACTCATTCGGGATTTCCAATGAACAGTTTATGATATTATAAACATGGATTTATATTTGATATTTATAAACTATGATTGATGTTCTTGTTTTATGATTATCACATACGTGAAATTATTGTCAATCACACGAGTTTGGCAGCTTATCCGATTTGTTGCTTTGTCCGGTGCACCATTCTCACGGTGGAGCGCAAGTGACAAAGATTAGTAGATACGAGGCACTTCCTAGGTAACAATGCAGTGTTCAGAGACTTTGAAGTGACTAGGTTACCCTTGTTCCATTCCTCGTATTTCTTTTGGTTTACCATTTTTAGGAGCATACAGGCATTGTATACCCTAGTGAGTGCATTATGTGGTATAGTAGTTGTAAATGTTGTGGGAGAGACTTGACCAGCTTACTTTATTGTTAATTTTAGTATCAAAATTCCTTGGCGTATCTTGTTCATATTTCCTCACCTCCCTACATGCAATGCCACATGTTGATACTAGACCTATTTTGGGATCGAGGCGTGACAGCTAATACCTGTGTTTTTGTTGGAAATTCAACATTAATTCCCCATTAATGTACAGATAAAAAGATCAAAATTTTGTATCATCTACCAAAACCCAGAGAGGAGCAATGAAATGCGAAAGACTGAAATGAATTGACGCCGATGGAGTAGGTGAGGGCGGCGCGGAGACTAGTGGGGAGCTGCTGAGCTACCGCCATCTCGGAGAGGTGGGGCGAGTCCCTTGGCGTCCCACTTGAACCAACATCTTCTTCCTTCTCTCTCTTTGGTATTTTCTGAGCTTTAAATTGTTGGGATTTGCTGCTGTAGAGGAGGAACTATGAGTAAAAACAGTTTGCTTTTGCTGTGGAATTTAACAGTTTGGAGGGACAATTTCACCACCACATAGTGACATAGCTGTGATGGAGGTTTTCATTCCGCTGATGTCCTCTCTCGAGGTTTGAAACGGAGCCCCACTTCTGCAACCTCCATTCCGTTTCCTCAGTCTTTCCCAAAAATTTCTGAAGTTTTACCCATGAATCATACAAGAGAGAACCCATTTTCGTTTTTCACATCTAAACTTACAGGGTTTTTAACATTTTGATAGCATGCAACAGGTGTTTGATATTTAGCCCAATCAAAATATTTTTCTTTAATACAAGGATATTAGTGTTAACTACATTGCAATGGTTGTGGATTGAAGGGAAAAACAAGGAGAAAGGATGAACAGAAAGATGAACAGAGAGATATGAGGGAAAAAGAGTTTTGAGAGAAATAGATTTTGTATTCACTTATCAAATGAAGATTACACATACTGTTTATATAGAAATCCTAATTACTTTAACCAAATACTAACTACCTAACTATATTACTAACTGTATTACATTTTTACCCTTAATACTCCCCCTCAATCTTAACTGGGGTAACCTAGTTTGAGATTGGAAGAACAACTGCAATCACTGTTATGAAACCAGCAAACAAAAAACGGAGTTGAACCATTCAAAGTTGAACAACAGCAGCCCTTTTAATTGCACAATCAATCTCTTCATGGTGGTTCTATCAAGTCTGATGCTCCAAAGACTTATAAGTTCCTTGTTTTCACCAAAAGATGGGAAAATGAAGTCTCCTCTCCACCAAAGGATGTCACTTGCCCAACAAGTAATGCCAGCAGTAGATGGAGAATTTTAAAAATCCCCTGCAAACCAAGCCTTTCAACAACTACAACTCTAACCAACTAATCTGTACAGAAAACATGGCTTCGTGCCCACAAACTTCAATCAACTAATCTATACAGAAAAACGGTAATGGCTTCATGCCGCAAACAAACGGTAATGGCTTCGTGCTGCAAACAAACAGTAATGGCTTCGTGCCGCAAACACACAGTAATGGCTTCGTGCCCAAAGAAACAAACTTGAAACGGCTTCATACCTCAAACAAAGAATAATGGCTTCGTGCCTCAAAGAAATCAATCAACTACTTTAAAAAATCAAAGAATCATACACTTTTGCAGGAAATTGAAACATATAACCTGAGAAATCCAGCAATGTCGAGAAAAACCCAGATGCACCGACTCAAACCAGATTTGCTGACTCAAATTATCTTGGCAAACAATCAAGACCTGACAGCAGAAAGAATCACCATCGCGGAAGAGAAATTCCTGCAAGCCCAAGAAGCCATTGCAGCACAAGAAATGCCTAAACAACGATTAAGAACAGGATTCAGCCCGACAACGAAAGAAACGAACCCTTTTGGGCTAGCAATAGGATGATCCGGGACCAATCGACCACGTTCTTGGCATCAGAAACATTAGAAACCATGTGGGAATTGGAATCGCAGGCCGACGATAAGATAATATCCCAACCCTGATTAATGTCGCTCGAAACCAAAGCAGAGGACGAGCCAAGAACACCATGAATCGAAATCCCATGAAACATATTCGGGTACCACACTTCTTCTCTCAGGCTTTCCTTCGAACACCTTGTGAACATGACTCAGGGTACTTACTTACCGACTTTGATTTTCAGCATGAACTTCACCAAATCTTCAAACTGTGCAATTTCAGACAAACAACCCACTTTTCAGACGTTCGAATTTCCAACTCAAGCACCAAACAAGTCAGCAGAAAACATCTTCAGGATCGGAAATGGAGACAAACCAATTGACAACTCTCTGATTCCAACAACGCCACCAAAGTTTTTAGCTTTAACTCGAAGTTCTTCCCACGAATATCGAGGTAGTTCATGCCTCGACATTTCTTCAGACTCAGGCTCTCAAGAAACCTACATTGTGCTAACAAAGTTTCTTGAACTAAAACTGGCATCTTAATCCAACCCAATGAAATGTGCTTCAGTAGACCAAAATTCACAAACAAAGACGCATTAAAATTGCAAGAAAACAAAGTTAGGGACTCAAGTTCTCGCTGAGCATACACATCCAAAGGCAAATCAAAATAGGCCTGGGTTCCATACCCGGCGTCGTCCCACCTGGGGTCCGAAAACATCACCAATCCAAGAACAGCAACCAGACTAAGAATCAGATTCAAGAAAACCCGAAGATTGTTCTCTGGGATTTCTAGGGTTTCTTTCGAGGAGATATCCGAGCCGTTCGAGGGAGGATTTGAGAACCCAATTGAATGGCATCACAGGGACAGGGAGTGATGGATGTTGCCATGCTCGACGAAAAAATCAAGCGGCTCATGGAGGACCGACAGGCCAAGCCGAGGAAGCAGGTTCAGTTCTCGGAGTCGGAGATCAAACGACTTTATGTCGCTTCCAGGGAAATCTTTCTCCAGCAGCCCAATTTGCTCGAGCTCGAATCCCAGTCAAAATTTGCGGTGAAACCCAGATGAAAAATTGAGATTCTTGATTCCTGTTCTCCATGGAAATGCTTGGATCTTTTCATAGCAGAAAAATCCCAAAACTCAACACAAAACCCTCGGAAGAAAAATCCAAAGACCAAAAAAAATAAGAACTATGAATACGGAAGCATAAACGATCAAATACACAGAAACGAAAGAAAGTAATGAAGAAAAATAGAAGAGGAATCGATGATAAGCTCATGTTTATATATATTTTACATCAAATTCACTTGTCTTTTCTTAGTTAGTTCCTTATATTTTTGAGCTATTTACTTTGTTTTTGTGTTTTGTGGGATTTGTCAAGCAAATAAAAGAAAAATAGCACAAGTGGGATTTTAAGTAACAAATTCTTCAAAACTGCCTGTGCAGATCATCTGACTTTGGAAGCAAGTTGAGAACAGGTCAGAATGAATTAGAGAATGAGCCTTATATGTTGGAAAGCTACGAATGTCTATTTTCTGGAGCATTTTGCGGATTGTTAATATCATTTTTCTAGAAGAAGTTATGGCTGTTTAAACACTGAAAGGTTATCAATAGGCTGAGCAGTTTGTAACTACAATGAAAGCAATAAACCCAATAAATCTAGCAGCTGAAACTGATGCAGCCAAGAACAAGTCAGCTGACACCTATTCAAATATCAGAGGAAATGGAATTAAAAATGAGGATTAAGAGGGAGTAATTGGCATAAAGGCTACCTAAAGTGTTACAATTGTTTTACCACATTTCCTCTCATTTATTGTCATCACTAAATGGCTATTAGTGGGTGAGATAAGGAGAAGAAAATGATGCAGCAAGAATGGGTTTAAAAGCAGCATTGGGGAAGGAAGGAAGGGAGGAGGAGGCATCGGTCGATTTCTTTCGGTTCTATCTTCTCAAACTCATGTCTATCTTTTGTTTTAACTTAAGGATTGTGTGTAACTAAATTTTTAGTAGTTAGGGGCTGTTTTGTAGCCCCGAATATGATTGCAATTTTGTTATGATATTTCGTTGAATTACTTTTATGAATGGATGAAAATTGGTTCACTACTTGTCTCATTGATGAGTTCTTTATTTGTTTTTTATGGATGCATACGTAGTAAGCATATCTAGGATTCTAATGCTATGAATATGTGTGTGCCTGCCCTTGTCGAATGAGGACCTACATATATTCTAGAGTAGTACTTGTTAATTGCGATTAACATGTGAACCAATTTCTAGAATAAGTAAGACAATGCCAGTACTTACGATGCCTTGTGATGACTCAAACTCTTTTCGTTCTTAATGATTTCTACTTGTTAAATCTATGAACACGCCATTCTAGATTGCATGCTAGGGACTAAGTTAAGTTGAAAACGCCATTCTCTTAACATACTACGTAAGAAAGAGTAATAGGTTGAGTTCTAACATTGAGCCAACTTGAGCATCTTCATCCGGAAATAAAAGGAATTTGAATGAAACATAACATGTTTGCATGATTATTTGGTGGTGGATAGCAATTCCCCTAACTCGTTTTTCTTAATTTATGAACCATTTAAATTTTGTTTCTGTCCTGTTTTTGTTCAATTTAATTTAAATAGAAAATCAACTCCAAAAATCCCAAAAATTTGTGTGAGTGTAGCTCTGTGTGTCTAGTGTTGTCATATAAAATTTCGTAAACTTTAGATAAGCGTAAGTCAGTCTAATAATTATTTTTCGGTGGCTGGTCAGTATGGACAGCAGCCCAGTTTTTGTGACGTTTTAAGTAGTTAGATAAAACAATCTTCTGCGTGAAAGACCCTTAATTTCATATGCTACAATTGACAAATCTTAGCTTTAATAAGGAAAATCAATAGGATATTTGTGTGCTACTTTGTGGTGTGCTTTTAATCCTATCAATCGACCACTAAGATCCATGGCGTGAGCCTTGGTGGCTCGAATACCATATTAACTACATTGCAATGGTTGTGGATTGAAGGGAAAAACAAGGAGAAAGGATGAACAGAAAGATGAATAGACAGATATGAGGGAGAGAGAGTTTCGAGAGAGAAATAGATTTTGTATTCACTTATCAAACGAAGATTACACATACTGTTTATATAGAAATCCTAATTACTTTAACCAAATACTAACTAACTAACTATATTACTAACTGTATTACATTTTTACCCTTAATAATTAGGAGTTCAATGTTGGACTAAGCTACATAATGATTCATCAGTAACAGGTTTTTTTTATATCTACTCTTACCTAGTACAAAGAATTCATATTATCTAATTCAAATCATGTTAGTTACATCTTTCAAGTTCATCAAATTTGAATTAATGTTCTTTACAATCCTTAGCCTACCTCGTTTAAAACTCCCGACTTGGCCCTCGCCTCGACCTATCATAAATATACTTGTATGCATGCTTATACTCGTGTGTAACCAATGAAAGATCCAGGAAATAATATTAGGGGGGGTCAGTAAGAATAGCACGCGTGCAGTGTGAAATTTTTTTTATACTAGAAATAGCATGCATATTGTCATTTCATCGAGTCTAGGTAGGCCTGAAGTCATTTGAAAATGCATACTACAGACATGTTAATGTAAGTAAGGGGCAGCACCCAAGGTATTCATGGACATTCATCAGGTTGTGGTAGGCCTGAAGTCGGTTGGAGGGCAAGTATGAAGCCAACTCTAATCTTCAAAAGGGCAACACTCAAGGTATCCATGGACATTCACCGAAGTTCGGAGGGTCAGCACTTAAGGTGTCTATGGACGTTCATCGAAGTTCGAGGGGTCAGCTGACCACCCTTGCCCCTTAATGGATCCGTTAGTGTGTGTAACTATGTATGCATGTGTAGATATACATTAATACATATAAACAAATTCTTTCGTTACATTAAGGAAAATCAAACCCTCAGCCTATCATAATCCTAACTCATTGTTTCATGCAAGTTCGTCACTTCGGATAACTCAAATAACTTTTTGTCAACAAAAATAAAAATACTGAGCAAGGAAGACAATGGACCTACCACACATCATAATTAGAGTATCATCCAAGGAAGTGTATTAACTTAACAGGCATTGTTTTGTGTTTTTGTGTTGTGCTAGTGTGGTGGGTGGAAAGAGGACTGACTAAATCTGGCAGACCTGTGATCCCCAATAGCATGATGAGCTGAAATGGACGCATGGGGTCTCCACAGAAACCCTAGTAGGAGACCACAGAATTTTCTAAGAGCCACTTTGTCTCCATGTTTGTGAGCAATCAAAGTGTTTGATCAAATTCTATGAAAACTTGCACTCATTTTTTTAAGTGCCTTATGGGCGGAAGGGGCCTTTGCTTCCTCAACAGAAAGGAAGTTGCAAGCCAATGTGTTGGTGATTCCATCATTGCTTGGTTTTGTAAAAGCTCAGTCAAGCCAATATGCTGCTTGTTATGTCTCCTGATCACAACTCTCCCCTTCTGCTTTCAGATGTGGAAAAAGTATTTTTGGGGCGCTGCACCAAATTGTAACAAAAACAAAAGCTAGTGGACAAAAGGTTATAGGGGAATCCACTGGATTAGGAATAAACGAACAAGCGTTTGTGAGTATTTAATTCTGTGCTTCAAAGATTTTATATGATCTTATGCTAAAATACAAGATCATCAAGGATTTCGATCGGCTCACCTCTTGATTAAATCTATAAGACAGCTACTTGTCAGCTTTTGATTTATCACTACGTTTCAATTTAGTTTGTATGTAGAGATTACGTTACATGTACCATATTTACTAATCACAAATTACAGATATCAAAAATCATATGAATTAATTCTACTTCGCAGCCAATGAATATAATATGAAAAATGGTTTCTATTAACCTATTTTCTCTTTTTGCTCTATTTTCCTTATTTTTGTATCTTGATTCTCTTTATTTATACCGGCATATGCCTACACGTTTTGTACGTGTGAATATTTTTTGTTTTTGTTTTTAAAATGGAAAGGAGAAAGGAAGAGAGAGAACGTGGGAGTGTGGAGAGTTTTTTGTATTTTATGTTTTATATTTTTTAATATTGGATATATGCTAAAATCACATGTATGTAAAACTTTAATAAAAAACAGAAAAATTTGCTTTTGTGAAATTACATTATTGTTCCATTATATTTTTTTGTAATAGAAGACTAAATAGTTTTTTCACCTTCTTTTTAATTGACAAAGAAATATTAATAGATAATTTAGATATTTATTCAATTGAACAGCTAAAAAGAACATGGGAGTGCAAACAGCATTTCCTTTTAGTTCGATACATTTTGTCGATGTAGTAATTTAGGTTACCATGCTCATATTTAAGGACATGATAGCCATTCATGAATTGATTTATGCTTGTGTTACAATTTATACAATGTGGGTTTTATGTTTGACTAAAAAGTGTTAAGCCTCACGACATCATGTATGATTTGACACACTTCCTTTGGAGTATCCCACACTATGAGAGTGAGTGTTATGGAACCCCACCCAAGTATTGAATTTGACATTGAGTTGGCAAGTAGGATTTCATGATTCACACCACCACAGCTCTACCCGGCCATCTCAACCAGTAGAGGGTCAAGATCACTCCACTTGTCTCAACCATAGCAAAGAAATCTCAAGTTCCCTTGCTTTTTTTCGTACCACTCCATTAACAACCCTCTTATAAATATACAACCTACCCCATGCAAATACACCAGTCTCCCCTTAAAAAACCCTCCATGGAAAACCGCCGTAAAAAAAGCTCCTCCGCCGACGCATTCTCCTTCCCGAGCACTCCGATCCACGACCAAGACTCCAACTTTGAGTTCGGGTGCTTCACCCCAGACTCGGCCTCCAGCACTGGTCCCTGCAAAGACTCCCCCGCAGACCACTTGTTCCTCAATGGAAGGCTCTTGCCACATGCCTTCCCATTTCAACCTATTAGCAACGGCTTTATGGTCGTTGATAATATTTCTCGGAGAACAAGCCGGACGAGCAGCATTAGCAGCAAGGACTCTCTCATGTCGTCGAGAAGCAATAGCACCAACAGTAGGAGTAGCAGTTGTAGTAGCAGTGCTAGGACAAGCTCAAGTGACAATTCAGAGAGGAAGTTCGTGTATCACTCCAAATTATCATCCGACAGATACAAAGGCAACAAACCTAATAACAATATTTCAAGTCATCAAGTTTATGGGAATTCTCAGAGGTGGCAATTCATAACGGCAGTGCCCGTGCCGGCTTCTTTAAGCCGTAATAATTCGCGGAAGAAAGTGATCAAAGTGGATCAGCTTGAAAGGAAAGGGAAATCCGTTAAGGCGAAGAAAAATAGCCGGGTGAAGACGGTGGTGTTCCGGCGGAGATTCTTATATGGCCGGAGGTTTTTCCGGTGGCTTGTTTCGACGTGTAAAAAATGTCACGCAATGGAGCCATCTAAGAAAAGTACTAATGATAATGTAATTAAAGCTGGAAATTAGTCAAAGTGAATTGTGAAGTTACATTAATTAATGATTTTTATCTGTTAATTTTGTAATTTTGAAGTTTGTTTATATATATGTAAGGTTTTGAGAGAATATATAATGGCTTTAGCTTTCGCTTTGGTTTTTTATTACTTCGAACTTTGAAGAAAGCAAAAGGTAATATTTATTCTGGGAACGTTAACCAGAAAAAGAAAACTTGGCTTGTTAATAAAGATTCTTCACAATATGCGTTTAATAACACTGCAGAGCAAACGTTAATCTTAAGCTGAATTTGTTAACCTAATCAGATATATCTAAAAGCAAAGGCCACAACAACTCAAGTTTTAGCTCTTTCATTCCATAGTTGGAAGGTCATAATCTTATTACTTTTGACATAGTAGATCATCGTTGTCATTGTTTGAAATGTAGTGCAATTTGGGTAAACTCTTTAAATCTGGTTGTATTGTTTTTCCACATGTTTTATTTTCGACTTGAATTAGTGTTTGTTCGATTATAAAGAGACAACTAAAAATTTAAGTCAGCAAAGCCAACTAGAGTCTATTCATCCTCACAAGAAAGTTAAACTATAACATATTTGACTACATCGGTCAATTATTGGATATTTTGTTAGGATCAACAATGACTAGGCTCCAATTGGCTTTTGCTAACTTGAACTTTTGGTTGTCTCTTTGGATCATTGGCTCCAAATCTATCAAGAAATTTCCCATATGATTGTACGTAACTTCTCAAATGAAGTAAATTTGATTGAACATACAAGTTAAACCAAATAATTATTGAGGTATTCATCAATTTCCCCTCTGAACTTGTGAATATTGGCCAATTTCCCCCCTCAACTCTCATAATTAGTCAATTTCCCCCCTCAACTTTAATTTGGCCAATTTCCCCCCTCAACTCTCATAATTTGTCAATTTGCACCCTACTGTTAATTTTTTAATTTGATCATAATTAAACAAGTGTGTGTAAGAAACTAAATAAGATGTATGTTAATCATTTTCCTATGTCTTTATCCTATTACAAATAGATTAAAATTTAGAATTTTACAATTTATCATAGATAGTATTATTAGTCATAATAAATCAGTATGGAGTAATTTTATTTGATTTTTTACTATACAAAATTGATAACGAAAATGATTGATGTGTATATTTTTGTATGTGAATACAATTTTCTTTATAAAAGTGAAAGTTAAGTTCAAGTAAATTGCGGAGAATCGAGCTTTAGTGCAAAAATGGCTAGCAATTCATAATTATCGACTCCTTATTAAGAATAACCCATTTTATTGAAATAGGTCTGATCCATGAGTTTAGGATTATTATTTCTTCTTCTACATGCTTTAAACCCGATTCATAACTTTTTCTTATAATCAACCCATATCACATACTAATTGTATTATGTTTTTGTACATTTTACCCTATATTATGTAGGTGAGTTTATGTTAATTTTAGTACTTTGTTGGAAGTTATTAGAAAGATTGAAAGGAAAAAAAAAAGAATAGATGGAAAATTAAAAAAATTTAACAGAAGGGGGCAAATTGACTAATTATGAGAGTTGAGGGGGGAAATTGACTAATTATGAGAGTTAAGGGGGGAAATTGGCCAAAATTAAAGTTGAGGGGGGAAATTGGCCAATGATCACAAGTTTAGAGGGGGAATTGATGAATACCTCATAATTATTAGGGATCTTTACCTATAAAGACAAAAACAAAAAATACATTTCCATAGAATTTCACTAGTTTTGAATCATTTCAACGAGAGACAAAAGTCTAGACCCCAACAAACCTATCCAAAAACAAGCAAACCAAAATTTTAAAATTCTAGCCATGCTCCCAATAGACTTGTTACTTAATCAAAGCTAAAACTACAAAAAGACACCATCTATAAAAACTTCAAACTGATTTTAAATTCGTAAAAATTAATATCTATAAGATCAGTTTTAAAATTCTAGCAATTCTACCAGATTAGTTTCAAAATTTCAATAATTATGCAACATCAATTTCAAATTCATGCACTTCTACAAGATCAGTTTCAAAAAATTTAAAACTTCTGCAAGATCAACTTCAATTTTTTGCACTTCTACTTGACTAGTTTCAAAATTCATGCAATTCTGCAAGACCAGTTTCAAAATTCCAACAATTCTGTAAGATCAACTTCAAAATTCCTGTACTTCTGCAAAATTAGTTTCAAATTTTTTAGCACTTATGCAAAATAATTTTAAAAATTTTTGCACTTTTGCGTGTCTACTTTCAAAATTCATGCTCTTCTGCAAGATCAACTTCAAATTTTTAGCACTTCTACAAGATTAGTTTAAAATTTTTAGCACTTCTGCATGACCATTTTCAAAATTCATGCACTTTTGCAAGATCAATTTCAAAATTTCAACAATTAGGCTAGATCAGATTCAAAATTCCAGCAATTGTACAATATTAGTTTCAAAATTCATGCATCCAAATCATCCAAACCTCAAAATCAAATACTTCCAAAAATACTAAAATCAAAACAAACAAAAAAATCTCAATCGTTCTCATAAAAAAACCCTCATAAATTTAGGGAAGAATATAAAGTAGGGGTGGGTTCGATTTAAATCGGTTCGGTTTTTTTGCCAAAACCGAAATTTCGGTTCGGTTCGGTTCGGTTCAATTTTTTTTCGGTTTTTTTCAGTTCGGTTTCGGTTTTTTGTTTTTATTTTTTTTTCAAAAAATGAAAAACATTGAAATTTTAAATTTTAACATATCCAACACAATCATAACATAAACATTCTAACTAGAATCAAAGACAATGAAAATAAACATTTAAAGTTGAAGTAAAATCATCAATCAAGTCTTCCAAAGTCCAAACTAACAACCTCACAACACAAAAATCACACAAAAATCGTACAAATGACTTAGAAAAGTTAAATTGTATGATGTTGTTCAAAGATCAATGTTGTTTGCTTGTAACTGCATGTTGACAACTTGATTGGTAAAGGTAATGCGTGGGTGGATTTATTTAGTGTGTGTTGGATTCTTTTCCATCACAAATTACCCAAGTAATCTACCCAAAATAAATGTTTATGGATTATGTTACATGTTATATGAGAGTTGGAAAAGAAAGCTGGCGCAGAAGTAGACAGTGCTATGGAGATGGATGTAGGTACTTCGGGAAGAGGTTTGGTTCCGGAACCTTATATGGGGGAGAAATAATAGGTTAGGGTTTAGAGTTTTTATAGGCCTTTTTTTAATATTTTAAGCTTAAAGTTTGGCAACACATTGGGTTTAGCACATTTTAACTTACAAATTGGGTTTAGAAAATAATACCCAAAACAAATAATTAAATAAAAAAATTAATTTAATTAATTCGGTTCGGTTCGGTTTGGTTCGGTTTCTAGATCACTAAAACTGAACCGAACCAAAAGAATTCGGTTCGGTTCGGTTTTTTCAATTCGGTTCGGTTTTTCGTTTGGTTCGGTTTTTTCGGTTTCAATTCGGTTTGGTTTTCGGTTTTTTTTCGGTTTTTTTAACCCACCCTTAATATAAAGAAGAAGAGGAGGGGAAAGAGAAGTATGAAGAAAAGTAGGAGAGTGAAGGACGAAGTAGAAGGGGGAGGAGAGAGAGGCAGGAAGAAGAAAGAGGAGAGAAAATGAGATAAGTACCGAAAAAAAAAATATTGGAGAAAGGAGAAAGACCTATTTTTTTTTATTAAAACTACATTAAGGTGAAGGGTGGTAGATTTAGCCTCACAATAGAGAAATTTTTCGTTGTAATTAGGATACAGGTGGTACACCACATATTTTTATATAAATGATGAGAAATTTTATTTTTTAAGTTATTAAATTTTTAACACATATATCTCACCGTTTGTATAGTAGCATGTGATGTATCACCCCTTGTACCGGTTACATTGAAAAAATCTCTCTTCACGATGGGCTTAACCTCATGAAATAAATAAAATATTGTCCCTCTCCAAAATGCATAATCTATATGTAATTTACCCTTATTATTATCTTTATATGTAAAGAAATTGAATTATGAACTATCTAATCATAACTAGATACTCTACTCTCACCACTTTTGCTAACCCAACAGTAAATCGAAATCCTTTTAAAGCATAAATTATGTGTCAGTTAACAATTTGTGCTAAAGTGAATTGTTCAAGAGGCTGGGCCACAACCCTTAACTGTTTATCCGATTGAAAATGTTTCAATCCAAGCCCCCACTCGTTTGATTCAAAAGTCGAGTTGGGTTAAGACAAATCAAGTTGAACGTGGTCTACATAGTTTTGTCTAGGGAGCTTTTTATTCGGACCCAGCACAAATGTTCTTAAAAATGAACAATCATCAGCTCACCTTTAGTTTAATATACTGATGTATTAAATGAAAAATGAACACTTGACATTGCCGGACCTCAATTCCACTTAGCCTAACCTCGATATCTCTGTAGTCGTCATAGAATTGCCATTAGCATCGACGAGGGAGTTTATAGAATGAGTTGACGCCATTGTTGTCGACGACGACGACTGCGGCAGTGCTGGTGGTGCTTTGTAGTTTGGGTCCAATTAAAAGCTCCATTCTTTGTATTTGTAGTTAAAGTAGATAGTTTTTTGTCGCGTAGTATTACAATCTAGCGGTATTACTTTTTATTTGTAACTAGAAAAGGTCTTATATTAGAATATCATGGATGACGAGTTTAATACCAATGTATTTCTCCACCGCATAGTATAAATATGATTGTATAAAAACTATATAAAAAGGGTAGTACCACTCCTTTTTACTTTCTACACATCCCATGTTAATTTCTGTCTTTTGATCCTTCATTCGACGGCTGAAAATTAAAAAAAAATGTGTGAAAAATAAAAAAGATCGTGTGGATAGTACCATCCTATAAAAAATTGTAGGTAGATGTGCATCGTACAAGCCAAGCCCGTTGTGGCTAGATGTGCATGCAATCTTGCAGTAGTTGAACGATGTTATTATGTTGATTTTTTTGTCCTAGTACAAGCACTATAGGGTAAAGAGAGAAGGAACTTAGGTGCAACAGCGGTAACACAATGCTGTACTCAACTTGGTTACGTTAGAGGGTGCAATATGTTGGTTTTCTTGATGCTTACTTTTAATTTAAGATTCCGTGGCAACAATTAGAAGAAAGAAAAAAAATTGAAGAAAACTCTTCATAGATTAACTACAAGTACATGATGATCACTGATTAAGTCTCGCTAACTGAGAGAACAAAAAAACACAAAAGATATAAAGAGCATGAAATCAAAGAACAGAAGTATACGCAGCAGAGCAGACGGAAAGCTTTTGCCTACATACAACTCTTCACCCATTGTTCCTCTCTCTAATACAGCCCTCCCCATTTCACTCTAAGAATGGCTCCATGACATCAGAGTACATACCAGCTTCCGCGTTTTGATACCCGACAGGTTGATGCTGATGGTGGTCAACCAAATTCGAAGACGACGAAGCCATTCTTGCAGGTAAAGTAAAGCTCCTCTTGTACTTGTTTTCCATGTTCTTCCTTGCACTACTATCCAGATGGCAGTCCAAGCTCAAAAACTCATTGTGATCTGAATTTGCATTCGAGTTCTGGTGGTGGTGATTTTCGTCCCCGCCTTTGTTTTCCGAGCCCCCTGGATTGAACAAAAGCTTTGCATCATCAGACCGCCCCGTTAGTGCATTGAAGAAGGACAATCCATTAGGCCATTTGATGTCACTTTCATGCTCTCTTCCTCCTCGTCCTCCTCCTCCCCCCATCATGTCTCCTCCCATCTGTGTTTCTGACGTATGAGGCAGCAAAAACATGTGTGTCTCGTCTTTACTGGCTTGAGGATTGTACCCAAGTCTAGCAGCAGAGTTTTGAAAATTAGGTGAAGGAAGCTGCATGGTTGCTGCAGATGGAAGAGGCCTTTGAGCCCAATTGAAAAGAGGCGGAGGAGGGCGGATTGGCATCGGGGACTGCATTGAGGGCAGTACTGATGATCCAGAATTGTTTCGGTTTGACGAAAAGAGTTGGGAGAGGTAGAAACCAGACTGGTAGCCTAGAGATTCAAATGTATGCCTCATTCTTAGCACAAAATGCAGATCTTCCGGTATCTGACCCCACACATTGTTCATACCCTTTTATTAATCAACAAATGAATAACATAAAAATAAAAATATATATTGAAGCGAAAAGAATACATAATCTCACAATCTTGCAGGAGCCCAACTGCAGAAGCCCATGACCAGCTTGAATTACAGCAATAGTCTGTTGAAAATTAAATTAAACTGTTCAAAAAATTAAGAACAACTTACACCTGGGGAATTTTTTTTTACTGTAGCTTCAAAAAATGATGAGACCAATAATAGTGAAACAGGAACTATTTTTCTGTTCTGACCTGAATGCCTGACTCAAACTGATCAGTCCACTCAGGAGGAAGCTGCAATAAATAGCATAAAAAAAAGTAAAGTTAATACCATATCAATCAGGAGGAAGCTGCAATTCCGACCCACGACTCGGTCGTAGGGCTTGTGGGGCTTAAATACTGCTTAACTGCGCGAACTACTAGCGCTACTGATAAATAAGCAAAAAGAAATATGTGGGTTTGACTACATACAGCATCATATGAACTTTGCCAGTAGTTGGAGATGTTTGGCTCACACTCTGTGGGTTCTTTGAAGACCCATTTGTGGCACTTATCAGATGCAACCTTCCCCATCAACCTGTTTAAATGAGTGCAATCAATGAGAGCACACATACAAACAACTCATTTCCCATAAAACTTCTTTTACAAACGATAAAATAAATACACTAAATTCAAACTTGGGTGCTGAGGGTTGAGCCAACTTGGCTAAAACCCATGTCTGCAACTCCATACAACTTCATGTCCTGCAACATTTTTTTAGAGAGAGGGGAGAGAGAGAGAGAACAACAAAATAAAAAGACATACCAAGTACCCACCCTTCTCCATAATTATACAACTGAATGGACATTTTGCTGAAGGCCTTTCTGACAGGATCTTCTCTATCAATTTCTTCCAGACAATCTGATGAAACTCTTCCTCGACAAAACCCATCTTCCCACATCAACATCCTTCACCAAATTCCACAAAAAAACAAGAACAAAAAAGAAATTACATAAAATTTTCAGTACTTTAATCACAAAATTACCAAAAACCCATTTCTTAAAACAGAGAGAAAACAGAGCAAAATTTGAATTAAATAGCTACTTACAAGCTACCATTGTCATCCCCAACCTTGCAGCCAGTACCACCTCTAACTCTCCTGCAACGAAATAATAACAAAAAGTGAATTAAACCCAGAATAGGAAACCATCTAAAACTCAAAGTATCCAAAGTTCAGCACAGATCAAGGGTAGAGAGAGAGAGAGAGAGAGAGAGAGAGAGAAAGTAGAGAGAGAGGGAGGGAGGGGTCATACGGGCGGGGACGGATGGTCCAGAAAACAGAGTAAGTCCAGTCAGTGTTGAGACAGATGGTTCTGAGGGCCTCATGAAGGGCCATCATCCCAACAGCTTCTTTGCTCCTATCTGTTGCTCCTGAGCCCACCATAATCTTCTCTCTCTCCCTCTATCCCCCTTTCTCTCTCTACCACTTTTCTTTTCTCTTTCCTCTTTTCTTCTGCCTTCTCTATATCTATATCTATCTATATATCTATCTACTTCTGCCTGAAAACACTGCCACTAGCTAGCTAAGCCTACTCTCTGCTCAAACCCAACTGAAATTTTCTATCTTCTTTGGCACCTGCATATTTGCTTAACCACCACAAGGCACAAAGGCACACCCTTTATTCATCTCTCTCTCTCTCTGAATTTTTTTATCTTTTTAGTTCAACAACTTTGTCAGTGTTTACTACTAGTCTTGTGTGGTTTAGTTTGTCCCAAGTAGTCAGGTTTGGTATTTCTTCAGAGTTAGGGTGAAAAAGCGAGGGGAGGGAGTAAAAAGTGGGGGGTTTTGGGAGTTGCAAGTATTTAGGCACCGGAGAAACACTGGGGGAAAGGTGAGAGAGAGGGAGGGATGCGTGGGAAAAGTAAAAGAAGTGACAGTGATTTTTACAGTGGAATTACCATTCGGGATTGTCAGTTAGTTTAAGTGTTGGATTCCTGTGAGTTTCGAGACAAATGCAGGCATTGGAATCATAAATCACGTTTTGTATCATTTTACTTGAACTTCTTTATTCGGGCAACAAGTACAAGTCATAGAAACGGAAGTCACGTTTTGTACCATTTTATGTTTTAGCGAAAAATACAGATACCCTCGTGTGTAGGTGTGGAGGGATGGTCAACGGTTATAGTGAACAGGTAACTGCGGTTATTTATCCATAACCGTTTATACTTATACTTGCATAACCGTTTATTCGTTGGGTAATTGTCTAAACGGTTATACACATACTCATAACCGTTTATAAACGGTTAACCATATTCATAACCGCATACCCATTTAACCGTAACCGTTTAATACCCGTTTACCCATTTACCCTTTTTAACCCGTTTATCTTTTTGTTTTTTACCATTACCCCTTTTTCATCCATCTACATGTTTTTTAACAACTTGAAAATATAAAAAAATTGTCATAATTTTCTTTTTTTTGACAATTAAACACCGTTATAGGTACATTCATCATACATTTCCGTATTTTAATTTTTTAAGTCCTTATACCATTCCAATAATTGAAATAATAATTTACGGACGATATTTTTAACTGTTACCAATGAAGGTAAATATAATATTTGCTAAGTACAAAAATTGTTTAAAAGACATTTCTGTCAATTTCACGTTTACCCGTAAAGAATTTAAATTAATTCCTTGATGATGAGAATCATCATTTCTGTAACAGTGTTATTGAGAGAATGATCGATGAATTCTTTGCTAATTTATTGGGTGCTAAGTATTATTGGATCGAGAACATGGTTTGTGTTAGTTTTATATATATGAAATAAATGGGTAAACGGTTACCCGTTTATAACTGCGGTTAATACCCATAACCGCCTATTTAAATTTCGCGGGTAAACGGTTATACTCATAACTGTTTATTTATCTAAACGGTTACCCATAACCGTAACCGTTTAATTTAAATAGACGGGTAACTGCGGTTACCCATAACCAATGGGTATTTACCCATCCCTACTCGTGTGACTGTTGATGCCAGATGGCAAACATTTACTAAGGAATTGGGGTAATTTTTGGACATGTTGCAAACGGACAAGGATTGTCTGCCCTCCCACTTCCGATGCCCTCCCGTGCCCTCCTGTTTTGTGTGGTCACGGTTAAGCCACGTCAATATTTTATATTATTTTTTTTATAGAGATAATAAGACAAAAATGAATAGTAATATAAAATGTTGACGTGACTTAACCGTGACCACACAAGCAGAAGGGCACCGGAAGTGGGAGGGCAGACAATCCTTGTATGTTGCAAACATTCAATTGACTAATGAAGTCATTGAGCATATGCATTATTAGCAAGAGAGAATTTCTCGTACAACAAAGTTGATATTTCTAGTTTTAGAGTATATTAATAACAAATAAATTTATATTATAACTTGAGTAAAATAATAAAATCACGTAAACGTATTCGAAGTACACTGAAAAATAGCTTGAATTTGGCCTTGTATTTTGTCAATAAATGGCTTCGCGCGCACATTTTTTTTCACTCTTTTATTTATTTATATTCATTGAGTCTTCTATAATGTATTCAATTCGAATGAAAAAATAAACACGAGTATATATGAATAGTAAATGAGTGAAAAATCCTTTCCTGGCTTTACATGCATGCTAATGTTGGTTAACCCTTTAAGTGAAGATATTCTATAATTTTCATTGCATGACCAAATTTCGTTTGAAGAGAGAAGATAAACACACATAAATATACAGCCAGTCACATGATAATTCTCTTTGGAATGAGTCAGTCAAATATTAGATGATGCGGCATTAGCCAACCATATTTCAGCATGCATCATATCTATCAAACTTTTTTCTTGTATTATACCAAAATTATAGGCATATCATTGTACCATTAACAATTTAACTGTGTGGTAGAAATTAATGGACAACAAAGAAACGCAAAAAGGAAGAAAGAAAAAGTGTTAACTTTTGAGTGGTAAACACAACATGCAAGTGGTTCTTTACTACAATAGTAAAAATGAGTTGAGCTCTTGTACGACGGTGTAGGTTCGAATTCCGTTGGGGACTAATTTAACATCTAATTTAACAAAATCTATCATTTGACAAAAAAAATGATAAATACAACACACTTTCACTTTAAGCCACTTATTAAGAATCAAACATCGGTGAATTTGAATGATTAATAGTTATAATAGAAATTATAATCTTTTAAAATCAACGTTCTGATGTTATATTAAAAATTTATATAGCAAAATCTTAAACATTAAGGTATAAGTCAACAATGTTGATGCAAATTAATCTCTAACTATAAGAAAAATCTACTTGTTGCCAAAGTTACCCACTTCGCCTTACTAAATCTCGAAGAATGATGGTAGAGAGATCATTTATTTAAATTATATTTTATAAACCCTATAATATAATTATTTATAATTGAATTATCACTTAATTGTTAATTAACGTGTTTATTTTGTATTATTATCATATCATATAATTTACAAATTGGGAAATGCTAATGAAACTCTCTATGGACTCTTCGCTACTTTATGTCTTTGGCATAATTTTCATGGTAACATTATAAAACATTGTCTAAAAAATATCAAGTAACGGAAAGTCTATAAAGAATCTAACTTTGAGAGAGTCACATTTCTATTTACAAATTTGATCACTTTAACATTACTCAATCTCAAATATAAAAACTGAAAGATAACTAAAGCAAATGAGATGGCACAGAATCTTTACCAGTGAAAGGTGATAAGGTGGATACTGACAGTTAGATTTGGATTAATATTTTAAGACGCTATGATATTGTTGTTATGTCACTTTTCAAGGTGTAATCATATTAATATTGTATGGTTCCCACTTCTAAGTATAAAGATCGATTTTACCATTTGAGCACTCTTTCTCTTGTTATTGCCTTACCATGCTCCATAACTAAAAGCAAGTCCACCGGGAGCTCTTAGAGCAACTCCACCCATAGAGCCTTCCCCCTTGGCAATACACTATTGAATCTACCCTTTTGAACAGTAACTGCCTTAAATGAATAGTAACTGACATTAATGAACAGTAATTGTCATTTGCATCTCCACCCTTGGAGCCCCCCCAGGCAATAGGCAATTAAAATAATAGTTTTTTTTGTTTGTTTAAATAATACAAAATAAAATTATTTGTAATTTCGGATAAGAATTCTTAAATCGTTCTCGTTGCGCCACGTGTCATTTTATAAAAAAAAACAATTATTTAGCGAAGGATTTCGATAAGATTTTTATCCAATGTTATCGTGTCATGTGTCGTTATCGTTTCAGAATCTTTGGTAAAAATAAATAATTTTTTATACATTAAAAATATTATAATATTAATCCAATTAAAAAAATTAAAAATTAAAAAAAAAAAAAAAAAAAAAAACAGAAACCCGAACCCAGATCCATTTCTTCCACCTCTCCTCCCACCCCCGAGAACCCCCTGCAAAAACCAGAACCCAGCTACCTCCCCCCCCCACCCGCCGAGACGACCCACCCCCCACCCCCCGCCCCGTGACGACCCACCCTCCCCCCCCCCGCGACGACCCACTTCCCTTCCGCACCCATGGAAGCCCAGCTCCGATCCCCCCTCTCTCTCTCTCTCTCTGACACAAAAAAAATCTCCGGTCCCCCTCTCTCTCTCTCTCTCTGACACAAAAAAAAATAAAAAATTGCAGAGCCCTCGGGCCACAGGCCCGTGGACTCCCCACCCCCCCTTCGCTCGGGCTCCCACCGTCGCTCGGGCTCCACATGGCTGGAGCTCAGTCCACAGCGCCTCGGGCCCTTTCCTCTCCACTGTCCCCCGAGCAACCAGCAAGGCTAGAGTTGCTCTTAGGCTGACACCCAGCACCCTTTTTGGCTTGGCACCCAGCCGATTCCCTACATCCTAGTCAAATAGGCAGGCTAACAGCCCAAGCCTATGTGACATCATGCTGGCGCCAACATGACGTCACAAGTCAATTTAAATTTTTTTGCGTCAAACGCGTGTCCCCGACAAAAAAACGTGGGCGGGGCCTAAATGCGCAGGCGCACTTAGGGTTTCGACAGAGAGACCATTTGGCTCGTTCTGGGCCGTTGGATTTCCAACAGTAAAAAAATTTTGAATTTGAAAACCAACGGCTAGTAACATTGTGTGATATGGGCCGTATGATCCAGAGATCAACGGTCCACATTTTCCCCCCAATTTTTTTTTTAAAAGTCACAACGGTCAGAATTATGACCGTTGGCCACGTGTCAACATATGGTGTGACATTCCATATCGCCCAAGGAAGTGGATCCTGTAAGTCTTATATGTATATTTTCATCTCTACCTAGCACGAGGCATTTTGGGAGCTCACTGGTTTTGGGTTCCATCGGAACTTCGAAGTTAAGTGAGTAGCGCGCGAGAGCAATCCCATGATGGGTGACCCACCAGGAAGTTCTCGTGTGAGTTCCCAGAAACAAAACCGTGAGGGAGTGGTCGGGGCCTAAAGCGAACAATATCGTGCTACGACGGAGTCGAGCCTGGGAAGTGGTCCTGCCCGGGCCGGGATGTGACATATGGGCTGTTGGATTTGAATCTTTTTCAAATCCAACGGTCCTTATTAATTAACTAAATTAAAATTATTAAAAATTGTTTAAAAAAATACATAAATTTTTTTTTCTTTAAATACCTAACTGTCATCTTCCACCTTACACCACATTTCAATATTTTCAACACTTTCTACCAAAGCTTTCATATACTTTATGTGTGAAAAAAATGGCTACGTGGAAGCTCATCGAAGATGTTACGTTATGTGAATGTTGGGTTCACATTACTCATGACCCGATTACTGGTAATGAGATGGAGTTCCGAGAAATGTGGAGTAGAATTAAGGAAGCGTTTTGCGCTAGGCATGGAAAAGACGACATAAGTAATCAAGGCCTTCAAGGGTGTTGGAAAAAACTCAACATATCCTTCACTTGTTGGAAAAACGCTCTCTCAATTGCTTCCAATAATTTACGTAATGGGACAAGTTTAGCAGATCAAGTGACAATATTTTTATTTATTTATATGTATTCCACCCACATCAATATTTTAATTTATTTATTTGTGTTACACCTGCATTTTATAATATTGTCTTATCCCACATTTTGTTGACACTACAAGCACAAGCATTCTACAATTTGAAGAACCACAACAAATCATTCAACAATTGGGAATGTTGGGAAGTTGTCAAAAATTGTCCTAGATACAAAATTGTGCCAACAGGTCCATAAGTTGTCATGCACGGCGTCCCTCTACACAGTTCACCAAAACCAGACACGGCCGCACATGAAGAAGACACATTTGAAGAAGTGCCAGAAGGGACGCCCAAAGAAGTGTCCGAGACCCAGCCGACTCGTCGGTCCCTGAGGCCTTAGAGAAGAAAGGATGGCTCAAGCAGATCATGACATTATGAACAAATGTAACATCTCACATCTCCCAGGGGAGTGGATCTTGTAAGCCTTATATGTATATTCTCATCTTTACCTAGCACGAGGCCTTTTGGGAGCTCACTGGCTTCGGGTTCCATGGGAACTTCGAAGTTAAGCGAGTTCACGCGAGAGCAATCCTAAAATGGGTGATCCACTGGGAAGTTCTCGTGTGAGTTCCCAAAAACAGAACCGTGAGGGCGTGGTCGGGGCCCAAAAGGAACAATATCGTGCTATGGTGGAGTCGAGCCCGGGATGTGGTAGGGGCCCGGGCGGGGATGTGACAATTTGGTATCAAAACCAATCCCTGGCCAGAAGTATGTCGACGAGGACGTCGGGCCCCTAAGGGGGGTGGATTGTAACATCCCACATCGCCTAGGAGAGTGGATCATGTAAGCCTTATATGTATATTCCCAATTCTACCTAGCACTGTAAGAACTCGAATTTTTTTTAATTAGTTAGTGGTGCAAGTGTTGATTTAACTCTTTAATTTATATAATTAGACTAATATGTAAATTGGTTCATATTTGTTTTAGATTCATCATGATCTCCTTATCTCCTTTAGTCTAAAAGGGCAAAAAGAAACCCTAGCTTTTCTCTCTTCGAATTTCATAAGCAAGAAATAAGTTTTTGTCTTCAAGTCTTCAATTCCATACTTATCTAGAGTCAAATTGGAGTAGCCAACATGTAATTCATGAGGTAAGTTTGTTTTTGTTTCCTTATGACTTTACATTGAACTTGTGTTTTACATGCTTCTTTCTCTCTTACCACTTGTAGGAATTTGAAATTAGGAGGTGTGTTATTTTCATTTGCTAGGATTTTCATCTCAATCTAGTTATCGTGTGGTAGTCAAGTAAATCCTCCTCTTACTGCTAGCAAGCAGGAGGTGTTCAATTTATGTGGCTTGGTGGCTTGTGTCACCTGAGTGTTAGTTC
Source organism: Malus sylvestris (assembly GCF_916048215.2). Classification (NCBI taxonomy): domain Eukaryota; kingdom Viridiplantae; phylum Streptophyta; class Magnoliopsida; order Rosales; family Rosaceae; genus Malus; species Malus sylvestris. The sequence continues at coordinate 30,152,055 of NC_062262.1, forward strand.
TAGGAGAACTTGTAGAGTCTATGGAAGCAAGAGGTGGAGGTCTAAGAAGCAAGTGGTGAATAGTCTGGAGTTAGGTATCATGATTGTTAGGGATAAGTACGAGTTTTTATCCAGTTAAAATGAAACAAAAACTTGTATAAATAAGGAGTTAATAGTTCTCTTGAGAATCAACAGTAATAGAAATGCCAGACAAATTTTTTTATAGTTTCCGAAGGCTAGTGAAGGAGAAAGGGTTCTAAGAGTTGAAGTATTTTTCGTTTGGTTAGACTTCTCATTCCTTTTATTTGTTTCATTTTTATTTTAGAGGGGCTTTGAAGAGGTTGGTTAATCAATAGTCAATCTCTTTCAGCCAAAACCCCTCATAATTTTATTATAGAATGTTCAGTTTCCCCTTTGATTTCAAAATATACTTATGTTTTGTTACTGTTTAAAACAGAGAGTTTTCATAAACTCAAAAAGAAAGAGTCTTTTATGTTGAGGTTTTGATTATGGATTCATATGAAGGAAGGGATTTTAAGGTGAATTTTTGAAACATGAAACTGTTGAACCAGTCATCCAATTCAATAAACAAATTTTGGTGTTAGAAACGAGTTCTGATTGTAATAATATATTTAGATATTATTGGTGGATTCGTACAGATATCCAATATTAATTTTGCATAACAAATTTCCACCATACAAAAACTTTTAGCTTTAAAACTATTTTTTCTAGAAAACTGAAATATGTGTTGTTTGGGTTATTATTATACATACTTGTATTCTACAAAATCTATTTATAATACGAGTTATATTTTATATTGTATGCTTAAATAGTGATAGTTTATACTTTGAATAGGAACTCACGACTTGGACCAAGATACTTGATCAGTTTGGCAGTTACGTGGACTTATGTTGTAGCTTTGGAACCAGGTAGGGGTGCTTGGGAAACCTTATAAATATTTATTCTTTTATTATCTGATTAATACATATTGATTGATATTTATCTATGTGGTTGGATTCATAAACTCATTACCTATACAATTACTTGGATGGATTGATATACATGTTTTTCATTCATTTGTTAAACCATGAACTGATTACCTTGGGTTGAGATTCTTGTGAAGTAGATAGTCAAATGGGCAATGAGGAAGGCTTTTGTGTAGTTGAGCCTAATTCTTGGCATGTACCAGGTCTCAGGCCAGCCCCAAAGTGCACAATAATTTAAGGGTAATACAGGACTAGTGAAAGGGAATTAGGCAAGAGCACTAACAAAAGGAAACTATGGTGTTTGGGTTCAAGTTAATAGGGTTTGAAGAGAGAAACTTTGTGCATTCATACATATCATTTTTCTAATATGTTTTAACTACATAAAAATAATATACTAATGGTTATATATTGAGATATAATGTCCCTACTAAGCTTTATGCTCACCCTACTTAAATTTTGTGCATGATCAGAACCAAAGAATTAAGTCATGTGCTAGAGATGTTACTTGTTGTATGATATGTGTAAATAGAAATAAAATAAAGAGCTTGGTGGTGTTAGCTCTTTTGTTTGAATAAGGAACAAGAAGCTTTATGTAAATTTATGTAAAGTGTACTTTGTAAAACTTGAGAATTATCTCTTGGTGAATAAATGTGAATTATGTTTGAACAAATTTATATCTTCTAAATTTTTTTTTCTTTACTTTCTTCACTATTTAACTATGGATTAATCTGTTTTTAAAGATTCTATTCCATATTAAATTATGAATCATGCCTTAATTAGAGTTTTAAGTTAATACTCCGATTAGGGTGTGACAAGCACGAGGCCTTTTAGGAGCTCACTGGCTTCGGGTTCCATCGGAACTCCGAAGTTAAGCAAGTTCGCGCGAGAGCAATCCTAGGATGGGTGACCCATTGGGAAGTTCTCGTGTGAGTTCCTAGAAACAAAACCGTGAGGGCGTGGTCGGGGCCCAAAACGGACAATATCGTGCTACGGTGGAGTCGAGTCCGGGATGTGGTGGGGGTCCAAGCGGGGATGTGACAACAAACGTCTAGTAGGACTGTCTCCGAATTCAAAATATTTTTGGACATAAGAAAAAAATAGACGTGGTGCGAAGAAGGCATGCAAGAGATGCAGAAACAAGTTGAGGAACAGATCCTAGCAACGAAGATCCTAGCACCACATTTCCTAGCTCGACAGACTTTGTATAATTTCGTATTTAGTTGTAGTACTTTATTTAATTTCGTCTTAATTTATAGTACTTTATGTAATTTCGTCTTTATTTTTAGTACTTTATGTAATTTCTTATTTATTCTTATTAATAGATGTAATTTCTTATTTATTTTTAGTACTTTATGTAATTTCTTATTTATTTTTAGTACTTTATGTAATTTCTTATTTATTTTTAGTACTTTATTTAAACACACCAAATAAACTTAAAAAACACACGAAATAAAATTACACAAACACACCAAATACACTTAAAAAAAACACACGAAATAAAATTACATAAACTCACCAAATAAACTTAAAAAAAACACGAATAAAATTACATAAATTCATCAAATAAACTTTAAAAAACACACGAAATAAAATTAAATAAACTCACCAAATAAACTTTTAAAAATACACTAAATAAACCAAGAACTTTATTCTTCCAACACAAACTCCTTTTAATTATCTTCACCATGTTGCAATCCCCACTGGTGCTCAATCAAGTCACTTTGACGGGTACAGTGCCAGTATGGCTCTTACATTGAAATGTACCGCTCAATGATCAATTAATTGTAACGTCCATCCTATTCCAATGGCTCGTGTTGCATGGGATCTTTGGTGCCATCATGAACACAATAGATACGTGTTCTTGAGTTGTTCATTGTATCCGGCTCGTATTCATCGATGGCATCATAATCATACTCATCTTCTACAATCATGTTGTGGAGAATGATACACGTCATCATGATGGATCGAAGAGCCTCAACATCAAACATTCTGGAAGCTAACCTGACAATCGGCCATCGAGCTTGCAGGATACCAAAACAATGCTCTACATCATTCCTACACCCCTCTTGACATTGTGCGAAGTGCTTTTCTTTTTCACTGTGTGGACGTGGCACTGTTTTGACAAACGTTGTCCACCTTGGGTAAATGCCGTCTACAAGGTAGTACGGCCATTCGTATCTATGGCCATTGACCCAATATGTGACTCTATGTGTTTTTCCTTGCAGCACTTCGTGGAAGACTGGAGATTGGGCACGACCTTTTAGGTCATTCCGAGCTCCTAGAACACCAAAAAATCCATGCAAAATCCATGTATCAAATGAAGCCACCGCTTCCAAAATGATACTTTTGGCTCATTTTTTGTCACCATAAGCTCGTTGTCACACACTTAGACAGTTTTTTTTCAGGTCCAATGCATGCAATCAATGCTTCCAATCATCCCAGGGAAGCCTCGTATCTCACCCTTCCTCAGCAGCCTTCACAGGTCCCTTAGCGATTGTGTCCGAAGGTACTCATTGGTATAAATGGCTTCGATTGCAGAGCAAAATCATATCAAGGACTCCAGAACAGTTGATTTTTCCATACTCGTTATCTCATCCACTTAATCTGCAGATGCTTTATATGCAAGCATCCGCAAGGCAACAATAATTTTTACTCGGGAAAAAGACCTTGAACATGAAAAACATGTTTTTTTTGCACAAAGTGTGGATCATGGTTGCAAATAGCACTCATGATTTTGTCGAACAAACTTTGTTGCATTCTAAAATGACGTCTAAAAACATGATCAGGGAATACACAGTTAGGGATAAAATAATCTTCCAAGAGACCTTTACCTCGTTTTTTCCTCTTTCTATCCAAGTTTGCAGCACTTATGGGTTTTGATAGTTGACCCACAACTTCCATGACACGGCGGGAATGTGATGCCCTCTGCCTTCTATGTTCATCATCCTCATCCTCCTCCATTGTGAAAGCCTCATCTCCACCTTCCTCGAGATTGAACAATTCTTCCTGTTGTGCCAACAATCTTTTCTGTTGCTCCTCAAATTGTTTGGACAATCTCCTTAAAGAAGACATTGTAAGAACTCAAGATTTAAAAATGATGAAGAAAGATTCTAAGCTAAAAAGAAGGATTGAGTTTGGTGTGTGAATGATGATGGATGTAGGGATGTAGGATTTATATGGACAAAATAAAGAAAGGATGAGGTTATGGACACTACCACGTGGCACTACGTGATTAGTTGAAAATCTTATCGAAATCTTGGCTAAATTATTGTAAACAGATAGCGACACGTGGCGCGTCGGGATTGGTTAAAAATCTAATCGGAAATCTATCCACAAAATAGTACGTTTCGGATAATGACACGTGGTGTAACAAGATTGGTTGAAAATCTTATCGAAATCTTGGCTAAATTATTGTAAACAGATAGCGACACGTGGTGTGATGAGATTGGTTAAAAATCTTATCCGAATTAAAACTAAATTTAAATAAAATTTATTATTTATAAAAAAAATTAATAATATTTTAAATGGGCTGGGTGCCAGCACATTTGTAGATGTAGAAATCATTTGTGCCGGTGCATTTTTTTAGGGATGGACTTGCTCTAAGGTAATCAACACTTCCTATTTGCCCTTCCATTTAATAAAATTAAAACTCTATTAAGTATAGGACCTTGTTATTAGCATATAATACTCGCACCTACCCCATATTCATCCCTTGAGAATAAAATAATTTCTAATTAAAAATCGTTCAATTTTTTAATTTTTATTTAAATATTACTCTTATAAAATAATTTGAATGAGAGATCTATCAGTCATCTAAATGTATAAAACAAATTGGTGACTCAGATACCAAGTAATATATTGATGATGAATCGTGTACTTATTTGATACAATTAGATAACTAAATGAAATCCAATTTAAATGATATTTTGTAGGTATAATTCTTAAATGGTGGTAAAGTAATTGAACCATTATGATCATGAAATTTGTACAATGACATACATTATAAACAGGAAGTGAATTTGCATAAATGCAAATATTACCCATTATTAACACTTCGAAAAAGTTATCATATACTCATACTTTCATAAATTTAATTTAAAAATCCAAGATGATCCATTTGAAGTGCTAATATCGAACTCTTTAATTTTATTATGTTTTACTTGCTGAAACTAAAACGAAATCCAATCTAAATACATGAAACTCCAAACTAGTTTATCCAAGATGATTTTCTAAAGTAACTCAAATACAAGATGGTGAATTTTGAGAACGGCGTAATATTGTCTTTTCAAACAAGATGTTGCTCTTATAGGACAAAGGTGCTCATCTGCTTACACTTACACTCAAGAAAAAATAATTAAACGAGCTTTAGAGAAATAATAAGGTGTCACGTGCGCACGTGTGATGGCAGTGAGTCGGTGCGTCGTTCTCGTAAAGAAAGCGAAACGCACGAATTGCGGGGAAGGGTGTGCACGCAGGTTGATAATTAGAAGAATCTCTCATATTTTTCTATACTCGGAAAGTTTTTCTTTGCTGAGACGAACTATACTTTTCATTAGATTTTATTAAAGTGAAATTTTTTATTAATTTTCTGTCGTTTTACAGTTTAATATTAATTTTTGGGTTAATATTGTAAAATAGTATTTTAAAAATATAAAATGATAGAAAATTCATAAAAAGTTTACTTTTGAGAAAATCTTCCTTAGTATTTTTCTGATTCAAATTACAGAACAAACTTAGCTTTAGATAGAGTTGCAACAGAAAATAAGAAAATGTAAGGATTCCAAGTGGCAGATTTGAATATTGATTTGTACACTTCTTGTTCTCGTCAGTCAATACTGAGTTGTTTTTTTATTTATGAAAGATGATTCTCTTCCTTCTTAATCTATCTTCTCTTATTTAAACAGTTACAATTAAATTACGTTAACATTTTATATTAATTTTTTTATAGAAATAATAAGTTAAAAAGTAATGTGTGAGAGAATGAGAGGAAAGTGAAAAGAAATAGGGAGAGAAAGAATCCTACTCCATTTTTTATTGTAGTGATGTTCAACAATAATCTTCATCACCAGAGTAAACTATTACTTGCAGCTAATATTTATTAAATATTTTATGCTGAGCACTTTGAATTAGCTTATACATATCGACTTGTACCCAAAGCTTCAGTTGTTTAATGGATTCGCCATGTAGTAGTCATTATGTACTCATCATTATGTATTATTCTTATGCGACTTTTTCACTTAGGGGTGTACTGTGTACAGAGTTTGAGTGACTTTACTTGACTCTTAAATTCATGTTTACATGTCTATTCGATACAAATTTTTGTATAATCAATAAAAGTCATCATGTATTAAACAAAAAAATATATTTTTAGAAGTCTATAAAATCTCATGAATTCAATTGTGACTTTTTTCAAATCTACAAAAATTTAGGTGTATTAAAAAGTTTATTGATTTTAAAGGATTTTAAAAATTTATGCGCTTTCACATACTTTAAGACTTTTTATGGTATATTTTTTGTCATAGAAAATTCAACATCTTCCCCTAAGATTTTGATGTACTATCATAGACTTTGATACTCCACCACCCTGCTACTTACATCGCCACCATAGTCGCCAATGTCATCACCAGAGATTCCACCACCATCATATCTGATGTAGTGAATAAGGAGCTGCATTAATATCACTTTTTTCTACCACCACCTCGTCATACTCATCGTCATCATACCACAACCTCCTACAAACATCTTTATTCCGCCATCGAGGTGACCACCATGATCGCCACCTATAGTACCGCATATTACCTTGCCCGCCACCACCACTCCCACCACTACTTCTACTACCACCGTCTTGTCAAGGTCATCATCACCATAACCTGCTATAGCCACCTTACAACCACCATCTCCCCACCTATGACCACTACTAACATTGTTATCATCGTGATCGTCACCTTTACTCTCGTCTTACCTTGCCCATCACCACCACCCACACTCCTCCACCCTAATATCACATTAGAAACTACACAACTTACAAGAATTTGAAGGGGAAAAATATATATATAAAAAAATTTCATGAGTTAAAGTTCTTTCACATATTTAATAATTTTGGTCGTAGTAGAAAAAAGTAAAATTACGTAAGTGTACCCTTATCTACTCCTAATTGGTTTCTTAGTAAATTTTTTTATTTAAAAAAAATGTATAATAAATACAAAATTTGTTAAATTCATCTTTGAACTCTACAAGAGTGTCATTAAACTCTCAAAAACCCTGTAAAAGTATATCATTATAAGGTCTGTGGATTTCATGGAGTTTCTAAAAGTTGATAGAAGTCTACGAAATTTACAAAAGTTGATAAAAAAAAAAAAAAAAAAAACTTTACAAAAATCTATATAAATCTAAAAACAATACGCCCCTTTACAATGTCACGACTTTTAAACGAGGATAATTAGCTAAAAGTTAGATAAATATATAAAAAAACAATATATATTAGTAGTGGGTTTAGTATCTAATTGTTGTCAATCATATTGTGGATGGTTGCTCAATTATGTCGTGGATATTTTATTCATTGAAAAACAAATTCTCAAATTTTACTTACGAAATAGCTCAACTTTTAAAACTGTTGACTGATATTGACTCAAGTGAATGCCACATAATCTGCCATGTCAACAATATTTATGTTGAAAGATAGTTAGGATGGTTATTTGTAGCTTACACAGTAAGCGAGGTAGTTAGGCTACTAGAGTGATATAAAAGGCTGATTGCAGCTTAATGTTTGTAAGAAATAATCATTCTATTAATACAAAATCTTTCATTCTCTCTCTAGCTTTATCTCTAGGTTTTTCTACATTCTCTGTATTACTTCTTTCTTCTTCTTTCTGCGATTCTGATTTTCTCTGTTAAGGTGGCATCGAGCCAAGGTTGATTTTTTTTTTGGGTGTTTTCTTCCGCTGAGTAATTCTTTGGGTTCGATTGTTGAAGGCTTTGTTGGAGTTCTTGGAGGATCGGTGACGTTCTTGAAAGCTTGCTGATAAATTTTGGGTCGAGGGTCTTTTAATCAGGTTGTTGGTTTCTTTCTTTACTCTTTGCACATTAAGTGTTTGTGTTTTTGCTTCAGTGAAGATATATGGCGAATTGGGATGTTTCTTTTGGTTTTTCTTATATGGGTTCTTTTTTGGATTCGATTAAGGCCGATGCCAAGATTTGTTGACGATAGAAGAATTGTATTTGTGGTGTGATAAGATTGAAGTCGAACACTTGTGAAATTGCTAGAATATTTGCTTTTGAAGTATATACATCTAGAAGGCCAATGCCAAGAAGTAGTGAGAATATCTTGAAGAATTGATAATTGTTGAAGTTTGGTATTATACTGATTTGTGATTGAGATTGATTGTTTGGAATTAAGTGATAAAGATGTCTGATAAATTAGTACGCATTGAAAGCTTGCTTGGTATGTTAACTGTGAAGTTGCAAGATGACAATTTTGTTAAGTGGAATTATCAGTTTCAGTCGGTTTTAAGAGGGTATGATTTCTTTGAATTCTTTACTGGTGAATCTTTTTGTCCACCAAAGTTTGTGATTGACACTGAGAATGGAGTGACTACAAAAATCACAGCAGCTTATAAATCTTAGGTTCAGAAAGATATGGCACTATTGAGTCTGTTAATTGCTACTCTGTCGGATGATGCTATGGAATATGTAATGGGGTGTAAAACGTCTCATGAATCTTGGACAAATTTACAAGACCGATATGCTTCTGTGTCAAGGGCTAGGATCAATCAACTCAAAATTGAGTTCCATACAATTAAAAAAGGCAGTGATTCTATTGACAAGTATTTGCTTCGGTTGAAAGCCATTCGTGATCAGCTTGTGTCTGCAGGGGAGAGGATTACTGATAATGATGTTGTTATTACTGCTTTATCTGGATTACCACCAGAGTTTGATATTGTAAAGACTGTAGTTTTAGCAAGGGAGACTTCTATTCCGCTGAAAGATTTCAAAGCGCAGTTGATTGGTGTTGAATCTGCTATGGAAGCAAGGTCACTACTCTGGCAAGTGGCATGGCTGCAATGTATGTTCAAGGAGATCGGGTCAAAGATGTTCATCCGAATTCTGGGTATTCACAAAGAAAGAGTTCAAATGCTGGATCAAGAACTGGTGATACTTAAGGTTATCAAGGGAACAACAGGTTTTAAAACAGAAATGGGTATAATACTTCTCAGGGGTATAATCCTTCTCAGAACTACAACAGAAGTGGTTATGGGTCTTTCAATAATTCAAGGCCTTATTACAATGGGAATAGACAGAGATGGGGAAACAATTATGGTTCTTCTACTAGGAATAAGTCTTCTTGGAATGGTAATACAACCTTCAAAACAGGTACTATAATTGAATGTCAGATTTGTTCTCGCAGAGGTCATACTGCTGCAAACTATTCGAATAGGAGTGATGGTTATCAGGTGGTTACAATCTGTCAAATTTGTGGAAAAAATGTCATAATGCTCTGGAATGTAGACATAGGAATAACTATTCCTATCAGGGTGCACCTCCACCTCCTCTTACTGCATTTTCTACTCAAGCTCCATCTCACATGATTGCTGCAGAATATGGTCAGAATGTTCAACATTTCTCACAGCTGATACATGGGTGTTGGACACTGGTGCTTCACACCATATGACATCTAATCTTGGGAATCTAAATCAACCTGTGCGGTACAATGGTGATGAGAAAATCACTATTGGTAATGGGGAAGGTTTGACTGTTAATCATATTAGTTCTACAACACTTTCAACTCCACAACATTTATTGTTTCTTAAGAATGTCTTACATGTTCCAACCATTACTGTTAATCTCTTATCTGTTAAGAAATTGTGTGAAGATAATCATTGTTGGTTCATATGTGATGAGATTGTATTTTTTATACAGGGCAAGGCAACATGAATGATATTGTACCACGGCAAGAGTAAAAGAGAGCCATATGAGATCCCTGCAACTGTGTTTTCAAGAAGATTGGTTGCTGGTCAAAATAAAGTTGTTGCATTACTTGGGAAAGCTGTAAAGACTTCTGTTTGGCATAAGAAGCTTGGGCACCCATCTGCAGAAGTGCTTGATGTTATGCTTAGAAATGTTGGACAGACTGTTAGTGCAGATTCCTCACCTTCTATTTGTTCTTCATGTCTTTTTGGAAAAATGTGTAGACAACCATTTCCTATCAAAGAAACTAGGGCTAGTTCTTTGTTTGAAAAAGTACATTCTGATATTTGGGGGCTTGCTCCAGTTAAGTCTCTAGAAGGGTTTAGATACTATGTAAGTTTTGTGGATGAGTTCTCAAGATTTGTATGGATCTTCCCTATTATCAATAAATCTGATGTTTTCCAAGTATTTGTCAAGTTTTTTGCATTTTTACAACTCAGTTCAATTCTGTAATTAAGTGCTTACAGACAGATGATGGTTCTGAATATATGAGTAACAAGTTTCAATCTTTTTTGGCACTCAAAGGAACTGCACATTCCATATCATGCCCTTACATAACTCAGTAGAATGGTCTTGCTGAGAGGAAACATAGGCACATCGTAGAGACTGCAATCACACTTTTAACCAAGGCTGAAGTTCCATTACAGTTCTGGAATTATACTTGTAATCAAGCTGCATTTCTGATCAATAGAATGCCATGTAAGGTTTTGGGGATGAAGTCTCCATATCAGCTCATGTTTAACCAAGACCCTGTGTTGCATACATTGAAGATATTTGGATCTGCAGTTTATCCATTCTTAAGGCCATATACTCAACATAAATTGCAACCTAGATCTAAGCAATATGCTTTTCTTGGTTTTGTGGCTGGATATAAAGGGGTAGTCTGCTATGATTTAAGTAGCACTAAACTGGTATTGTCAAGACATGTGGTGCATGATGAGACTACATTTCCATTTAAAACAAGACTGTAGTTGTCTTATGGGAAGTCAAATAAGGTCCAGAATACAACAATGTCTCCAATCATTGTTCAAATGCCATGTTTTGCTGCTGATCCAACTCCAACAACATCTTCAACACATGCAGAGTCATATGCAAATCTAGATATTGTGGAAGACCGATCAATCGATAGCTTACAGGTTCAAAGCTCATCAAGTCAAGATTCACAGAATCTCAATGCTTATACTCATAGCTCTCATACTCTCTCAACATCAACTCCAAGTACAATATCATTGTTGCCTGTCCATAGTCCTTCTCAGTTAGAGGTAATACTACCAATCTCTTCTCCTGTGGTTGAAACTAATGAAGAATCAGCTCACAATATGGTCACCAGGTTGAAGTCAGGTGCAATTTCAAGAAGATCTTACACATGTTATATTGGCTCATTTCCAGAATTACAAACACTACAGATAGATAATGAGTGTGACTTTACTGGGGGGGTTTTCATTTATTGCTGCAATAAAAGATTTGGAGGAACCCTCAACATTCAGAAAAGCTTCTACAAGCCCACATTGGCAAAGTGCAATGCAAGAAGAGTTTAATGCACTCAAAGCTCAAGGAACTTGGCAGTTGGTTCCTTCTCCACCACACAGAACCATTATTGGAAGTAAATGGGTATATAAAGTTAAGAAGAATCCTGATGGAAGTGTATTGAGGTATAAAGCCAGACTTGTGGCTCAAGGTTTTTCCCAAGAACAAGGCATTGACTACTCAGAAACTTTTAGTCCAGTAGTACGACACACTACTGTAAGACTCATTTTGTCATTAGCAGTTATAAATAAATGGGAATTGCGGCAGTTAGATATCAAAAATGCATTTCTTCATGGTGACTTACAAGAAAAGGTATATATGAACCAGCCTCAAGGGTTTGTTGATTAAACTAAACCACATTATGTCTACAAGTTGATTAAATCGTTGTATGGGTTGAAACAAGCCCCTCGGGCATGGAATTCAAAGTTCACGACCTATTTACTAGCTTTGGGATTGGTGGCATCTTCATCTGATACCAGTTTATTTGTGAAGAATGATGACAAGGATGTGGTGGTTCTTTTACTCTATGTGGATGTGTTGACCCTAAAAACTACCAAGCCTACGTGGCGTGCAGGCCGAGTAATCTATAAGCTAACTACATCATTTGGTGAATGCAGGGCGTGCCAACTCGTTGGGTGAACGGAGTAAAATTTGTTGATGTTGCTTTGGGTGCGCGGCTGACTTCTGCGTCTTGCGATTGCGGCCGAGGAAGGAACACGTCTCGACCTCTTGGGTTCTCGAACCTGAAGACAGGGCTACAATTCTTACAAAGTTCACAAATCGTCGTCGCCGGATTCGATCACAGTGATGGTATTCGTCAGAGTAAACTCACGCCGAATCGACACCAAAATGTAAGGGCACAAATACTCAAAGCGGATATAAGTCTTAATAGTGAACGTGGTTCGGCCGTTCGAATGCTGAACTTTAAATCCCACTTGAGAGTATCCAATCATAAAATAACTCGACGTGCAATGCGCCGATCTCAGTAAGCTGTAACACCTCACTTCGCTGAGAAGGCTAATGAGATGACCTCGATCAATAAGGATTCGAAAACCCCTCTCGACCAAGACTTGGATAGGTAACCAATCGTCCTCGCCGCAGTGCTGTTGATGCCAACGAAAGATGCTGCGAGATCGGTTGATTCTACGACGACAGAGCTATCTATGCCGACTGAAGATATCACAGGTTGCTTTCACAGTGTTGTTGATGCCAACGAAAGATGTGTCAGCGAAAAGAGAAAATAAAAAATCTCAAAGTTGTTAAGAGAGTTTGCGCAGGGCAGTTGTGTGTTGAATTGGAGGGTGCCTCTTAATAATGTATTGCCTCTGTATTTATAGGGACCTGCATGCCCAGTCGCGAACCTGTGCAGTTCCAGTCGAAAGCAAAACACTCTTTTTGAAATAGTTATCACGAAAAATCCATTGCCGTTATCTTGGTATCTGGGGAGGGTTGGCAATTGTTTGACTAGATCTTTTCAACTTTTTCAAACCCACGAAAGTTGATGTAATTTGTTTGACTAGATTCTTGGCAGGATGCCAAGGTTTATTCGGCCCCACCTTCATTCATGCATGTGAGCTAACCTTTGGCCATATCACACCACCATTTCGTTATCCCATCAGTAGGATGAAGTCCATCATAACCCACATCCCAGCCATGCCACCTGATAAGAGTCCTAAGCTGAGCTGCCCTAATCCTCAAGGTAACAACTCCAAATTAATTCGGACTATTTCGCTTGCTGTATCCCATTTATTTTGTACAAGAAAATCAAGATGATTTATTTTATTAAAAGATAATTATTATCTTAACGTTATCTCTTAACAAAATAAAATTATCTTAACTTTTTTATTCAACGGTTTAGAACCATGCTCACTCAACGGCCTCGATTGCATGGGCCGATGGTGTAGATTTGAGCCCAAACATTGCCCCCCAGTTTCCTTGAGCTTCGGCCCGAAAGCTGAATGGTTAAGGAAATTAATTGTTTGTAGCCAGCAAAATCCCATATCGCCAAAACTTTATTCTTCGGCAACAACATCTCTGTATGTATGTATACATACATATATATAGATAGCAGGCCGAATGACCCCATAGTCGAGCATTAGTACTTCAGGCCGAATGGCCATAGAAATTTATATTATATATATATATATATATATACATGACAAGCCGAACGACCCCTTGGTCGAGCACCAGCACTCGGCAATAATACCTCGCCGAGCTCGGCATGTGTGTATATATATAAATTGGTAACTAACAAAAGGCCAAACCATATCAAGAAGGGTTTGTCTTGAATATCAACGAATGATTCGATCACGCTCGGGAATGTTCCTCGGCCTTAAAATCACTTATGTTCTAACAATGTCGTAAAGTAGGGTCGAAGCCAAAAAGAATTGGGGTCAAGCAAATGATATGTTTTATATTAGCTCGGCATGATAACCAAGCTTCGGCCGAGCTATATATATATATATATAAACCGTTCAAAGCATAAAAAATGACCCAATGTTTTTCAAATTTTCAAAAAGCTGAAAACTCCACCGACTGCCATGCTGCAGTTTCAAAAATTCAAACCTACTTTTCAAAAATTCAAACCTCCACCGAATGCCATTCTGCATGGGATGTTCCTCGGCCCCCCGTATTTTCTTAAGCATCGGCCTATCACCATTCACTGCCGAGGTCAAGAAAAAATTTGGCGAGTCGAGAAAAATTTGTGCCAAGGATTTGGCGGGTCGAGAAAAATTTGGGCCAAGGTAAAAAAGACCATTCCTGACAGCTTGGCCTCCGCCTAGACAGTTGAAATTTTTTTCTTGCATGAGGAATTGCCCCCCTTTTTTCTTATGCATCGGCTTAATTAGCCAGATGATTAAGAAAATAATTTATTCCTTTTCTTAATAAAAGAAAACAAAAATGGCCGAGCTATCAATAGGAGGAGGCCAACGATGTTTTATTCCAAGCCGATATCTTTTTACATCAAAATTTTCACTTTGACATTTTCCAAAACCGAATAAAAGATCATCTCCAAATATTTCTGACTTGGTGGAATATTTTTCATTTTCGGTCGCCGAATATGTTGAACAATTATTATGCCCCCCAGGCATAATTTCGGCTTTTAATTCAAATAACTTGGCCGAATGAGATTTCTCCTTATCGGCTTTATCACCAATAATCATATCGATTGGCGTGGTTTTTCCGGCTAAGCTTATGTCTTGGCCTTGTTCGTCATTGGAGCACTCTTCTGACGAATCATTCTCTAAGTCGATTTGTGGCTCAGCAACTTGAGTTTTTTCTTCTAGGCCTACCAAACTTGCAGTCTTGACCGAAACGACAGGTGGCCTAGGTGTTTCTTCAGTCGTCTTGACAATGTGTTGAGGCCAAATTTTAATTGTGGCCGGAGTGGAAATTTGCCCCCTGGCCTCTTGCCTTTCAGAAATTCGACCCCATCTATCGAAACGTTGTTTTTGCTCCTTTAATAGGCGATGAAACTCATCCCATGAAGCCTGATCGAGATATATCATGTGAACTTCGTAATTTTAGCACTGTGTCCCACTGGGGGCGTGCCAAAATGTTGACCCTAAAAACTACCAAGCCTAAGTGGCGCGCAGACTGAGTAATCTATGAGCTAACTACGTCCTTCGGTGAATGCGGGGCGTGCCAACTCGTCGGCTGAGCTCGGCCGAGGAGTAAAATTTGTTGATGTTGCATTGGGTGCGCGGCTGACTTCTGCGTCTTGGGATTGCAGATGAGGAAGGAACACGTCTTGACCTCTTGGGTTCTCGAACCTGAAGACAAGGCTACTATTCTTACGAAGTTCACGAATCGTCGTCGTCGGATTCGGTCACAATGATGGTATTCGTCAGAGTAAACTCATTCCGAATCAACACCAAAGTGTAAAGGCACAAATACTCAAAGCGAATATAAGTCTTAATAGTGAACGTGGTTCGGCCGTCCGAATGCTGAACTCTAAATCCCACTTGAGAGTATCCAATCATAAAATAACTCGACGTGCAATGCGCCGATCTCAGTAAGCTGTAACACCTCACTTCGCCGAGAAGGCTAATGAGATGACCTCGATTAATAAGGATTCGGAAACCCCTCTCGACCAAGACTTGGATAGGTAACCAACCGTCATTGCCGCAGTGCTGTTGATGCCAACAGAAGATGCTGCGAGATCGGCTGATTCTACGGCGACAGAGCTATCTATACCGACTGAAGATATCACCGGTTGCTTTCACATTGCTGTTGATGCCAACGGAAGATGTGTCAGCGAAAAGAGAAAATAAAAAATCTCAAAGTTGTTGAGAGAGATTGCGCAGGGCAGTTGTGTGTTGAATTGGAGGGGGCTTCTTAATGATGTACTGCCTCTGTATTTATAGGGACTTGCATGCCCAGTAGCGAACCCGTGCAGTTCCAGTCGAAAGCAAAACACTATTTTTGAAATAGTTATCACAAAAAATCCCTTGCCGTTATCTTGGTATCTGGGGAGGGTTGGCAATTGTACCTTCCTTCTTTTCAGACTAGATACACTAGTCACTTGATAAGGCTCGTACTTAGAGTTGTTGTTAACCTCAAATTCTCATGCACCACGTGCCATATCCTATCACCTATTCACTAGATTATCATCATGATAATTCCAACTGGAATATGCCAGCGGCATCTCCTTTATCTTTTGCTCAGATGCATCCATGCATGCAACGTAACCTGACCACATCTTTTCCATTTTTTCAAACCCACGAAAGTTGATATAATTTGTTTGACTAGATTCTTGGCAGGATGCCAAGGTTTATTCGGCCCCACCTTCATTCATGCATGTGAGCTAACCTTTGGCCATATCACACCACCATTTTGTTATCCCATCCATAGGATAAAGTCCATCATAACCCACATCCCAGCCATGCCACATGATAAAAGTCCTAAGCCGAGCTGTCCTAATCCATAAGGTAACAACTCCAAATTAATTCGAACTATTTCGCTTGCTGTATCCCATTTATTTTGTACAAGAAAATCAAGATGATTTATTTTATTAAAAGATAATTATTATCATAACATTATCTCTTAACAAAATAAAATTATCTTAACTTTCTTATTCAACGGTTTAGAACCATGCTCACTCAACGGCCTCGATTGCACGTGCCGATGGTGTAAATTTGAGCCCAAACAGGATGACATCATTTTGACAGGATCAGATGCTAGCAAAGTTCAGCAGGTTATTGCAGATTTGGCAGGTGTTTTTTACTTAAAGGATATGGGCAGACTTACTTACTTCTTGGGACTTCAGATTCACTACAAGGAGAATGGAGACATATTTGTGAATCAATCAAAGTATGTTAAAGATCTTATTCATAAAGTTGGAATGGAGTCTTGTAAACCTGCAAATACACCATGCAAACCTCACAATCAAATGCTATTGAATGAGGGCATACCATTGTGGGACTCTACATTGTACAGGAGTTTGGTTGGTTCACTGCAATATCTCACATTTACACGTCCCAATATAACTTATGTTGTGAATTCAGTGTGTCAATTTATGACTGCTCCGACAGATATACATCTCACTTCTGTCAAAAAGATTATTCGATATCTTCAAGGCACTGCAGAATGTGGAATTACATATGTAGCTGATACTGACTTTCATTTGACAGCATTTTCTGATGCTGATTGGGCTGCTGATTTCAACACAAGACGATCTGTGACTGGTTATATGGTTTATCTTGGTGGGAATCCAATCTCTTGGCAGTCAAAGAAGCAATCCTCCATCTCTCAAAGTTTTACAGAGGCGGAATACAAGGCACTTGCCCATACTGCAGCAGATGTGGCCTGGATTTGGCTAATTTTGAAAGATTTGGGAGTTGCATTACCTATCCAACCAACTATATTCTGTGATAATAAATCTGCAATAGCACTTAGTGCTAATCCGGTGTATCATTCAAGAATCAAACACCTTGATACGGATTATCATTTTGTCCGTGAAAGGGTGCATAATGGTGATCTGTTGGTTGAGTATCTATCTACTGATGACCAGACAGCTGATATTCTTACTAAAGGTTTACATAGTCCGACATTCACTCGCCATTGTTTCAATCTCAAACTCGGTTTCCCTAGTTGAGATTGAGGGGGGATGTTGACTGATATTGACTCAAGTGAATGCCATATAATCTGCCACATAATCTGCCATGTCATCAATATTTCTGTTGAAAGTTAGTTAGGATGGTTATTTGTAGCTTACACAGTAAGCGAGGTAGTTAGGCTACTAGAGTGATATAAAAGGCTGATTGCAGCTTAATGTTTGTAAGAAATAATCATTCTATTAATACAAAATCTTTCATTCTCTCTCTAGTTTTATCTCTAGGTTTTTTTACATTCTCTGTATTACTTCTTTCTTCTTCTTTCTGCGATTCTGATCTTCTCTGTTAAGAAAAACCTCTTAAATTTAGGAAGAAAAATAGTTGACTCCAAGTCATGATATTTTGTCTGTGAACCTCACTTGATTACATAGTGTTATTAATTCATCTATGTTATAAAACGAAATTTTGGTTAGCTAAAGTGACGACATCTAAAAGCTTTAAGATAATTAGAATGGTTATTGTTGCTAGCTAAAATTTGACAACAATTTGTCTAGCTAGTTATAAATTTAATGAATGTTTGATATCCTACACATTAATATGCTTGAAGCCCTTCAAATAGTAAATTAAATAGTTTCTTGAACGTAGTAGTAATTTTGGTAGGTGGCCATTTTGCACCTTCTTTCCTTCAAACATGGCTATATTCTGAATGAAATATAGAGCTAAAATTTATTTACCATTTTTTAGCAAACACCAAGAGATTTGATTTTAATAGATTAGATTTTGGTTAGCAAACCTTCTCTCTTTACTTTGCCTGTTTCGTCTGTCTCCAAGTATTATGTTAAAAGGAGAAGGGTAGAAAGTGGGAGGCTTTGCGGTTACTTTGGTGTTGTAATTTGTAATGCAGAACAGCGACAGAACTGTGGGTATGGAAAGTATTAGCTGTAGGAGGCTGTGCACATGTGTGGATAACTACTTTTATGAGATGTTTATATTGTTATTGTAGTGTTATATGTAAATGGTATAATATTATATGAGTGTCTCTCATAATAAAACGTGATGGTGATTTAGTGTCACGTATTATGAAAGTTGTTCTCACATTTGTATTTGTGATAATTAACATGATAATTATCAATTTATTATGTTTTCTTTGAATTGTGTATCCCATTGTGACATATTTATCAAGAATACGTACGTAAGACATGAGTACATTTTTGTTGAGGCACCAAATTGGGTTAATCTTGAGCCAACATAAAGTGTGGTGACGGGACCATAACGAGGGCACTCTAGTTAAGGGTAGGCAGGCAGAGTAACCTACAAGGAAGGTAAAGCAAGTATCAAAGGGCATCATTGTGCTACCGACTTTAGAGTCTATGATGCTTAAGTTACCAAAATATGTTTAAGGCTCCGCATCATATGATTATCTTTTAAGGACTAGAGGTTATCCTTTTATAGAGGCAAAATTGGAGAAACTTTTCTGACATGGCCAATGTGGAATTAAATGTGGTTAATGTGGTGTTGCTACTCGTCACGTCGTAATTGTCTTCCAAGTTGGAGGCAAATCTCTCATTGGTTATGAGTATAAACAATAGGCAGCTGCCATGTGTTATGGGGTTGGTTCACGTGCTTTAGCAGACATCTTAACAAGAACCTCTCAGCAGGTTCATGATGCTTTACAGTCGAACGGTTCTTGGTGATTTTAGGATCGATATAATATGGTATAACATTTTTCATTCTTGACATATCTCGTGTTTACTAAGTTACTATTACAACATGAGAACAAATAACTAGGTTCCATTTTAAGTATTATCATTATTGAGGGGGAGTTGTGTTTCTCATACATTCTATGTATATATTTGTACGATGAGTATTTCGAGTATAAATCTTTCATGAGAAAAATACATTTTACACCATTACGATTTAGAGTCAATTTCAAAATGAATCATAAAGTTTTAACTTCTTTTTTTTTACCAATTTTGATACTGCATGCTGATGTTTTGACATTCAACACTTTATATCTTTTGTCTTAAATGCTAATATTTGACGGCAATGTATTTTTGTTGACTCTCTAATTTGAGGAGGAGATCGAAATTAAACACACACAAAAATTAAACTCAGACCGATTAATTTCTATAAACTAAAACCACTGAGGAAGACCGTAGGAAACCAAAACAGACAAAAAGGAGGTTGGAAAAATAAAAAAAGAGAAGCACACGAATTGCGGGATGTGCTTCCTGTAACTGCGACGTCCTCCTCCCATAAACCACGCGCTAAATAAGACACGGAAACTGAAAAACTGAAGGATGGTGGGTTGCACAGTAAGCGTGGGAGACTGAGAGCGTGGGCTTGGTCTCTTCCAAAATAAAAAAATTGTTAAATGATGCATCAATCTGCATCGTTGGTCTGCTCCGCATTGACCGCCCAAGCGAAGGATTTCTATCTTCATATCTCTATCATCTTTCATCTACCCTCTAAACGATTAGGATTAAATCACATCACAATTTATATTAATTTTTTTATAAAAATATTAAGATAAAAAGTAAGAGATGAAAATAATAGAAATGAGAATTCTACCCCCAATTCCAAACTTATTTGACCGTATCTTTTGTGGAACCCGCTGCTAAATCATGCTGAAAATTCTTTGTCTAACCCAAAAATTCTAGATATTTCCATTCAGCCCTTGTTTTTAACAAGTTAATGTTAGAGAGATTAAATTTAGGGTTTATTAAATTTAGGGTCTTTATCACAAATGGTCCTTAAAATTGACCCTAACCATCAAGATGATTCATGAAATTGAAAATCAATCAATGTAGTCCCTGAAAATAGGTGTCACAAATCAAAGTGGTAATTCCATCACAATTCTGTTAAAAATTCCGTTAAGTGTTGATGTGGCACATAAATAAGCCTCACAAGATTTACAGGTTTTTATTACAAATGGTCCCTGAAATTAACTCACACCATCAAGATGGTCCCTAAAATTGACCCACACCATCAAGATAGTCCCTAAAATTGAAAATTAATGAATGTAGTTCTTGAAAATAGGTGTCGCAAATCAATATGATCATTTCGCCACAATTATGTAAAAAAAATTTGTTATGTGTTGATGTGGGTTAATAATTAATTAAAAAAGTTGTCTAAATACATTTTTGCACAATATAATTTTTTTTTTATAGTAGGACCTACTCCAAAGAGAGATCCCTTCCATAAATTCTCAAAGGCACAAGGCTTAACCAAGGCCTAAGAGGAAAGTTTTCAACCAATAATAGATGCACCTCGGTTATAGCATCATTATCTCAAGGCATACCTCGCCCTTCTTTGAGTTACCAGACCATTAGGGAAGTTTCGAACAAGCTCTCCAAGATTAAGGTTGTGAGGATGTTGATCACCTAAATGTTAACGGTGATGTCCCAGAAGTCGTTGTCAATCAGTCAAGCTGTCACCAAAGGTGATCTCAATCTAGGTTCAATTTGGTGAAGGATGTCGAAGTGTGTAAAGATTGGTGTATTAATTTTTTTTTTTTTTTTTTTTTTTTTTTTAGAGAATGGATAGCGAATGAGGTAGAGGAATGTGGACTAGGATTGGAGTTGATTGCAAGACTAGGTTGTTGGGTTCACAACTTTTTATTAACTATTAAATTATTAAACCTATTTGTATTTTTTTTATTAAATTTAATTAGACTTGTGTGATCCATTTATGTGTCACATCAGCACATAATAGAATTTTTGACAGAATTGTGACGGAATAACTACATTGTTTTGGGACATTTACTTGTGAGACTACATTGATTGATTTTCAATTTTCAGGGATAATTTTGATGTTGTAGGTCAATTTCAGTGACCATTTTGATGTCGCGGGTCAATTTCAAGGACCATTTGTAGGAAGGAAAGAAAATGAATTATGGGACCTATTTATGTGCCACATCAGCACTTAACAGAATTGTGACTAAATGACCTCATTGATTTGCGACACCTATTTTGAGGGACTACATTGATTAATTTTCAATTTCAGAGACCATCTTGATGGTGAGGGTCAATTTCAGAGACCATTTGTGATAAAAACCCTTAAATTTATAGACAAAATTTTGGAAGCTAAATGACATAAAAGTTGATGAATTAAGCGTTGATAAATATGCTCGTTCCTATTCATACCACATCATTTAATTTGTAAATTTTATTTACAAATTTAGTCTCCCTAACGGTACCATTTTTAACAATCTTTAAACACCGACTAAGGGAGAACCGATACACTGCATTTCATAAAGTCATTAGTTCCAAGTTTAATATAACGCTAAAATATCACGCAAATGATTCCAAGGGGAAAACTTATGAAAGGTTGGTTGGTGTATCTGTTGTATGCGTGTACAAAGCTCTAATTAGCTCCCTAATTTTAATTGTATTCAAATTACAGACTTACAAATTGCAATAGCACTTAAACGGTAACTAGTTAAGAAGTTAATACGATGATAATAACTTGTTTGGGCTGCTTCACAATTTAATCTTAAAATTTAGGTCATCAATTAGAGATCATCCTCCACAAAATTTACTCAAATAAAAAATCAATTAGCCTTTGATTATTATCGTGAGCATTTTCTTGTTTACCAACATTGTTATATTCATCTGTTTTTTTTTTTGTCACATTTAGATAACTAAACACTTTTTATTTGAGTAAATTTTGCATGATAACTTTTTACCGATGACTTTAAATTGAAGAGTCTTAATCATAAAAAATATTGTGAAACAGACCCAAAAAAGTGGTGGATAGCAACCCTTAACTGTTTTGATGAAAATATTTGAATTAGGATCCAAAAAATAAGCTCTGCAGAAGCCTACTATATATGAGTACATCATTTCGGTCGAACCTATGTGCATGCATGTTTGTTTGTTAGGTTTCTTACCTCAAAAGTTTTTATATTATATTACTGCGAATGCAATTCGATATATGTACGTATCATCTCCTAATTGATTAACCCTATACACAGCAGCAAGAAGTAATGGTGAAATGGATCTTTCATCAACTAGAAGGATCAGGCACAGTGTGTGAAAACTTAATCAATTATTGAGACGAGATATTGGAAAGCTAAAACCATAAGTAAAAGAAAGAACAGCTAGCTAGGGTAGATATATATGTTGCAGCCTGTCTATTTGACTTGTTTTTACATCGTGAAAATATAAAGTTTATGTACATTTGATAACTATTTTATTTTGTAAAGTAAAAACCAGAAATTTGTTTAGCAACTGTTTTTAAGTTTTCAAAAGAATGAAAACTAATTGTGCGAGTTTAAGTATTTGGTGTGATTTTGGTTTTCAGTTTTTATTTTTCTAAAAGTTAAGAATAGTTACTAAACAAGTTAAACTAAAAAGTAAAAATTGAAACTAAAAAGTGAAAATCTGAAATAATTATCTAACAGTTCTTATTTTCCATGCAAGCTATGATGAGTGATGACTAACTATACCGATGGAAAGAAGACCAAATGAGGCCATGTTTTTCAAAATAATATGCATGCCAAGAATGACAAATAACTTCATGGTTGAGCTGAAGATACAGATTTCGAATGAAACTTTCCATGCCGACATGTGGTCTCCTTTGACCGGCTTACTGCAATGGACGCCTCAGTGGCAGATCGAGTAGCTTGCATACATGCACATTGCATGGGGTTTGTACGATATCCATGTTTCTCGCACAGCCACACAAGTAATTAGCCAAGGCCACTGTTTAATTTAGTGCTTGATTATTACATTATGTAGTTGTCTTTTATATAATCGTAATGTCATAGGACGTGAAACGTGTGCTTGATAATTGGCATGCACGCTCCACATGCATACACACATAGGGTAGTATATCTGTTAGCTGTTAAGTCAGATAATTGGACGTGTTATGTTGTTTTTGTTTTTGGACAACCGATAAAATTATTATACTAAATTGTTACTCATCTATAGTATGAAGAAGCGAGATTCGAATTTGAGTATATAGAGTAGAGCACATTGCTCTACATCACTAAATTTCAGTCTACGAAAAAAGAGATTCGAATTAATTTTTTTTAATTAATATGCAATTGGGACAAATAATATAAAGATGTATAAGTGAAAAAGAATATCACCATAACGTAATACTAAGTAACTAGGAAAAAACATTTTAATTTAATCGCTTGGTCCTCTTAATCGAATATTCTTTTCTTTCTTATTCTAATAGTTTAATTGAACAAAAAAAATTGCAAGTTTGCAATTAATTTATTGTTTTCAACTTTCTTAGTGTAAATTTATTATTGTATCAAAAGAATTCGAATTATATCAAATTCGGCCCAATTGGCTTGCTAGTTAATTCTACTTCGGCCCAATTCTTATGCATAGAAGTCAGATGATCATGCAAAAATAATAAATCGGTCAGCAAGTCTCACAGCATGAATTAAGCATGTTATATATCAGTAGAAATTCCAAATTCATTTTTATAACACTAAAATGAACAAAGTAAACACTAAAAGTTAAGCTTTAATTCATAGTTCAATTGCCCATAGAAGAAGATTACAGAACAAAGAATAATTTGTTAACAGAGAGTTACAGTAATTAACAACACTTCTGCTCTCTAAAGAAAATACCTTTTTTTAAAAAAAAAATTTTATGGTATCCAACCGGGCGAAATGAAAAAGACGTTTCATAACAATTTATATTTATTTATTCTTCATCTCCTTATTAATCACACGTGATGCATCAATTGATCACACATACGAAGCTTCTTCTCACTGTTATTCTTTTCCTCCCAATGCATAACATATTTTTGTTGTTAAAATGGTTTTCAGAACTTTCCATCCATGGAGATTGGAGACTACAAATGAACGAATGTATATAATTTGGTTGTATTGTGTTGCTACTAAACGCTGATTAATGTGGATTTGTGTTAAATGTAGGTATGGGGAATGGTTGGACTAACCAATTTTTAATTTCTTCCTCTCTTCATTGGTGGAAATTGGAATGAGGGGTTTTGGGAAATATTTCTAAATAAAATTAAACTTTCTTTCGTGGTTTTATTTTGATAGATGTTTTTTGTTATTGAATTCATGCTTTTACAAAAAATTTCATGGCCTAATTTGATTTTTATTTTTTTTATAATGTTTACTACAATTGGAGAAAATATTACAAATGACACATCCCGAACCAAATCGAGGTGTGATTCCCAGTAACAAAACCGTGAGGGCATGGTTGGGGCTCAAAGCAGATAAGATCGTGCTACGGCGGAGTCGAGCCCAGGATGTGGTGGGGCCCAGGCCGGGATGTGACAACAAACTTAATTCTTTTAATCGCTATCCCTTGGCTAATGAGATTGGATTTGTTGAGAATGAAGTTCAAGCTTTTCATGGGAGAGATATGATCCTATTAATCCAACACATTATTGCTAAAGAATTCCAAATGAAATCAGTAATGAAGACCAAGACCATGATCCAAGTGAAGAATTCAATGATCCAATTGAAAAAGAAATCAAAGGACAAGCTAGTGCCACTTGTCAATAGATGAGATAGGTAGTTATGCGAAGTTTGTTAAGAGTTGTTAAGAGTAATCAGTTGAAATAGGTGGATAGAACATAATCCAATAGCTTAGCTTACAAGTCTTGTAAAAATATAGCTATATACACTACCATTGTATTTCATTACTTGACAATCAAGAAAAGCAATTCCCAATTCTATTCTCTGCATTCCTTTCTTCAAGATTTCTTCGATCCTCATAGTTTTTTCTTTCGAAGTTAATTGCAATAAAAAGAAACTCTAATTATAACACGACTAAAATGTGATTCACAAGTAATAAATTTTTAAGGTCATTTTGATCAAACGCACGTTTGTTACAGCAAAATATTTATGGTTTTGCAGAGTATATTGTACAAATACTACCAAGTCATATATATGTATGCTTTTGTCACCTAGGTTTATTAAAAGCACCTCAACATACTTTTATATTCATATATTAACTAAAACACACATCTAACTTATCTAAAATTTCTAGATTAATTACACATCCATCAACATTGTCAAATAGATTAAGCTACACAATTCCAATTTCTCCTTTTAGCTTGTGATCCCCTCCCCACTCGTGAAATCTCCCAAAGTGAACGACGACAGTTTTAGAGATTGAAATGGTGCTCAAAATCACAACGAATAATGGTGGCAGTATTGCTAGTTATTGAAGTTTTTATCAACGAAAAGCACTCAAAATTTTCAAGATTTTTACTGCCATATATGATATATGTGCATGGTTTTCATTTGTTGATAACGAAGACTAGTACCCGTGATGCACTTCCAATATTCGGCCCCCAAAAATTGAATATTTTTAAGATTTGCAATCCGTACCTATTGAATTTTGGGTTGATTTTGACCAAATACTTAAACTCGTGATGAACTTCCTGTGTATTCGATGTTTAAGGATTGTTTATTGCTGATTACTGATATGTTAAATAATTTTGTCTAATTACTAACGAATATTGAAACTCAGACATCAGTAGTTATTCATATTACATGTAAAAAGTCCTTTTCATATTGAAATGTTATAGAGGTGAAAATAAAAGAACAAAACCACCCTTTTGATACAAGTGATTGTGATGTATTATGTGAAGATTGGACCAAAAACGAAAACCACAGGTAAAGAAAATTACATATAAATTAGAAGTGTCAAAAACAAGTTTTTACTTTGTTAATTTCATCTTTGAAGGAAATTTGTTTAAGAAAAAAAAATGAATGCTTGCTGATTTCTCCATTTATCTTCTTTACTCAGCGCAAAAATGGGCAATAATTGTCCCGACAGTTGAACAACAAACAATGGTTGTCGTAGTGAATAATAGTTGTTTAAATGTATCTTCACTCCATAAATAAATTAATTGGACAATTGGTATTAAAAGAGGAAATAATAGCAATGGTCTGTCAACTTTTTTTTATTTTTTATTTTTTAACAATTGATATTATCTACATTAGAGAAAGGGATGGGCTTAGCCTCACAATGGATAAGTGGTTCAAATTCGTCTTTGGCAAAAATCGAACATAAGACCTCTCACTTACAAGCAATGTTCTAAAAATCGGCCTAGGCGGCCCCTAGGCACTGGGCGGTGGGCTTCCGTGGCGATTTTTGGCAAAACATTTAATAAAACAAAGAGGGTTTAGGTGGCGCTAGACGGCACTAGGCGACATGGTAGGCGGTTCCTCGTCTCTCTAATCTGTGTTTGTGCAAACTACAAATCTAGAATCTCTAGATGTCTCTCATCGTGCTGCATCTTAGATTTGACCAATACTGCAAACCCATGACTTTTGTGCATGAAAACGGAGAAGTGCGGTGGTGGATAGAGGGAGATGTGCGATGGAGAGATGAAGGGATAGAGGGAGTTGTTTTAATTTGGAGGGATAGAGGAAGATGGAGAGATAGAAACGGAGAAGACAAGGTAAAAGAGAGAGAATGGGTAGCAGGGGAACTGGGAAGTGGAAAAGATGCCAAGTTTGGTGTGAAATCCACCAGCCTTATCATAAAATAAAGGGATAAACAATAATTACCCACTATCTCCTAATAAATAAATTATATAAATTATTTAGATAATATTTTATTATTTGTTCTTTTTAAAACAACACTATATTATACTCTTGCATTGTGTTATTCTATTAGTTTTCTTTTTAAGATCAAAATAAGATCAACATATATTATGCACTTATGTTAGATATGTATATATTTTTTTTAAATTACGTATTCCTCAATGTTTAATCATCCACTATAAAATAAATTTAACTAATTTATATGGTATATAATATATTTATTCCAAATCCGCCTAGTCTATCTAGGTGCTAGGCCCCTGCTCACTGCCCCAACTAGCGCCTAACGTCTTTTAGAACCAAACTTATATGGCATATATGCTTAATGTGTTTTTAAATTTTGGACTTGTTGGATACTCTTTATGCATTTTATCATTCTTTTATTATCTTATCCATGGATTTCATACAAGTATAATTTTTTGTAAGTGTCAATATGCACTTATTTACAATATATATAAGAAATTTACCTAAATCCGCCTAGACCCCGCCTAGGCGCCTAGGCGCTAGGCGCTAGCCCGCCACCCAACTAGCACCTAGTGTTTTTTGGAACCTTGCTTACAAGTGAAGAGGAATACCATTAGACTATAGTTCTTTGGTATCTCAACTTTAACCCAATTAGAGTAATAGTCCATCAACTAAAAATATGTGACCATTGGTTCCTTAACTCATCAAAACATGCAACTATGGTCATTTTCTTCAACTCCGTAAGAACTTCTGTCAAAATAAGTCATGTGCCACACACGTGAGGCTAAATCAAGAGGCAAACATGAAAAACCAAATGAAAAAAAATTGTAGCAATGGTCCATCAACTTTAAACCAATTAGAACAATTATCCCTCAACTTTAACCTAATAGTAGCAATGGTCATTCCAACATAGCTCAATTTGACGGAATTCTAAAGAAGTTGGTAAAAAAGATCATAGATGTACATTTTGATTAGTTAAGGGAACAATGGTCATGAATTTTTAAATGAGGGACCATTGCTCCAATTGGATTAAAATTGAGAGACAATTTCATAATTTTCTCTATTAATAAAAGATGACCCTCTTAGTCAACACATCAAACAAAAAGAAAAAGATGGCCTACTTGACTCTCTCTCACGCTACATCACCTTCAATCCCTTTCTCTTCACTGTCCCTTTCTACTCCAACTTCACAAACCTCTGCACATCCCAACAACCCACCACTACGTACCTCCAACTCATTATCCTTCTCCTCCTCTACTTCCTTCTCATTCTCCTCCCCCTATGACGTCCTATGATACCCATCGCCTATCCAGAGATCCCACCTCCACTCCCGCTGTTGTGACATCTTCTCCCTAGTCATCTTCAGCGCCACTGTAGCCAATTATAATGAAATCAGAGTTTGTGTTATCTAGGTATTCATGGGTCTGATCTGGATGTGGTTCAAATGGCTTGTAATTGCCAAATCTTCAATTACTTCACTTGGGTCTAGCAAATATTCTTGTTCTTCAATGTTAATTGCAAAAGCTAGACGTTCCTATTCACCACTACTGTCTGGTTTGGTGACGAAGACCTTCTGGTTCATGGTGACCTCGGCCTCTTCTTTGACGAGGATGACGAGGTCGTTTTATTCAACACACCAGACAAAAAAAAATAAAAAATTGAACATGGCTACTGTCATGCTAATGTTAGCATGACATCAGATCCCTTAGGCACATAGTTCGACAAGATTTAACTTGTGGGTAGTCCGGCACAATTGGGCCCATTAATTGCCTTAGTTTTAGTGTTGGGCAATTGGGTGTATGGGCGGAATTTGCTCTTAGAGGTAAACTAGGAAAAATAATTATGAGTTTTTTAAGGCATTAAAAATTTATTTTTCAGTGTTAATGGATTTCACGTGACACTTGATGAGCGGGAAAGCCAAATTAAAAAAAGGAAATTTTAAAAATACAGCCATTTTAAAGACCATATATTGAAATATGGCTTACTTTTTCCAACTCTTATAAAATTAACCAAAATTGATGTTCAAAAGACTAATTTCCCTAAGACTAAAACTTTCTCTTCTCCTCTAAACTTCAGTATTTCTCCTCTCTAAACCCTTCATCTCCATTTCTATTATTGAATTTTACTACTCAAAGCCTTGAATACCTCTCCAAACTCGCACATCGCTCAATGACTACTCTATTACGGCTTGGCTAGCAATCATGAAACTTGTTGTGCGGTGGAGTGCGTTAACTGCAAGGTTTGTGATTGATGCACTGATCTCGTAGTTTAATTGCTTTTGAGTAAAGATAACAAAGTAATATGGTAGTGTCTGAACCCAGGTGGTTCAACGAAGGGGATGAGGTTCAGAATTCACAATGTTGGGAGGAAGAGATAGAGTTTTAATCTAAAGGTAATGAGGCCTTCCGATATCAATTTTGATTCACAATGTGGCTGATATCATGCTAACGTTAACATGACATCAGATCCATTTAGGCACACAATTGGGCATGAATTAACAGGGTGGGTAGTCCGGATGATTGAAAAATAATTATGAGTTTATTGAGGCAATAAAAAATTATCTTTTAGTTTAAGTGGATTTCACGTGAGACTTTATGAGTGGGAAAGCCAACTTAAAAAATGAAAGTTTGAACATATAGTCATTTTAAGGACCACATATTGAAATATGGCTTATTTTTTCCAACTTTTATAAAATTAACCAAAATTGATGTTTAAAAGATTAATTGCACTAAAGACTAAAACTTTATCTTCCCCTCTAAACTTCAGTATTTCTCCTCTCCAAACCCTTCATCTCCATTTCGATTATTGAATTTTACTACCCAAATTGCGGGATGTGCTTCATGTAACTGCGACGTCCTCTTCCCATAAACCACGCGCTAAATAAGACACGGAAACTGAAAAACTGAAGGATGGTGGGTTGCACAGTATGCGTGGGAGACTGAGCACGTGGGCTTGGTCTCTTCCAAAATAAAAAAATTGTTAAATGATGCATCAATCTGCATCGTTGTTGGTCTGCTCCGCATTGACCGCCCAAGTGAAGGATTTCTATCTTCATATCTCTATCATCTTTCATCTCCCTCTAAACGATTAGGATTAAATCACATCACAATTTATATTAATTTTTTATAAAAATAATAAGATAAAAAGTAAAGTGTATGAGCAGAGAAATGAAAGAGATAAAAATAAGAGAAATGAGAATTCTACCCCCAATTCCAAACTTATTTGACCATATCTTTTGTGGAACCCGCTGCTAAATCCTGCTGAAATTTCTTTGTTTTTGTTCTATACCTACTCCCCAAAACCCTAACCCAGAAATTCTAGATATTTCCATCCAGCCCTTGTTTTTAACTAAGTTAATACTAGAGAGATTAAATTTAGGATTTTTATCATAAATGATCATTGAAATTGACCATGACCATCAAGATGGTCCATGAAATTGAAAATCAATCAATATAGTCCTTGAAAATATGTGTCACAAATCACTGTGGTCCTTCCATCACAATTATGTTAAAAAATCCGCTAAGTACTGATGTGGCACATATATGAGCCCCACAAGATTTACAATTTAATCTGATGATAATAACTCGTTTGGGCTGCTTCACAATTTAATCTTAAAATTTAGGTCATCAATTAGAGATCATCCTCCACAAAATTTACTCAAATAAGAAATCAATTAGCCTTTGATTATTATCGTGAGCATTTTCTTGTTTACCAACATTGTTATATTCATCTGTTTTTTTTTTTTTGTCACATTTAGATAACTAAACACTTTTTATTTGAGTAAATTTTGCATAATAATTTTTTACTGATGACTTTAAATTGGAGAGTCCTAATCATAAAAAATATTGTGAAACAGACACAAAAAAGTGGTGGATAGCAACCCTTAACTGTTTTGATGAAAATATTTGAATTTCCGTTGCCCAAACGATCGAGGATCCAAAAAATAAGCTCTGCAGAAGCCTGCTATATATGAGTAAATCATTTCGGTCGAGCCTATGTGCAGCATGTTTGTTTGTTAGGTTTCTTACCTCAAAAGTTTTTATATTATATTACTGCGAATGCAATTCGATATATGTACGATCATCTCCTAATTGACTAACCATATACACAGCAGCAAGATGTAATGGTGAAATGGATCTTTCATCAACTAGAAGGATCAGGCACAGTGTGTGAAAACTTAATCAAATATTGAGACGAGATATTGGAAAGCTAAAACCATAAGTAAAAGAAAGAACAGCTAGCTGGGGTAGATATATACGTTGCAGCCTGTCTATTTGACTTGTTTTTACATCGTGAAAATATATAAGTTTATGTACATTTGATAACTATTTATTTTGTAAAGTAAAAACTAGAAATTTGTTTAGCAACTGTTTTTAAGTTTTTAAAAGAATGAAAACTAATTGTGCAAGTTTTAAGTATTTGGCGTGATTTTGGTTTTCAGTTTTTATTTTTCTAAAAGTTAAGAATAGTTACTGTTGATGTACAAAATCAGTGAGGACTTTGGTACAACAGAAAGTGTTAAGTTCGTGACCTTCGCTAGATTGTTCCGGTCACTGGTGTAGATAAGTATGTAAATGGATAGAGACAGGGAAGCAAACACAAGATGTACGTGGTTCACCAGATTGGTTACGTCCACGGAGTGGAGGAGTTCTCATTAATTGTGAAGGGTTTACACAAGTACATAGGTTCAAGCTCTCCTTTTGTAAGTACTAGTGAATGATTTAGTACCAATGACATTAGGAAATATTGTGAGAGAATGATCTCTATTTATAGAAGAAAGTTTCTAGCTTTGTTCTGACATTGACATGTGTCGTGTTGTGATTGACTTCTGATGTTGACATGTGTCACGCTATGATTGGCTTCTGATGTCGACACGTGTCGCACTGTGATTGGCCTCCTGGTTGGAGGGAAACTCTTCTGGGTCATTGACGGTATGACGTTGACCGGTGCTCAGTAATTTTGGGATTGGTCAAGTATGGTACAAACAGTGTTCCCTTAAGTACCCGAGTGAGGGAAGCTCCTCGGTTGGGGACTTGCAGGATCCAAGCCGCTGAGTAATCACGAAACTTCTAAGTACCGAAGTGTGGTATCGTCTTCACTTGCCTTATCTGTCTCATAGATAGATGTGGCATCTTCTTTGGAAGTACTTTTCCTTCATCCAGGGGTGGTATATTTAAACGATGAAGATGCACAAGGTAATGTATCAATTTCACTTGAAGCTTACTTGTAGTTTCGGGCTTGGTCAAGTGCGATACAAACCCTATAGTATAGTCCCCCCAAGTCGCCGAGCTAGGAGATTTGCCGAATGAGGTAACAGACAAGGTAAGTAATCAGACTTCCAAGCAAACAACCTGGATTGGAGGTTCAACTTCGGCTTCCGGTTAATTGTTCTCATTCTCCTTGTGTCGTAAACAGCAACAATGATAAAGAGAAGCAAATGGAGAAGAGATGATATGAGATACTTTTTCTTTTGAAGAATTAATTTTCCACAGGCTTATTCTTAAACTAGGCTGGAGGGTTTTCTAGTTTCCTCCAGAGTATAGGCCGACGCAAGAATTTGAGGCATCTTTTCTGGAAGTACTTTTCCTCCATCCAAGGGTGGTATCTTTAAACGATGAAGATGAACAAGGTAATGTATCAATTTCACTTGAAGCTTACTTGTAGTTTCGGGCTTGGTCAAGTGCGATACAAACCCTATAGTAGGAGTCCCCCAAGTCGTCGAGCTAGGAGATTTGCCAAATGAGGTAACAGACAAGGTAAGCAATCAGACTTCCAAGCAAGTAACCTGGATTTGAGGTTCGACTTTGACTTCCGATTGATTGTTCTCATTCTCCTTATGTCGTAAACAGCAACAAGGATAAGGAGAAGCAAATGGAGAAGAGATGATATGAGATACTTTTGCTTTTGAAGAAGTAACTTTCCACAGACTTATTCTTGAACTAGGCTGGAGGGTTTTCTAGTTTCCTCCAGAGTATAAGCCGACTCAAGAATTTGAGGGTCAAAACAAGTCCATCAAATCTACAGTACGTTCAACCCTAATGATATGGGATACTTTTGTTGTTGACAAAGTAGTGGATGTATCGGCACGTGTTCTATTACGCTTGTCTTCACATGCTTCCTTGTATCCTTTTCACTTGCCTTATATGTTCCTTAGGCAGATGTGGTATCTTCTCTGGAAGCATAAGATGTTGAAGATGAGTACTCGAGAGCAATGCCAGGTAAGTAGTCAGACAAGGGGTTCCAGGCAGTCAGTTCCTGACTGGAAGCTTGATTCCAAGTGCTGACTGATTGCTCTCTTTCTCCTTGTCTTGCAGGTAAGAATAAGGCCAAAGGTAAAGACAGGGAAAAAGCATGATATGGGATACTCTTGCTTTTAACCCTGATGATATAAGATACTCTTGCTCTGATTTGGCTTGTTTGTAGAGGTATTATCGGAGGGAAAAAAAGCTGAGTATTTCAAGAAACTCTGCTGAGAGTGCCCTCTCGAATGTGAAGAAAAGTTGAGCATTTTTTTTATTTGCAGGTCTGCCTGGTTATGGAGGATGAAGGTCGACATATATAGGAGTCTCCCAAACAACAAGTAGTAATGATATTCCTTTACACTTTTTGGTCACAGCAATATAACGGGAGCTACAAGTTTCACGTGTTTTAACTTTGTCAGAGCACTTTGAAAAAGTGGTCTGTGGTATCTGGAAAGCTGATGTTGCATGTGAAGATTGCAGACAAGCTTTATCTAAGGAAATCTGGCTCTCGAAGTTCGAAGAGCGGTGCCTCTTCGGTTTTCGAACAAGCAATCCTGTTGGGGATTTGGCTCTCAAGATTCAGAGAACGGTGCCTCTTCGATTTTTGAAAAAACAATCCTGTTAGGAGTTTGACTCTTGAGATTCGGAGAGCATTGTCTCTTCTATTTTTCCTGTTGGAAGTCTGGCTCTCGAGATTCGAAGGCCGGTGCCTCATCGATTTTTGAGCAAGTAATCATGTTGGGAGTTTGGCTCTCGAGATTCGGAGAGCGATGCCTCTTCAATTTTTGAGCAAGCAATCTTGTTGGGAGTGTTTTCTCGAATGTGAGTAAAGGTTGGGCATTTTTGCCAGTCTACCTTGCCACAGAGTACGGAGGTTGACACATATAGGGACTTTCTAGTTATCAAGCAGTGATGCTATTCCTTTACCCTTGTGGTAATAGTAGGGTAGTTGAACCTTCAAAATTTATGTGTCTAAACTTTGTCAGAGATCTTTGGAAAAGTTGTCTGTGGTACCCGAATAGCTGATGTTGCGTATGGAAAGTGGTGCCTCTTTAATTTTTGAACCAACGGCCATGTTGCCCTTTTTTTTATAAGGACACCAATTGTGTGCAAGAAGTACATTCAGAGAATTATTGCTTGTAGGAATTTTCCTCTTACTTCAAAGATTTATTGCACCTTATTTCTCCTTCATCTTTTCTGAGAATGTCTGGTCTATTCGACCGTCGTTTTGACTTGAACTTTGGTGAAGAGGCAGTCATGTCTTCTCAAGACAACATATGGCGCCCATCATTCTTATCCCCTACTGGTCATCTTACCGTTGGAGACTCTATGATGAAGAATGATATGACCGCTGCGGTGGTGGCCAGGAACCTTCTCACTCCCAAAGATAATAGACTACTTTCCAAACGGTCTGATGAGTTGGCTGTTAAGGATTCTCTGGCTCTCAGTGTTCAGTGTACAGGTTCTGTGTCTAATATGACTCAACGCCTATTTGCTCGAACCCACCAAGTTGAATCATTGGGGGCTGAAGTGATAAGTTTTAAACAGGAGATCAGAGGGCTCAAGCATGAGAATAAATAGTTGCACAGGCTCGTACATGACTATGCTACAAATATGAAGAGGAAGCTCGACCAGCCGCAGGAATCTGATGGTCAGATTTTACTTGATCATCAGAGGTTTGTGGGTTTGTTCCAAAGGCATTTATTGCCTTCGTCTTTTGAGGTTGTACCGCGTAATGAAGCTCCAAATGATCAACCTTCGGTGCCTCCTCCTTCTGGGGTTCTGCCTAGTACTGAGGCTCCGAATAATCACCCTCTGGTGCCTCCTCTTTCTAAGGCTCTGCCGACTGCTGAGACTTATCCTGAGCAACCTTTGTGAAGGCTCCCTCTTGTTTGTTTATTTTGATTCATGTATATGTACATATTTGTAACTTATCGGAGATATCAATAAACAAGCTTTGCTTCATTTCAAAGTATTGTATTAAATACACCAAGGCCTTCTTCACTAAGTTCTTTGAATTTTTCCTTTTGTTGAAGCTTGTATGTTGAAGCTTTGTGAGTGAAGCATGTAGGTTGAGGTAGTGCTCCCTTAATTTCCTGAGTGAGGAAAACTTCTCGGTTGGAGACTTGAAAAAATACAAGTCACTGAGTGGTTGTGAGACTTCCGAGTATCAAGGTGCAGTAGCATATGGTAGGAGTCCCCCAAGTCTCCAGTCGAGGGAGTTGACGAAGAAGGTGTCTTGCTAGTAGCCAAATTTTCAAAGTAACAAAACTTCACCATTTTCCTTTCTAAGTGGTAGCCCAAAACTCTTCCTTCATATATATTTGTTATGAAAGTTGTTAGGCCCAAATAAGAGGAGATCTAGGCGATTTTTTTTTTTTTTGAATTTTTGAATTTTTGAATTTTTGAATTTTCAAATTTCCGAATATATATATATTTTTTAAGCTTTATAGATGAAGCTTTGTAGGTGAAGCTTTGCTTTTGTGGGTGAAGTTTTTATGGGTGAAGCTTTTGTAGGTGAAGTTATTGTGGGCAAAGCTTTTGTAGGTGAAGCTTTGGAGTTGAAGCTTTGTAGGTGAAGCTTTGGAGTTGAAGATTTGGTTGGGTACCATGAATTGATTTTGCTTCACACTATCTTGATCAAGATAGTGTGAAGCTTTTGAGAATTTGTAGTTGTCCTCCATTGATGAAGCTTTTGTTGGTGAAGCTTTTGTCGTGAAGTTTTGTTGGGTACCATGAATTGATTTTGCTTCACACTATCTTGATCAAGATAGTGTGAAGCTTTTGAGAATTTGTAGTTGTCCTCCATTGATGAAGCTTTTGTGGTGAAACTTTGTTGAATTTCCCAATTTCCTTTTTTTTTTTGGGAAAATTAGAAATTTGAAAATGTGGAAGAGATAACATATACAAATTTTGCTTCCACACTATTGAGCAAGAGATTGTGATGCAAGCCACACCTTGTAGTAGTCGAAGGTTTGGATGAACCATATAAATTGAATTTGCTTCGAACAGTCTTGATCAAGAGTGTGTGAAGCTTTTGAGAATTGTGGTTGCCCTCTATTGATGAAGCTGTTTTTGGCACCATAAATTGGTTTTGCTTCACATTGTCTTGATCAAGAGTGTGTGAAGCTTTTGAGAATTGTGGTTGCCCTCTATTGATGAAGCTGTTTTTGGCACCATAAATTGGTTTTGCTTCACACTGTCTTGATCAAGAGTGTGTGAAGCTTTTGATAATTGTAGTTGCCTTCTATTGATGAAGCTTTTGTTGGCACTATAAATTGATTTTGCTTCACATTGTCTTGATCAAGAGTGTGTGAAGCTTTTGAGAATTGTGGTTACCCTTCATTGATGAAGCTCTTGTTGGCATAAATTGGTTTTGCTTCACACTATCTTGATCAAGAATGTGTGAAGCTTTTGAGAATTGTGGTTGCCCTCCATTGATGAAGCTTTTGTTGGCACCATAAATTGGTTTTGCTTCACACTGTCTTGATCAAGAGTGTGTGAAGCTTTTGAGAATTGTGGTTGCCCTCCATTGATGAAGCTCTTGTTAGCACCATAAATTGGTTTTACTTCACACTGTCTTGATCAAGAGTGTGTGAAGCTTTTGAGAATTGTGGTTGCCCTCCATTGATGAAGTTCTTGTTGACACCATAAATTGGTTTTGCTTCACATTGTCTTGATCAAGATTGTGTGAAGCTTTCTACGAGTTGTAGTGTTTGCATTTTTACAGAGGAGAAATGTCTGAAGCAGATGCAAGAGGGCTGAATAGCTTGATTTTCGTATGCCATGCACTGAAGTTGTTGTTGGCTTGTAATAAGACTTTGTTGGTGTTTATAACTCTTGTTAGGCATAAGTGCTCCCCTAGTTGAGTTGTCAAGCTTGAGGGTTTTTGATTATTTATGAATGCTAGGAGTTCACATGTACAAGTTGTACCACTCGTCTTCTGGTAGGTGGAATGAATGGTGAGTTGCTTTCATTACTTGGTTGGTGGTACGAAGGTGAGTTCCTTCATTACCTTTCATCACATTTCATCACCTAGTTGGTGGCACGAAGATGAGTTCCTTCTTCACCTGATTGGTGGCATGAAGGAGAGTACAGGTTGTACATTTCATCACCTGGTTGGTGGCACGAATATGAGTTCCTTCTTTACCTGGTTGGTGGCATGAGTGGCAAGTTGTCAAATGATATTAGAGTACAGGTTGTACATTTCATCACCTGGTTGGTGGCATGAAGAAGAGTACGGGTTGTACATTTCATCACCTAGTTGGTGGCATGAAGATGAGTTCCTTCTTCATATTTCATCACCTGGTTGGTGAGAATAAGGGCAAGGTGTCGAGGCATATTGTAGCAAGTGTCGAATGACACAAAGTATGTTGAACCCTTTCGAAGCACAGTTGGTTTATGTATGGATGTGTTGGAATGTATGATGTTTATGTATGAATGTGTTGGAATGTATGATGTTTATGTTGATTGATATGAGTGATGCTTATGAATGTTTTGCTATGCATGAAGGGATCTATGCTTTTCATATGTGAACCATGTTGGTTGTAATACTTAGTATCACATACTTTGTGTCAAAGTACGCATGTTGAAGCTCTGAGTTGGAGTATAAGGGTAGGTCAGCGTAGACCAAGTGTTCCAGTGCTAGGAATGTAAAAGACTCAGAAGAAGTTGTCTGAATTCCCTTTTCTTTAAATATTTACCGAATGGCTTGTGTGCAAAAGATCTCAAGCGGTTGAGAGTCAAAACATTTGTAATGTGTATGCCTTCTTATAGTAGCATTTCCTTTACTACCTAGTCCTCCACTTTGAAAGAGTGAGGCTTGGCCCCATAGTCATAATAGTCGACGGTACGTTCACCCCTGATTGTCTTGATACAAACTTTTATCCTTCTTGTTGTAATGGGCTTGCTAAGAGTAAAAATCATTCGTCTTACCAAGAGACATATACGTTTGGTGACTTAGCGAGTAGCTAAATGAGGCAGGAAATGATGCAATGGGTGTCTGAATGGCCAAGATCTCCTCACTTGGTAGAACTTGACTTCCACTTACCACTTGTTGATAGGGGTTAACCATATGAGGGTTCCCTTGGTATGTCCTTGCTTCTGTGAATGCGTGGTTGTAAGCCTGTGCCATCACCTCAGAGTAAGTCTTCCAAGTGTTGGCATTTATCATGTACTTAAAGAAACAATCACGTAGGCCTTGCGGGCGGTCTTGTCATCTGCCTTAGCGCAGCGAGAATGCTCATGGCTGAAGCGACCGGCATACTCTCGTAGTGACTCATCCAGCTTCTAGCAAATAGTGTACAATTCATCTGCAAAATGTAAGCAATCGGTCTGGAAGATGTGTTGAGAGACAAACAGTTTCCTCAGTTCCTCAAACGAGTCTACTGTCTCAGGTGGAAGACGACAATACTAGTTAAGAGCTCCGCCAGAGAGGGTGGAAGGGAAGAGAAGACATTGTTCTTCATCAGTGTGCATTCGATATGCCACGGTGGACTCAAAGAGGCTAAGGTGTTCAATTGGGTCATCCCTTCCAGTATAGAGTTGTAAACCAAGCTTTTGTTTTGTCTTCGCTTGAAGGGGGTGTTGAGGATCCTCCTTGTGAGAGGGCCAGGACTGGGTTGGTTCTAGTCAGGTATCTCGGCCTGACGTTCGGCCTTCAATTTGTTTACTTCCTCAAGGAGCTGTAGGACAAGGGGGTCCTGAGTGGAGTCATGTACCACTGGAATTTTCTTTCATAAGTCTCCATCGCCTCTTGGAAGTAGGAAAGTTTGAGCAAGGGCATGAGGTTTTTCCTTGGACTCGCCGTACTGACTTCTAGGGCGAGTATGTCGGAATACCTCAAAATCCCTTGTACCTTTATGTTCCTTTGGCACCTATCGTTCCTTCCCTAGATTGGCAGCTGGCCTGGGTCGTGGGATGAGACTGAGTTTTTCAGAAACCCTTGGGTCATTGATCTTCGAGCATATGTGGAGGGGATTCTCTTGACATTGCTTTAGGAAGCCTCAGCAGTCACGATAAACAGCTTTCAATCCTACCAACCCTTCTGCAATGAGTGTCTTCCTCCACTTCTCCTGCTTCGGGTCGAAGCATCTGGGTTGAGAGAAGTCTCATGTTGATCAATGTTTTGATGATTAGCTCGCTCCTCATCAGGAATACCCATGTCGAAGGGAGGTGACCCTCCATGTTGAGGGGTACCGAGATGATGGTTAATGTCCACAGGGGCAACGAGCTCGCGTGTTTAAGTACGCCTAGTTTCGTGGAGCGTCTCAAAGAGCTTCTCATACTGCTCCTGGAGGACCTCATTTTTCATTGCTATCTTGTTATTCTGAGCTTCTAGCTCATCGACTTTAGCTTAAAGAGCAACCCTCTTTCCTTCATTCTTTCGTTGCTTCGCACTAAGTGCAATAGGGGTGTCATTCTGTATGCTGTGGCTTCCTTCGCTCCCCATGTTGGAAAGGTATGCCTGGTCAAAAGAGAGTGTACGAATGGTGTAAACCAGCATCGCAAAGCTGAAGAGAGTGGGAATAAGTGTCGTTTCCCACAGACGGCGTCAAATGTTGATGCACAAAATCAGTGAAGACTTTGGTATAATAGAAATTGTTAAGTTTGTGACCTTCGCTAGATTGCTCCGATCATTAGTGTGGATAAGTATGTAAATGGATAAAGACATGGAAGCAAACACAAGATGTACGTGGTTCACCTAGATTGGCTACATCCACAGAGTAAAAGAGTTCTCATTAATTGTGAAGGGTTTACACAAGTACATAGGTTCAAGCTCTCCTTTTGTGAATACTAGTGAATGATTTAGTACAAATGACATTAGGAAATATTGTGATAGAATGATCTCTATTTATAGAAGAGAGTTTCTAGCTTTGTTCTGACATTAACACGTGTCGTGTTGTGATTGGCTTCTGATGTTGACACGTGTCACGCTATGATTAGCTTCTGATGTCAACACGTGTCGCACTGTGATTGGCCTCCTGGTTGGAGGGAAACTTTTCTGGGTCCTTAACGGTATGACGTTGACCGGTGCTCAGTAGTTTCGGGATTGATTAAGTATGGTATAAACACGAGCATATCTTAGTGACCACTCATCAGCAGAATTGTCTGCTTACGATGGAGGGTCTCAACAGTTTCAAACTCGTGTAAAAGATATCCGAAATAAAGCTTATGAAATTGAAGACGTTCTTGAGGAATTTCTGCTTCATGTCCCTCATCAATTCCACAACAACGACGTCTCTCAGAAGCTACACGATGCTGTGAAATTTCGCACGGTACAGAAAGCAAGCCGTGAGTTCTCGGACAGAATTAAAAATATTGACAAGGAGCTAAATTTTGTTTTCACTCTTGACATAATGAATCAACCGGAGACCCTGCAGTTGGTCATGTACGGTTAATTCCATAGCTCAATATCCAAACCAACCGGAGTCACCACAGTGACCTGTACGGCACTACTCTACACATAAGTCGGAACTACCTGAAGTAGTTTGTACGACAAGAATGGTGTAATAATACGCTCTAGTGATTCACTCATCAATCATCTGTGCACAAAATCTAAGGTCACCTACCAGTCGGAACCACCTCTAGTGATCTGTACGACTAGCATGTCGGAACCCTCTCATGGTCTGTACGACATGCACCATGCACCTACTTGGATTCAAGGTGAGCGTGCAGTGCGGTGAATATTATAAGCACTAACACCAGGGGTGCAGGTTATGAGCTCTCAACATAATTCACATTACAATAAATCATATGAATAACATAAAACTCACCTGATACTCACCTGTGCGTCCACAGCACCATTTCATATATATGCATCAATTACTAATTCATATAATTCATAATATGCATGCATGGCATTTTAAAAACATACTTTTATTTAAATTCAATTTCTGGGAAATTCAGTAGTATATAGGTAATAACAGAAAATAACTGCCCATTCACTGATAAGTCGAAGGGTCGTAACCCCCGTGATGTCCCTGGATGCGCTCGTCCTCGGGATAGGTATAACCTATATGCGAAATAACTATAAAAACGTTAATTAAAGCACATAACCGACAATTCGTAATAACTTCTCATACGATGCTCAATTTGGGTATATGAATATACCACAGTAACCTACTCGACGTCACGGACGTCGAGGTATTTTT
Source organism: Malus sylvestris (assembly GCF_916048215.2). Classification (NCBI taxonomy): domain Eukaryota; kingdom Viridiplantae; phylum Streptophyta; class Magnoliopsida; order Rosales; family Rosaceae; genus Malus; species Malus sylvestris. Next base: position 30,193,476 of record NC_062262.1, read on the forward strand.
AGAAAAAAAAATCGAGGCTGCACGCGCCCCCACGTGCCGGGAGGGGCACGGACCCACGCGTCACCTTCTTCCTCCAGTCACCGATTTTTGGGGAATTTTTAAATCGCCATAACTTCTTCATTTCTTCACTATTTTCAACGCTCTTTATATCAAAATGAAGATCTTGACGAGATGAACACATCCATACCTGCCTCGACCCCCAACTCACCGGGGATTCACTGGAAAAAGCTTCGAAAGTTTCGGCCAAAAATGAAAAGTTCCGTTCTCAGTCCTCCGACGTCCAAATCCTACCAACGACGTACCCCGAAGCTCGTGAGGACTTCCTTAAGCTCACTTTGAGCTTGAAATTCCCTGAAACACAATATTTTACGTGTGCATGAATAGTGCCCATTTTCGGAGTTATGATTTCACGATGATATCGAAGGTTTTAAGTCCTAAAATTAGTATATTTGAACTCAGGGACTCAAGAGGAGTTCGATTCTTACCTTAGAACCTTCGATCTGTGAAGATTTGAGGGTCCTTGGTTTTGTCCGTACAGTTTCGAAAGAGAGAGAGGGTGAACTGACAGGGAAGAGAGAGAGAGGGCACGGGGAAGAGAGGGAGGAGTGTCGTGTGTGTGGTCCAACCAAAACATCACACTCCCATTTTTTTCTTTAGTCCCTAACCACACAAAATACATACAACCTTTAATCCAACATAATTTTTTTTCCCAAAACTTAGGAAAATATGCATTATTCACAACATGCCACACACATACCTTAGTAACCGTCAAGGGTACTTTCGTCATTTCACAACCTCGATAAATAGAATCTCGGGACGGGCTGTGACAATCTTTCCCCCTTATAGAATTTCGTCCTCGAAATTCATGCAACCAAACAAGCCATTAATATTCATAAAACAACCTCGGATACATCTCTCTCATTCGATCTTCTGTCTCCCAAGTGGCTTCTTCCACTGAGTGGTTCCTCCACAATACTTTTACCAAGCTCACAGTCTTATTCCTTAGAACCTTGTCTTTCCAATCCAAGATAGTCACTGGTTCCTCATCATACGTCAAATCCGGATTAATCTCCAAAGGTTGAGTAGGAATCACATGTGAATGATGTGAAACATAATGTCGAAGCATCGAGACATGAAACACATTATGTACTTTAGATAACTCCAAAGGCAACTCCAATATGTAAGCAACTTCACCAATCCTCTCAGCGATCTCATATGATCCTATGTACCTAGGACTTAGCTTGCCTTTCTTTCCAAACCGCAATACACCTCTCCAAGGTGACAATTTCAAGAATACCAAATTATCCACATCATATACTCGATCAGTAGCATGTCTATCTGCTAAACTCTTTTGTCGATCCTGGGCCGTTTTCAGGTTAGACTTAATCACCTGAACATTTTGAGTAGTCACATCCACAATCTCTGAGCCTTCTAACACTCTTTCGCCAACCTCTGACCAACACAATGGTGTACGACAAGCTCTACCATAAAGTGCCTCAAATGGTGACATACCAATGCTCGAATGAAAACTATTATTATAGGCCAATTCTATCAAGTCTAGGCGATCATGCCAAGAATCACCAAACTGTAACACTGAAGATCTCAGCATATCATCCAATGTCTGAATAGTCCTCTCTGATTGTCCATCGGTTTGAGGATGATAAGCAGTGCTGTAAAGCAGTTTCGTACCAAGAGCTTCCTGAAAAGCTACCCAAAACTTAGAAGTAAATCTTGGATATCGATCAGAAATAATATTCACTGGAACTCCATGATACTTCACAATCTTCGTGATGAACAACTTAGCCAATTTATTCAGGGGATAATTTTCCCTCACGGGAATGAAGTGTGCTGACTTGGTAAGTCGATCTACAATCACCCAAACACCATCAAATCCATTCTGTGTACGAGGAAGCTTATACACAAGATCCATTGTTATATTTTCCCATTTCCACTGAGGAATGGGAAATGGTTGCATCCGCCCAAAAGGCTTCTTTCTTTCTGCTTGGACTTACTGGCAAACAATACACCTACTTACATATTCTGCAATTTCCATTTTCATACCCGGCCAATAATAAAATGGTCGAATGGTATGGTACATCTTAGTTCCTCCTAAATGCATCGCATAAGCCGAACAATGTGCTTCATCCAAAATTTCTTTCTTCAATTCCTCATTATTCGGCACATACATTCTGTACTCCTGCATAAGCATGCCATCTGATTCTCGAATCCTGAGGTTTTTCTTTTTCCCTTCTCTTCTCAATTGAATCATTTCTTGAATCTCATCATCAACCATCTGAGCTTCAAGTACACAATCGACCAAAACTGGCCTGACTTGGAAACTAGTAAGAAAAGCTTCTCTTCGATCTTCTAACTCCAACTTTACTCCAGTAGCTCTCAAATTTGCAAGAAGAGGAACACGACAAGCATACAAAGCATTGAGTCGACCTTGAGGTTTCCTACTCAGTGCATCAGCTACCACATTTGCACGACCCAAATGATACTCAATAGTGTAGTCATAATCGCTTATTAACTTCATCCACCTTCGCTGACGAAGATTAAGATCATGCTGAGTAAAAAGATACTGAAGACTCTTATGATCTATGAAGATCTTACACTTCTCACCACAGAGATAATGCCTTCAAATCTTCAAGCAAAAACAATGGCTGCCAACTCAAGATCGTGACTAGGATAATTCCTTTCATGAATCTTCAATTGTTGAGAAGCATAGGCAATCACTCTATTATGCTGCATTAAAACACATCCCAAACCATTCAAAGAATCATCACTGTAAATCTCAAAGTTACCGCTATCATCAAGAAGTACCAATACTGGAGCATGAGTGAGGCAATATTTCAACTACTGGAAACTTTGCTCACAATTCTCGTCCCACTCGAACTTAACATTCTTCCTGGTTAATTTCGTTAGTGGCAAAGCAATCATAGAAAAATCTTGAACAAACCGTCAATAATAACTTGCTAGACCAAGAAAACTTCGCACCTCAGTGACAGTTCGTGGTTGTTCCTAATTTTCCACTGCTGCAATCTTTTGAGGATCTACTTGAATTCCTTGTACCGATACTACATGCCCCAAAAATGCCACTTCATTCAACCAAAACTGACATTTGCTAAACTTGGCATACAACTGATGCTCCCTCAATTTCTTTAATACCAAGTTAAGATGTCGAATATGATCTGCTTTAGACTTAGAGTATACCAGAATATCATCGATAAAAACAATGACAAACCTATCAAGATATTGCTGGAATACCTCATTCATTAGCCTCATGAAAGCTGCAGGTGCATTAGTCAATCCAAATGGCATCACCAAAAATTCATAATGTCCATAACGGGTCCTGAAAGCTGTCTTAGGTACATCATCATCTTTAATCTTCAACTGATAATAGCCAGATCTCAAATCAATCTTAGAGAACACACACGCACCTTTAAGCTGATCAAATAAATCATCGATACAAGGCAATGGATAACGGTTTTTAATCGTCACCCGATTCAATTGCCTGTAATCAATACATAATCTCAAAGTTCCATCTTTCTTTCTTACAAATAACACCGGAGCTCCCCAAGGTGAAGTACTAGGTTGAATGAAACCTTTATCAGTTAATTCCTGTAACTGAATTTTCAACTCTCTTAGTTCAGCTGGAGCCATTCTATATGGAGTTAAAGATATAAGATCCGTACCTGGAAGCAAATCAATAGAAAACTCCACATCTCTATTTGGCGGTAATCCCAGCAAATCATCTAGGAATACATCAGGAAAGTGCCTGACTACTCCAACTTCCTTTACACTGCTAGGAACAACATCATTTAACACCACATGTGCTAAGTATCCTTGACAACCTTTCGATAATAACTTCCTTGCTCTTATGGCAGAAATAACACCATGTCTCACCCCACATTTTTCACCCATAAAAGTACCCGCTGGTAGTCCAGGACGATGAAAAGTAACTGATTTCCCGTAACAATCTATATGGGCACGATGATAATGTAACCAATCTGCCCCTAAAATCACATCAAAATCCACAATATCTAACGGGATAAGATTAGCTGGCATAACTACACCATTTACCATCACTGGACATCCTGGATAAACACTATCGACATAACATTTGTCCCCTCTAGGCATAACAAACTCTAAATCAAATCCTAGAGGTGTAGGGTGAGGTTAAGTCATTTGAGCAAACGTATGAGAAATCACAAAATGTGTAGCACCACAATCAATCAAAACTCTAGCAAAATGACCAAGAATATTTAACGTAGCCATAATCAAATCTGGATGATTCTAAGCATCTTGCAGTGATATGTGATTAACACGTCCCTGAGCTTGTTGTCATCCACCACGACCTCTGTTACCTTGGTTACCTCGTCCCTGAGAAGTACATCCCTGTCCTGGCTGATTAGACTGCCTAGATGGTCCTGCACTGCTAGCAGCAACCTCTCCATGTCGGGGCTGACCTCTATGATGCCACTGAGACCCGCTAGTTGGCATGGAAGGATATGAAGTATAACCCCCAGGGTCTTGGGAATACCCAGTCTGAGAATAAGGATCCTGGGATTACTGATACTGTCCGGAAGCATAGGGAGCAGCATCACCCTAATAGTGGTAAGCACCACCACGACCCGTCTGACCATAACTACCTGATCCAAAGTTCTGCTGAATCGGCGCTGGAGGTGGCATAGCAAACTGATGAGATCTCTGCTGACTCTGGGGACACTGAGCAGCCCTATGTCCCATCTGTCCACAAGTGTAGCAAGCACCACCACTTCTCCTACACTCTCCATGATGTCTGAAATTACAACGGCGGCACAACGGAGCACCAGAACCACCAGCACCACCAAAATCTCTCTGTCTCTGAAACCTGGGTCCACCAGCAAATCTTTCACCTCTCATCGGACCTGTGACACTAAATCCTCCGTTGGAAGAACTCGAGCTCGCTCCACTTTTCTTGAAATTTTGTGTCTTACGGGATCCCTGAGTGGATATACCTTTACCCCTATCATCTTTCTTCTGATTATCATTCTTATCTTCATCATCCTCACTGTTACTAGGAAGGTTGTCGAAATCCTCCATCCGAACCAAAATCTCAGAAAACTCATGATAAGTGGTGCAAGGAAGCGCACTAGCAAAAGTCCTATATTTCCTCTTAGTTCCCAGCTTTAAACGGCGAAGCATCTTTGCCTGATTACCAGCTGTATCAGGGTCATAACGAGACAAGTCTATAAACTTCCTGTAATACTCATGCGCCGACATATTCTTTTGCTTCAATTGAGTGAACTCCTACTTCTTACGATCAATGTACTCCGGAGGGACAAATCTTTTCTTAAAATTCTCTTTGAATACTTCCCAATTAGCTGTCATCTCAGGTGACATAAACTGAGTCTGATTTACCCACCAAGCTGCTGGCTCTCGCCCCAAAAACCAAGTAGTGGTCTCAACCCATCTATTAGCAGGAAGATTCCCTTAACTCTGCATCACCTGAAAAGTCTTCTCAATATGGTCTAGCCACTTTTCTGCCCCTTCATGACCTTCATTACCCATGAAACGGTCCAATTTCAGATTATACATAGTCTCCAAGGGTGTCCTCTGAGGAGGAGGAAGATGGATTGCATTCTGAAAGGCATGGGCCATCGCTTCCCCTAATTGAGTTATATCAGGGAAATTAGGCTGAGAAGCACGACGTGATTCCCTACAAGGCGGCATAGTTATGACAGAAGACATCAAAAGATCATTAGAGCATTAACAATTTATACAGGGCTGCAACCTAGGCTCTGATACCAAACTGACACACCCTGATCCTAGAATCAAGGCGTGCTGGCCGTCACGTGGGCGCGACGTAACCAAAAGTGCGACGCGGAAGCAATAGATAAGAGAAATACGAATAAACAAAAACCAAATACTAGCAATAATAACCAAGTAACGTGCTAGAGTAAGTTAAAGTGTGAAACACACATATTCAGAGCCTAAGTACAAGATGTAGTCAAGTAGGTACATTACTGAATTACAACACCCGAATGTGAGTCCTACATGAGTAGTTTGTCAGAATGCCGTGGGAATCCTCGTAGGCCACCAACGCTGCTAACTAGAACCTGGAGGGGCGCAAAAGAAAATTGAGTGGGTCAGTAAAACAAAGCTTTTCGAAAATCATTTCATTTAAAACATTTCTAACCCCTCGCTATAAAACCTGTATACTTTCCCAGAAAATAACATAATATGCATATAATCTTCATATATCTCAAATCACAATTCTTTATCAAAACCCAGAAAATATGCATGCCATAAATGTCAATAACAAATTAAGAATGCATCAATATAACAGGTGACTTAATGAATCAACCGGAGACCCTGCAGTTGGTCCTGTACGGTTAATTCCATAGCTCAATATCCAAACCAACCGGAGTCACCACGGTGACCTGTACGACACTACTCTGCACATAAGTCGGAACTACCTGAAGTAGTCTGTACGACAAGAATGGTGTAATAATACGCTCTAGTGCTTCACTCATCAATCATCTGTGCACATAATCTAAGGTCACCTACCAATCGGAACCACCTCTAGTGATCTGTACGACTAGCATGTTGGAACCTTCTCATGGTCTGTACGACATGCACCTACTTGGATCCAAGGTGAGCGTGCGGTGCGGTGAATATTATAAGCACTAACACCAGGGGTGCAGGTTATGAGCTCTCAACACAATTCACATTACAATAAATCATATGAATAACATAAAACTCACCTGATACTCACATGTGCGTCCACAGCACCATTTCATATATATGCATCAATTACTAATTCATATAATTCATAATATGCATGCATGGCATTTTAAAAACATACTTTTATTTAAATTTAATTTCTGGGAAATTCAGTAGTATATAGGTAATAACAGAAAATAATTGCCCACTCACTGATAAGTCGAAGGGTCGTAACCCCCATGACGTCCCTGGATGCGCTCGTCCTCGGGATAGGTATCACCTATATGCGAAACAACTATAAAAACGTTAATTAAAGCACATAACCGACAATTCGTAATAACTTCTCATACGATGCTCAATTTGGGTATATGAATATACCATAGTGACCTACTCGAAGTCACGGACGTCGAGGTATTTTTAGAAAAAAAATTCGAGGCTGCACACGCCCCCACGCACGTCACCTTCTTCCTCCAGTCGCCGGACTGGTTTCGCCGACGACGGAAAAGTCGCCGATTTCTGGGGAATTTTTAAATCGCCATAACTTCCTCATTTCTTCACTATTTTCAACGCTTTTTTATATCAAAATGAAGATCTTGATGAGATGAACACATCCATACCTGCCTCGACCCCCAACTCACCGGGGACTCACCGGAAAAAAACTTCGAAAGTTCCGGCCAAAATTGAAAAGTTCCGTTCTCAGTCCTCCGACATCCAAATCCTAACAACAACGTACCCCGAAGCTCGTGAGGACTTCCTTAAGCTCACTTTGAGCTTGAAATTCCCTGAAACACAATATTTTACGTGTGCATGAACAGTGCCCATTTTCGGAGTTATGATTTCACGATGATATCGAAGGTTTTAAGTCCTAAAATTAGTATATTTGAACTCAGGGACTTAAGAGGAGTTCGATTCTTACCTTAGAACCTTCGATCTGTGAAGATTTAAGGGTCCTTGGTTTTGTCTGTACGGTTTCGAAAGAGAGAGAGTGTGAGTGAACTGAGAGGGAAGAGAGAGAGAGGGCACGGGGAAAAGAGGGAGCGGTGTCTCGTGTGTGGTTCAACCAAAACATCACAATCCCATTTTTTTCTTTAGTCCCTAACCACACAAAATACATACAACCTTTAATCCAACATAATTTTTTTTTCCCAAAACTTAGGAAAATATGCATTATTCACAACATGCCACACACATACCTTAGTAACCGTCAAGGGTACTTTCGTCATTTCACAACCTCGATAAATAGAATCTCAGGACAGGCTGTGACATTTGTGCATGAAAACAGAGAAGTGCGGTGGTGGATAGAGGGAGATGTGCGATGGAGAGATAAGGGATAGAGGGAGTTGTTTTAATTTGGAGGGATAGAGGGAGATATTTTCGATGTTTGATTTGTGGTTTTTCAGGAGAGAAGAAGATGGAGAGATAGAAACGGAGAAGACGAGGTAAAAGAGAGAGAATGGGTAGCAGGGAACTGGGAAAGTGGAAAAGATGTCTAGTTTGGCGTGAAATCCACCGGTCTTATCATAAAATAAAGGGATAAACAATAATTACTCACTATACCCTAATAAATAAATTATATAAATTATTTAGATAATATTTTATTATTTGTTCTTTTTAAAACAACACTATATTATACCCTTGCATTATGTTATTTTATTAGTTTTCTTTTTAAGATCAAAATAAGATCAACATATATTATACTCTTATGTTAGATATGTATAAATTTTTTTAAATAGCGTATTCCTCAATGTTTAATCATCCACTATAAAATAAATTTAACTAATTTATATGGTATATAATATATTTATACCAAATCCGCCTAGTCTACCTAGGTGCTAGGCCCCTGCTCACTGCCTGACTAGCGGCTAACGTCTTTTAGAACCAAACTTATATGGCATGGCATATATGCTTAATGTGTTTTTAAATTTTGGACTTGTTGGATACTCTTTTTGCATTTTATCATTCTTTTATTATCTTATCCATGGATTTCATACATGTATAATTTTTTGTAAGTGTCAATATGCACTTATTTACAAGATATATAAGAAATTTACCTAAACCCGTCTAGACCCTGCCTAGCCGCCTAGGTGCTAGGCGCCAGCCTGCCGCCCGACTAGCGCCTAGTGTTTTTTGGAACCTTGCTTACAAGTGAAGAGGAATACCACTAGATTATAGTACTTTGGTATCTCAACTTTAACCCAATTAAAGTAATAGTCCCTCAACTAAAAATATGTGACCATTGGTTTCTTAACTCATCAAAACGTGCAACTATGGTCTTTTTCTTCAACTCTGTAAGAACTTCCGTCAAAATGAGTCATGTGCCACGCACGTGAGGCTAAATCAAGAGGCAAATATGAAAAACCAAATGAAAAAAAGTGTAGCAATGGTCCATCAACTTTAAACCAATTGGAACAATGATCCCTCAACTTTAACCTAATAGTAGCAATGGTCATTCCAACATAGCTCAATTTGACAGAATTCTAAAGAAGTTGGTAAAAATGATTATAGCTGCACATTTTGATGAATTAAGGGAACAATAGTCATGAATTTTTAAATGAGGGATCATTGCTCCAATTGGATTAAAATTGAGAGACAATTTCATAATTTTCTCTATTAATAAAAGATAACCCACTTAATCAACACATCAAACAAAAAGAAAACCACTCGACTCTCTTTCACGCTACATCACCTACAATCCCTTTCTTTCCACTGTCCCTTTCTACTCCAACTTAACAAACCTCTGCACCTCCCAACAACCCACCACTACTTACCTCCAACTCATTATCCTTCTCCTCTTCCACTTCCTTCTCATTCTCCTCCCCCTATGACGTCCTATGACACCGACCGCCTATCCAGCTATCCCACCTCCACTCCTGCTGTTGTGACATCTTCTCCTTAGTCATCTTCAACGCCATTGTAGCCAATTATAATGAAATCAGAGTTTGTGTCATCTATGTATTCATGGGTCTGATCTGGATGTGGTTCAAATGGCTTGTAATTGCCAAATCTTCAATTACTTCACTTAGGTCTAGCAAATATTTGTGTTCTTCAATGTTAATTGCAAAAGCTAGGCGTTCCTATTCGCCACTGCTATCTGGTTTGGTGACGAAGACCTTCTGGTTCGTGGTGACCTCGGCTTCTTCTTTGACAAGGATGACAAGGTCGTTTTATTCAACACACCAGACAAAAAAAAAAAAAAAAAAAAAAAAAAAAAAAAAAAAAAAAAAAAAAATATATATATATATATATATATATATATATTGAACATGGCTACTGTCATGCTAATGTTAGCATGACATCAGATCCCTTAGGCACATAGTTGGGCAGGATTTAACTTGTGGGTAGTCAGGCACAATTGGGCCCATTAATTGCCTTAGTTTTAGTGTTAGGCAATTGGGTGTATAGGCCGGAGTTGCTCTTAGAGGTAAACCAGGAAAAATAATTATGAGTTTTTTAAGGCATTAAAAATTTATTTTTCAGTGTTAATGGATTTCACGTGACACTTGATGAGTGGGAAAACCAAAATAAAAAAGGAAATTTTGAAAATACAGCCATTTTAAAGACCATATATTGAAATATGGCTTACTTTTTCCAACTCTTATAAAATTAACCAAAATTGATGTTCAAAAGACTAATTTCCCTAAGACTAAAACTTTCTCTTCTCCTCTAAACTTCAGTATTTTTCCTCTCTAAACCCTTCATCTCCATTTCTATTATTGAATTTTACTACTTAAAGCCTTGGATACCTCTCCCAAGCACACACATCGCTCAATGATTACTCTATTACGGCTTGGCTAGCAATCATGAAACTTGTTGTGTGGTGGAGGGCGTTAACTGCAAGGTTTGTGATTGGTGCGCTGATCTCGTAGTTTAATTGCTTTTGAGTAAAGATAACAAAGTAATACGGTAATGTCTGAACCCAGGTGGTTCAACAAAGGGGATGAGGTTTATAATTCACAATGTTGGGAGGAAGAGATAGAGTTTTAATCTAAAGGTAATTAGGCCTTCCGATATCAATTTTGATTCACAATGTGGCTGATATCATGCTAACGTCAACATGACATCAGATCTATTTAGGCACACAATTGGGCATGAATTAACTGGGTGGGTAGTCCAGCTTATTGAAAAATAATTATGAGTTTATTGAGGCAATAAAAAATTATCTTTTAGTGTAAGTGGATTTCACGTGACACTTTATGAGTGGGAAAGCCAACTTAAAAAATGAAAGTTTGAACATATAGCCATTTTAAGGACCACATATTGAAATATGGCTTATTTTTTTATAAAATTAACCAAAATTGATGTTTAGAAGACTAATTGCTCTAAAGACTAAAACTTTATCTTCCCCTCTAAACTTCAGTATTTCTCCTCTCCAAACCCTTCATCTCCATTTCGAGTATTGAATTTTACTACCCGAGGTCTCGAATACCTCTCCCAAACTCATGCATCGCTCGATGACTACTCTATTACGACTTGGATAACAATCATGAAACTTGTTGTGCGGTGGAGGGCGTTAACTGCTAGGTTTTTGGTAAGAAAAAAGTGGCACTCGCTTGGACTAAGTGATTGGTGCGCTGATTCTCTTAGTTTAATCGTTTTTTAATAGAGATAATAGAGTAATACGGTGTTGTCTGAACCCAGGTGGTTCAACAAAGGGAATGAAGTTCAGAATTCAAAATGTTGGGAGGAAGAGATAGAGTTTTAACCCAAGTGTAATTAAGCCTAGACCCTAATTAAGTCTTCTGACCATCTAAGTTTGATTAGTTTTATAAGAATTGAAAATACTTTCAGTAAGTGCTTTTTAAAGTAGCTAATTTCTAAATTTCTCATTAATATAGCTAAAGATTCCCCAAAAAAAAAAAATACTTAAATGTAAAAAAGCACACCAAATTATACACCTACACGTACATTTTGGGTCCGAAATGTATATTGCCAAGTGTTGCTGAACTGTGTAAATGTGTTGGCGGGTTGTTCCAAGAACCGGATCAAAATCCAAATTAATGTTTTCTGGAATGGAAAATTTACAGAGAAGGTAAAAAAACACTATGAAATTAGGACTCAATTATTTAAAAAGATAATAGAAAAAGAAAATTAAACCCAAAACACTTTCTCTTCGATTCCTTTCAAGCTCCCAAAGCCTCTGTGCAGAGGGAGGAGGTAGGGAGAAAGAGTGCCCGATATAGATAGGAAGCGAAAGAGATCCGTTCATGGCCTCAATCCACGGACATTAGCTTCTCGGGCATACAATTTCGTATCAAAATCGCATTTTGTGTAAAGGGTAAGTCCGAAATCTCAATCTTTCTGTGAATAATTGCGTTCAGATTTGAAATTTGGATGAAATTCAAGGACCCCGGATGGAAGCCGCGCGTGGGTTGTTTATATTTCGCTTTCATTGATTGATTGGCGTTTTTCTGTAATTTGCTTTTATGTTGGGCTGTCACTATGTGGGAATTCCACTTTACCTAACAAGGGCAATTACAGCAAACCAATATGCTTTGCCTTGAGTCCAACAGCTTGCATTGCATTGCATTGTGTTTTGCCATTTCCATTTCTTTGTGTCATCAAATATATATATTTTTTATTGTTCTCGGTCTGTTAATTGCGGTAGATTTGTGTCATTTGCATGGGCTGATTAGTTTTGTGTTTGCTAATGCCGTTTCAGATTTCATTTTTGAAGCCAATATTTGGCTTCATATAAACAGCTATTGGGTGAATTTGGGGTTGTGAATTGGAAGTTAGGGTGTGGAAGAATTTGGTGATATTGTAGTGTTGTTTACTGGCTAAGCGGGCAAAGGGTGAGCAACTTGTGCACCAAAATGGATGATGCAGCAGCTTTGGCAGAGGCTGCAGGATCAAGATTTAGTTCATTGGAGCTAATTGGAAGAGGATCGTTTGGCGATGTGTTCAAAGCGTAAGTTCCGGTTTATAGATGCATAGTGTATTTGTATACAAGCCTTCATACGATGACTTGTTTGGGCTCATCATCTAAGTTCTAGTTTATAGATGCATATTGTATAACTTGGTATAACAAGCCTTAGTATGATGACTTGTTTGGGCACATCATCTGTCTAATTGAACAACTTCAAATTACACCCGACTTGCAGAAGGTACTCAAAAGTTTTGTGCGGAAAAACTGTACATGTTACAGCCACTGGATTTCTGCAATTACTTGTTTCACTTTGTGGCCCTTTCAAATACTTGCACATGGCTGCACATAATATGCATAGTTGTTAAGTGTATATATAATATATATATAAATATATATATATTTATGTATACGTTGTGATTGATTGTAGTGAAATCTTTTAAAGTATGCCAGGTTTACTTTAATTCCTACGGTCATTGTGGTTGGGGTTGGTTCAGCATACTGCAAGATTGATTATGACTGCTGGCCTCTGATTCCTTTTCTGACTTACAGGTTCGATAAGGAGCTTAACAAAGAAGTTGCAATTAAAGTAATTGATTTGGAAGAATCGTAAGTATATTGCTTTCAATATAATTATATGTGATTATTTTTACTGTTCTCTTCAATGTTATATGCTTGATGTTTCTTTGAACTACATGTAACTCCAGGCTATTGCCATAATAGGAACTTTCCACTCTTCCTTCATTACTTTTAGTGGGTAAATTTCAAGACAGGATACAAAATTTCAGAAAGCACACATAGGGTTATACTGATAGCTATATGGTTAGTGAATGCAAGGTGTAAAGTTGATTTCAACAACTCACCAGAGAGAAGTTGATTTCCACCAGAAAACAAACAAAAAAAAAAATTGATTTTCTATTTTTACATACAGAAAAATAAGCTTGTTACATGACGATCAAATAATTATAGGCCTAATTACTTGAGAATTGCCTAACTCGATTGTAACTTGTATCTGGTATTAACTACGATAATAAGTTAATCAGGACTCTGCAATTTTTATGGGACAATTTCATCATTTGTAGTGAATGACATAGAATTCTGGGACAATATTACTGACCAAAGGTAATAGTTCTTATAGAGTTTAACTAATATAACTATATGGTATTTTGTTGGAAAGAATGATTTAGATGACTACCATCTCTGAACCTCAACCTGCTGAATGCTCCATTGTCCTGCATAACTGTGTACATAGTAAGTGGTCGCTGCTGCTTAGTTACTAACTTAATTAAATGAAGTTATTCTGTCCTTATTCATGCTAATGGCCCTCATCAGAAGGTTCTACGCAATGGAATACGACATGGATAGTTGTTGTGATTCATTGTTATTCTGCATGTCTTATTATTAATAAATCTCCTTCGAGTATAGAGCATGCTTCCCCTATCTATTCGATATTCATAAAGCTTTACTTATTATTTTCTGCAGAGAGGATGAGATTGAGGATATTCAGAAGGTGCCAATCATAATCTTTATAGCTAGGATATTGTCACTATGATTACACAAATATTTATTTTCTGATTGAGCTTGTATGTGTTCCAGGAAATTTCAGTTTTGTCACAATGTCGATCTCCTTATATTACAGAGTACTACGGTTCCTATCTCCACCAGACAAAACTTTGGATAATAATGGAGTACATGGCCGGTGGCTCTGTTGCTGACCTAGTAGGTTACTTCTGCTGTTTGTACATAGTCTATGTGGTCAGATGAAATTGCTTTCATTTATAGGGCTTATAGAACTATCTTCTATATCGCCATCTATCATCATCATAGTTCCTCTACAAGATGATGTGATTTTGTTTGGGTGATATGTAATTAATAAACTCTCTTAGAGTTTGCTTTTATTTATCAGGTAAATTTACCCAATGATGATATTAAGGGGGGCACTATAGCTTGATTTCTTGCTAATACGCAATTCTTGGTAGTTTATAAGGCTTATTAAGTGTCACAATACTTGAGCCTGCAGACACTAGACGAGCAAACTGGCCTGTTATCTCTTATCCAAATCACTTTTTCTTAAGATGGGGATTCTATTACTGAATAGCCCTTTATCCTTAACTGAAAGAAAAGGTATTTCTTGTCAGTTATCTTAATAAAATAAATTTGTAAATAACCAAGAAGCAACTGCAAGTGGGGTTCCTTCTCAGTGTACCTGTGTCATTTAAAATTTTTTGACACACTATGATGACAATTTCTCAACACTGAGTTGAAAGTTCAATGCTTTAGCTGTATTAATGCTGTTAAGTCTTGTGTGTGCATATTCATCTCTGTGTGGCATTGATAACTGATGTAAAAATCACATATGTATGCATCTTTCATAATGCTCAGACAATTGTGTTTATGCAGCTCCAATCAGGTCCTCCACTGGATGAACCGTCAATGGCATGTATTCTTCGTGACTTGCTGCATGCAATTGAATATTTACATAATGAAGGAAAAATTCACAGAGATATTAAAGGTATTCTCCCCTCGTTGTCGACCATAATTATGCATGCTTATCAATATTCCCTCCTCCCCCCATGCCCCCCTCCTCCCTCTCTCCTCTCTCTTTATCATTTTGAAGCTTTAATTAGTTTCAGTAGTTTCAACTTTCTTGTTCTAGCCTTGTTTTAATTACACATTTGTATTTTTTGCAGCGGCAAACATTTTATTGACAGAAAATGGCGATGTTAAGGTATATCTTCATGGTCAAAAGCCTTTAATTTATGCAGAAAGTAGAAGTAGGATCCGCATTGGTAGTGTTAAATTTATTAGCCTTTGGTCTTCCGAGTTACAATTGTGACTTGTAACAGGTGGCCGATTTTGGTGTTTCCGCACAACTTACAAGGACAATATCAAGGAGGAAGGTACAATGTTTAAACTTGAATTCATTTGCTTTGTTGTTAATCAGATCTGATGAATGATTAGGTTAACTTATAGTATTTTTTAGGTTAACTTAAAAAAGTATTATTTTGTGCTCACTGTATGTTGTATTATGTTACGTACAAGCAATATCTTAAATGTTGTATGCTAGCTAGAATGCACTAATCTTTTTTAACAACCCCAGACATTTGTAGGAACACCATTCTGGATGGCTCCAGAAGTAATCCAGAATTCTGAAGGATATAATGAGAAGGTATACCTATTGGAGACCTCACTCTATCAGACTGAGCCTTGATGAACGACTCACATTAACCCTTTGAATTTGCAGGCAGATATCTGGTCACTGGGAATCACTGCTATTGAGATGGCAAAAGGGGAACCACCACTTGCTGATCTTCACCCAATGAGAGTTCTCTTCATTATACCTCGAGAAAATCCTCCTCAGGTTCTCTAAATATATTCTAGTGTATACTGATACTGTTATCTTTGTAAATGAATTTTTAAAGATGAAATGCTTCTTAGTTGGATATTACTCACACTATAAAAGAACCATTATTTTTGTTTGTTGTGCAGTTGGATGAGCATTTTTCTCGACCTATGAAAGAATTCGTTTCATTTTGTTTGAAGAAGATACCAGCTGAGGTAAGTACTTAAACCATCTGAATATTTCACTTTACTTTTTGTCTTTTTGTTTTTTGGTTTGATCCATTTGAAGGAGGGAAATCATTACAAACTAGACAGTATCATTTTGGTTATAACAAGATGCATAGGAAAATCCAGGAATTGGCCCTTTTTCAAACTGAGTGGAGAATATGCACATGATTAACCTGCATAAAAAATTTGACTAAAGGCATTCATCAAACAATCAAACATATAGCATATATTTTTGGAACTTAGAAGTGAGAGTTGTTGAAGTTGAGGACAGTATGTATCTGTCAAATTTTATTGGTTTTTTTTATTATTATCATCTGCTCATCTTTCTGTTAAAGAGAACTATCATATTATTCTATTTTGTTTTCTCTTAGCAATAATTAAATAATAGTACATTGCTGGTTTTTGAAACCCATTTAATCCTATATTGGGAGTTAATATTGAAGTGATCGTATTTTATTTAAGGTATTTGGCTACTTTTTGTGGTTTTAATATATTACTTTGGACTTATTGGCAACTGTTTATAGTGTTTGCAGAGCTTTTTGTAAATATCTTGCTTCAATAAGTAGGGTGTGCAATGCTTTGTTTCTGTTTGTAGCATTTCAAATCTATGCTGATATGAATTAAAGCAGGTTGCAATCCATTATCTTGATTATGAATTCTTGAAGTTTTCTTATTGGTCTTTTTTTGTTTTTGTTGTCTTTAACCTAAGCGTGCAAGTGCCAAGGAACTTCTAAAGCACCGTTTTATTCGGACTGCAAGGAAGAGTCCACGGCTTCTGGAGAGAATAAGGTGCGATATATTGCTTTTATGCCTGGAATTTTAATGATGCAACTTTATTTCTAGAATGAACCTGCAACACAATGATGCCTGGTCTGTGCCTGCCCACAAATACTAGGCATAAGAGAACTTAACACATACACAACTGCACCCCAGCTTGCACTTTTGTTTCATTTTCTGGCATTTACATGTCTGTGTTTTGAGTGGGCAATAAATGCTCATTAACATGGTTTAGCTAAGATGCCATGCTTTATTGTTACCTTACAGAGAGCGTCCAAAATACCCTATCAAGGAAGATGCTGACAGCCCTAGAAATGGTCCTACAGCTAGAGGGGAGATATCTGATACTGTGAAAGTGACAAGAAATATAAGAGATGAAACTGTTCGGGCTAGGTGAGTTATAAATTGCTGATCACTAGTGCTTTGCAGGTTGTGTGCTTTAACTGTCGTGTTAATTTGCAGTGACCAGGGTAAGACCACAAAAAATGCTGGATGGGATTTCAGTATTGGAGCACAGGGTACAGGTACTGTTAGAAGTGTTCCAAAACTAAAACCACCGCAGGCAAGAGAGAAAAAGCCAGAAGGCAGTCAGATTACCCCTGGAAGAGTCCCAGAGAGTACTAACCGACAGTTGTCGGCATCTGGGAATGCTCTTCAAGAATCACGTGAAGATTATTTTTCTAGGGATGGTAGAGATTCATATCATGATGAGTCAAATCCTGAAGATGTAAGTCTCCCACCCCCGTTCTGTTTTTCTTTCACATGCATGTTTGATACAAGTGACATCCCAGTCACTACCTTTAAATATAATTTTTTATTTCATCGATGAGCTATACAAAGTAGAGAAAAGATTTGTAAGGTTTTTTCATTTTTGTCAAAAAAAAAATGGATTTGTAAGGTTGTCTGTCTCAAACTTTGTGGTTTCACTGAACTCTTATCTGTAGTAAAGGCTGTATGCCATTACTTAATTTTCACTTTTGAGTTCTGTCTGCTTTTACTGGAGTAAAGTTGAACAGGGTATATAGTTCACCAAACCAATATTTTTGCCTGAAAAAGCAAAATGTTGTGCTTTTATTAGTTCACCTCAAATTTTAGTTTACTGATTCAAAGTTGGAATTCATGATTGTTTGTACCATGTTACATTATTATATATTTAGCAATTTGAGGTGTATTTTCAGGATGAATTGACTGCGAGTGGGTCAGGAACTGTTGTTATACGAACTCGCAAAGGATCTCAACCATCTACTCAGTTTCGTGATCAAAACTCTCTGGTAATAATCTGTAAGATAGGACAAGAATACAAAGTATTCGAGTTTGAATTTGTCTTTCTGATTTAGCCCCCTTTATTTGATTAGCTCCTTTTGTTTTGTAGTCTAGTGGCACATACGCTTCTTATGAAGATGCTTCTTCCAGTGGAACTGTTGTTTTTCGTGGTCAACATGATGATTCTGATTCTCCTGGAACGCCAAAATCGAGGCTGGGAATTCAAGAGAAAATTTTAACTGCCCCAAATGAAGACAGTGCCATTAATCTTGCAGAGGTGCCCTTTGATCAATGTGATATTTCAATTGATATCAATTAGCTATCTGATCTGTCAATAAATCTTACATTAAAACAGTGTTAGCTGAAACATTGAAAGTCTTCACGTGTAAAAAAATTCAGTGCAACGTGTTGGAGTAATTGCAAAAACATGCTGGACTTTTAACTGTTGACGAGTCACCCAAACAGATCGACTTACTGTTCAGTTGCATTTTGTACCTTCCGGTATCAAATTTGAAAGATCTTTTCCTTTAAATGTTCTTTCAGTTGATTTCAAAATTCCATGACGTCCCAGATCCAATCTACTTCTAGGGTTTTCATCCCTTAAATTCTCCTGATATTTTGGTTCAAAATATGAATTTCCTGGTTTCCTTCTGAAATTTTCTAGGTTATTGTCATATTTTAGGTTGAAAGTAAAACCAGCAAACCAAGCCTAATGCTGAGGTGCTCTTAGCTTCAGCAGTCCAGAGTGTTTGACTAATGAAGCTTCTTTTTGGATTGACAATGTTTATGCAGGCAAAGGCTGCAATTCAAGGAGGGAGGAAAGGAAAAGCCAGAGATAGGTCTGCACTTAACAAGATCAACTATGATGAGCACGATAGTAGAAGAGGGCAGATGACAAGTAGCTCTGATTCTTCCAGGTACATCTACTGGAAAAAGTGCTGTTAGTATA
This sequence comes from Malus sylvestris, assembly GCF_916048215.2. Classification (NCBI taxonomy): domain Eukaryota; kingdom Viridiplantae; phylum Streptophyta; class Magnoliopsida; order Rosales; family Rosaceae; genus Malus; species Malus sylvestris. Next base: position 30,212,606 of record NC_062262.1, read on the forward strand.
TCTAATCTTTGCACCTGCACCCACACATACGCACACATACAAGAGGGTAGATAATTTCTAATTTATAGAACTCTCTTTACCTCAGACAATCTCATGAATACTTTGATGCCCGAAAGGCATTTCCAAGATCATCCCAAGCAAGTGATGACGAAGAAAGTGCAAAAGTTATATCATCATCTGCAGCACTATCGATAGTGCTTATCCCTTCGTTAAAAGAGGTGAGCACACCCAGATATATTCATAGACCTCTTGGCTTGATATGGTGTCAAGGGGGGAAATCTTGCCTTATTGCTTGACCTGAAAGAAGTATTGTTGTCTTCTTTTTCTTTATTTTTGCCTGCTAAGGATATCATTGTTGCCCAAACTTGGGCGTTTGTCATTAGTTAGAAGCCCCATGCAGCATATTTTTAAATTGCTTTTTAGTGTCGTGGCCCTCGTGGGTTAGGTGTCTTTGATTAGAGATATGGTACCACATTATTTCAAGATATGGTGTATATGTTTCAAGCTAGTTTGTTTTATCGCTTCACTTGTGCATGCATATCCAATGAAGTCAGTTTATATGGTTTCAGACGTGTGCTTTACCTTTCTTGTTTATTTTTCTCTCGTGTATATGTAGGCCATTGCCGATGATCCAGAAGGGTCAGCTGTGCGTTCAGTTGTAAATTCGCTTGTCAAGTTGGAGAGCTTGAAGCCAGGATCTTCTGAAGTTTTTGTCAGCAAATTGCTTCAGCGATTATCAAGGTTTCACAAATTGTCTTCTTTTTTTTTTCTTTTTTTTTTTTTTGTTTATTGTCCTATTCTTTCCGACCACTTAAAATGGTGGATGGTGGCATTTAGTCTAGAGGACTTACAGAAGAAAACCTTCGCAGTTCAAAAAGTCCAAAGGAATCTTCATTGAAAGACTTACAGGAGCTGGCTGCTCGCATCTTTGCTAAGGGCAAGACAGCTTCTGAAGAAACACAAAACGCAGAAGCTGATAACAAGAAAAGGCAGCAGAACAAGGAAGTTCAATCCAACACGAATATGAGCCCGCTCGCAAGATTTTTGCTTTCAAGGTTAGTCAAGCATAAGCAAAGCGTTTCCCTTGAATTTTAGTTTAAAAAGAATTGAAAGGGTCCTAAATCTTTTATGTGATTTTCACGAAACGGTCCGAAGCATCATTTGGAATGAGAAGTTTTCGTACTGGTTTGGTACTGAGGTGTTTTTATAAAAAATGAGTATAAAAAAAAGCTGAGCTCAAAAAGGTGTTTGGTAAACACTTAAAAACAGTTCATTTTCACAGTTTTGGATGAAAAAAATGCTGAAAACGTGAAGCAGCAAAAATGAGCTTATTCTTACAGCACAGCAGAAACAGTTTTTTTTCAAAACACAGCAATACCAAACCAGCCATTCGTCTAGTTTAGAAAGAGGAAGCTGTTTTCTCTGTAATTTTGCTTCAATGCAAATATGTAATGATGTAATTAAATGTTTGATGCAGATGGCAAGGGCTAGCTTAACGCGATCTCAACCCGGTTTGAAAGAGGTTCGAGTAGCGATTGGATATTTATTTCTGTAGTGTGATTCATGTTTTTGCATTATTCTGATTTGATGTACATATCATTGTAAGAAATTGTGTTTTTTTCATCTGCCATGATTATTTTTTTTTTTTTTTATAATTAACATTTTTGTTTCCGAGTAGCCAGCATTGCGTATAATTAGGGGTTTGCAATTGTTTTATCATTGTAATATTACCAAAATTGGTTAATATTTATCAATAATTATATTATTAATTGTGGTTTAACCTTTTTCCGATGGTTCATTTTGGTACGGTAGAAACTATAACATTATGTTTGGATGAAGAAATCGTAAATCCCTGATATTCTAAAATGACAAGAAATTGCATGTGATTCAATATCTTAGTGGATGGAGTTTTGGATATTTATCCATGCGTCCAAAATTCGAAACTCTCCCCTTTAATTATTGTAATAGTATAAATTAATGGGATCTTTTGATATAGACGCCTCAGTTTTGAATTTTCTCGATCAAACATCCATGATTTTTAGTGATTTGATTAAACTTTTTTTTGTCATAATTTTGGTGCTATATGCACATTGTATTGTAACAAATTTCCTATAATCTAACCTTTTGATTACACTGTAGACATCGAAATTTCAGTAAATAAATGTTGACCGATAAATCAAAGTGTCAACGCTCATGTATTACATAAATTTTACACGTAGCGTGTGACTCAACGAAAATTGAAATAAGTTGGAAAAGTCATCAAATAGGACACGTGTCAACACCTGGCAGAAACGACTTATTTCATCTGGAATATTATATTCAAAATTAGGCCTTGGAAAATTCTATAAATACAAGCCCATTTCATTCATTTGAGGAAACCGAAAATCATTAGGCAAAAACTCTTGAAGCTCTGAAGCTCTGAAACTCCGAAGCTCTCAAGCATCCAGGTTCCCGAAGAATCAAGAAAGCGTTCTTCGTTCATCGTTCATCCTAAAATCAAGCCTCGACGGCCCTTGGATCAACAATCATCCACCAATTCAAGATCAAGCCCCGACGGCCCTTGAAGAAAGTGTTCTTCGTTCATTGTTCTTCCAAGATCAAGCCCCGACGGCCCTTGGATCAACCATCCACCAATTCAAGATCAAGCCCCGACGGCCCTTGAAGAAAGCACCATCGTTCATCATCCGTTCATCCAAGATCAAGCCCCAACGGCCCTTTGGATCAACAACGTCGACAAATCCACACATCCAACCGTTCTTCAAGATCAAGCCCAAAAGCCCTTGAAGATCCGTTCATCACTGTTCTTCAAGATCAAGCCCAAAAGCCCTTGAAGATCCGTTCATCACTGTTCTTCAAAGATCAAGCCCAAAAGCCCCTTTGAAGATCCGCTCAAATCCACCTTCAAGATCAAGTCCACGGCCCTTGAAGAACGTTCATCCTTAGATCAAGCCCAACGGCCCTTTGGATCAATCACACATCCACAAATACACACTTTACGGAGATCGAATCAGAGGATCAAAATAGAGAGAGATTGTAACCCAAAATCATCAAATACATAATACTTTGTTTGTGCACGTCGTTTCTTGTCTCTTTCGTTTCAGGAATTTTCCGTGTTCACAAATTGGCACGCCCAGTGGGACCATCTCTGCCTCTCATCTCTTTCTCCGTTCAAGAAATTCAAGCGCACTTCCAAAATTAATGGCATCAAGGAAGGCTCAAACTGTTCCCGCAACAGGTGCAAAGAATAAAGGCGTCCTCGTCGCAACTGGTGTCACTTTGGGCATCACGACTCGAAGCATGGGAAGAGCTACTTTTGCCGCCTCTTTCACCTCTGCATCAACTCTGCCAAGGGAACAAAAGCACCCAAGGCACGAGCCTTCGATCACCTTAGCCTCACTAAGGGCACCAAGGGGGGGAAGCCCAAGGAAATACTCCGAATGCATGCTCTCCGATGCCGATTCAAGCGACAGTTCAGCCATGCAAGTCATGACCATTGGAGCAACTTCAATCGATGAGCAGCTGGCTCAAATGAATGAAGCAATCGCAAGGCTAACCCGAACTGTGGAAGAAAAAGACTTGCAAATTGCAGCACTAGTCAACCGACTGGAGGCGCAGGACGACGATAAACCCGACCCAGAGGATGATCCACTAAAGGGAGGAGCTGGCGGAGACGAAGAACCCCCGGTGAAGAAAATCGATGGGAAGCCGAAACCAGACCAAGCAGCGGCACTCATGGGATCTCTTTCTATCCAGCAGTTGCAGGAGATGATCACCAATACCATCAAAGCACAGTACGAAGGGAGCTCACATACCTCCGGGTTGTACTCAAAGCCGTATTCAAAGAAGATCGACGCCTTAAGGATGCCGAGGGGTTATCAACCACCAAAGTTCATGCAATTTGATGGAAAGGGAAACCCGAAACAGCACGTTGCCCACTTCGTTGAAACTTGCAACAACGCGGGGACGGAGGGAGACTACCTCGCCAAGCAGTTTGTGCGCTCTCTGAAAGGAAATGCCTTTGAGTGGTACACGGACCTAGAGCCCGAGTCCATCAACAGCTGGGAGCAATTAGAGCGGGAATTCCTCAACCGCTTCTATAGCACCCGCCGCACTGTGAGCATGCTAGAGCTGACGAGCACGAAGCAATGGAAGGAAGAACCAGTCATGGACTACATCAACCGATGGCGTAATCTAAGCCTCGACTATAAGGACAGACTCTCCGAGATTTCTTCAATCGAGATGTGTATTCAAGGCATGCAATGGGGTTTGCAATACATCCTTCAAGGCATTAAACCGCGGACCTTCGAGGAATTGGCTACTCGCGCCCATGACATGGAGTTGAGCATCGCCCATCATGGGAAGAAAGAACCGATCGCCGACTACAAGAACGACAAAATTCTTGGGACAAAGGTGGAAAAGGCCGCATGGAAACCCACCAAGGAAGCGATGACGGTCAACACAGCTCCCGTCAAAATATCCACACGAGGCAAGGCGATTCAAACCGAAGCTTTTCGTGATCAAGAGATGCGTAGACGCACTTTGAAGGAGCTTGAGGAGAAGATTTATCCATTCCCCGACTCTGATGTGGTTGCCATGTTAGATGACCTGTTGGACAAGAAGGTGATCAGTTTGCCTGAGTGCAGACGGCCGGAAGAGATGAATCGTACTGACAGTCCAAGATACTGTAAATTCCACCGCTTCATCAGTCATCCGACAGAAAAATGTTTCGTGCTGAAAGATCTCATCATGAAGCTGGCTCAGAAAGGAATCATCGAGCTAGATCTTGACGAAGTGGCGAAGTCAAACTATACCACCTTCACTTCTGGCTCTTCCGACTCAAAGTTTTCACCTCAACCGCTGGGGGCATCCTCAAAGACAAGCAAAGTTGAAGGATGGACTCAAGTCACTCCTAAGAAATTGCACAAGAAGCATACGTCTCCTCCACAAATCCGCCAATCGAAAAGGGGGCAAAGCAGCTCTTGTCAACCTTCAAAGCAACGTGAACGTGTTGAAGATGATGAAATTGCGACACAAAAATCGTCCGTTGCCATCACGATGCGCGACTTCTTGCCCGAAGACTTCTTCAATCACGCGGTCAAAGCTCCTTGCTATGAAAATTGTGAGGAACGCCTCTCCCGGATTGCTTGACAAAATTCACAAATGCTCATCGCCTGCACGAGCCTAAATTGCATGGCACAATGCTCCTGGTCTGCACGAGCATAAAAAGGCAACACCAACGCTCCTGGTCTGCACGAGCATAAAAGGCAACACCAACGCTCCTGGTCTGCACGAGCATGAAAGGCAACACCAACGCTCCTTGCCTGCGCGAGCTGAAACTGCAACACGGCACCAAACGCTCCTTGCCTGCACGAGCTGAAACTGCAACACGGCACCAAATGCTCCTTGTCTGCACGAGTTGAAACTGCAAACGACACCAACACTCCTTGTCTGCACGAGTTGAAACTGCAAACGACACCAAAAGAAAATACCGAAAAAAAAAAGTATTTGAACTACGTTACGACTTGATCTCTTCTTTGGAGGGGTACGTAGGCAGCTCGAATGTTCAATTTTTCGAGTTCAGTCACATCAAAATAAAAAAATAAAAAAGAATAAATGTTTTATTAAAGAAGGTCAATTTTATTACAAATTTATTTTGTTAAGAAAATTTGCAATTTTCTTTGTACAAAATTAAATTACAGTTTCTTCGAAAATAAAATAAAATAATGAATACATATGTTATTATGTATTTAGAAAAAAAAAGGAAATATATATACGTATGTGTGTGTGCATATACAAATATAGGCCCATCCACAATTTCCATAAATAAAATAAAAAAATAAAATAAAATAAAATAAAAAAAAAAAAGGGCGGCCCATCTTTCTAAATTCCAATAAGCCCAGCTCTCAAAACCCACTTCGGGTTTTCTCCTCCAACCAAACCCTTCTCCATTCCAGTCATCCTTGGCGGCCGTAAATTCAGGCTGCCGTGAGAGCAACAACCGCATCCATCGATCCAAGTCCAAAGCAACGGCCGCGATCTCCCCGATGGTGCAGGCCGACGAGGAAGGCTTTGAGATCGTTGACTGTGCCACCGATTTCATCTCCGATCTTCCCGACGAGTGCTTGGCCTGCATATTCTTCTCCCTCGGCTCCGGCGACCGGAAACGATGCTCTCTGGTCTGCCGACGGTGGTTGAGGATCGAGGGACAGAGCCGGCACCGTCTCTCCCTCCACGCACAATCGAATCTCTACCCGACCCCCGACACCATACCAAACCCGATACCCCGATCCCCACCATCGACCTGGCGGATCTTCACACCGATCGTCGACCAAATCAGCCGCGCCTGCCGAACGTTCGGGTTCTTCCAGATCGTCAGATCATGTTGTGGGCAGTACGGGTAGTGCTGGCCGTGGTGCTTCAGGACCGCATAGGTGGGCTGCAGGTTAAGTACGGTGACGGTTGGGTGGATGTGAAACCTGTTCCCGGTGCCCTCGTCATCAACATTGGGGATTTTCTTCAGATTGTGTCCAATGGTGAATACCGAAGTGTAGATCATCGTGTGTTTGGCGAACTCATCCCGTGAACCCCGTGTGTCAATCGCTGTGTTTTTCAATGTGAGTAGAAAGGGATAACTCATACGGGCCATTGCCAGAGCTGGTCTCCCCGGAGAAACCAGCGCTTTACCGGCAGTTTACGCTTTCAGAGTTCATGCAAAGGTTCTTCAATTAAGGGATGATGATGGCAAGCGAGCATGACCCGCAGATTGATCCATTTGACTAAAGCAAACCAGATGAATAACTTAGCGGTGTTATCTCCTCGTTGATGCAGCTCGGGAATATTTTCCATTCCGGCCTTGATTTCTCCGCCAACTCTTCCTCTCCCCCAATCTGCGAGCAGACCAAGCAGGTTTTGGCTGATGATGTCGTGACAAATCCTGATAAGATGGCAGTTATTACAATGCACAAGTTGATAGGGCTTGTTGAGTCCGGCAACGCAGTAGGCAAATAGAAGGCTATGGTTCCGCTTCAGAGTTTGTCAAATGTTGGGCATGGAGGGGTTCATTCACCGGTTGAGATCTACCGAACTGGTGATTCTGTTTCTCAGGCTGCTCCTGCTAGCACTTTGAAAAAAAGCATTTTAGCTGTCCCCGAGCTTGACCACGCTTAAAGCTTTCTACCGTCTTCAACATATCAACACCACTCCCTCACTGCCGCATCGTCATCCAACTCGAATTCGCACAACAGTGAAGTAGCAATCTTTTATCTCCGGGCTCTTGACGAATGGGATTCTATGGTTGCCTTCCGGGCTCCGCAACTCCCGCAGCTCCAGGGGCTTCATCACAATGGTGCCACTGCCGTCGTCAGCTTCAGAGCCATATTTTCTTCACAGACTTGAGTAGCTTGGACATGTTGCAACGGTTCAAAGAAGTTGGTGCAGTGGTAGAATGATGCTAGGGTCATCGCCAGGTCTTGGAAGGAATCTCCAACATACATCACAGGTTGCAGGGCGTTGATGGCGGCGAAGGCGCAGCGACGGCGGTGTCTTCTGTTTGTTGATGCCACTGCTAATACTGTGATTCTCTGGCTTTGTACGACACTGCATCCCCAAATCCACCTCCTCCATGGGGTACGGAGCGCACATGGTGCTGACGGCGATTCCAAGGGTCGCTGGAGGTGCTGGTGTTCACTAGGGCATTTTCTTACAGTTCTCCTGTTTCTCATCGTCTTCTCCTTCAATCGCCACCAGATCTTCGATAGCCTCCTGTTCGAGATCCTCATCTCCGAAAGTGTTCCAAGGGTTGATGTCTTGGGCTTAGGTTCGAAGGTTAGTCTGCTTCCGTTGCTCTGCTACTGCCTTGGAAGGTGATCCACCGCAGCGCCTGGCCTCCCTCGAGCTCGTCACTATGGCCACCATGATAGCAAAGAACTTCAACGACCGCCGTCAAACGACTAGCCGGTCGTGAAGCTCGAAGCACCATCTTCTCGGCCTCCTTGCTCCGCTCCCTGCAAATTCCTCTACCCACCACCCAAATTTATACAGAAAAAATATATTAAATAAATAAATAAATAAATAAATAAAAGGGATGGTGGAGCAAAGTGATGATTGCACCGCGTGAAAAAAAAAAAAAAAAAAAGGAGAGGTGCATCTGGCACCATGATTAAAGGCCAAAAAAAAAAAAAAAAAAAAAAAAAAAAAAGGGTTTGATCTTTGGTGCGTCTGGCACCATGATTAAAGAAAAAAAGAATTGTTTGATATTTGGTGCTCAGGCACCATGTGCAAAAAAATAAAACAGGGGAAAAGAAAGGAAAATATAAAAAAAATGGATGGTGCATCTGGCACCATGTGCAAAAAGAAAAAAAAAAACATTAAGAGAAATAAAAGTCCATTTTATTTATTTTTCTGGAAATTTTACATAAAATTGCATTATACATACCTTAAAAAAAAAAAAAAAAAAAAAAAAAAAAAAAATAAAATCAAAGAAAAAGAAATTTACAAGAGGGGATATTCAAGGACGATCAGGTGGCGCCTCACAACTCGGCAGTGCTCCAGGAAGAGAAGGCGCTGGAGGTTGACTGTTTGAAGCCTCAGCAGTCGGTACAGCCCCAGAAGACGAAGGTAAATGCTGCTGGAACAAACCCACAAACCTCCGATGATCAAGTAAGATCTGACCATCAGATTCCTGCATCTGGTCAATTTTCCTCTTCATGTTTGTGGCATAGTTGTGTGCAAGCTTGTGCAACTGTTTATTCTCATGCTTGAGCCCTCTGATCTCCTGTTTGAGACTCATCACTTCAGCCGCCAACGATTCAACTTGACGGGTTCGAGCAAATAGGCGTTGGGCCATGTTGGACACAGAACCCGCACACTGCACACTAAGAGCCAGGGACTCCTTAACAGCCAACTCATCAGATCGCCTGGAAAGTAGTCTGTTATCTTTGGGAGTGACAAGGTTCCGGGCCACCACCGCAGCGGTCATATCATTCTTCATCACCGAATCCCCAACAGTAAGAGGACCAGTAGGGGATATGAAGGATGGGCGCCATATGTTATCTGGAGAAGACGGGACTACCTCTTCACCAAGGTTCAAATCAAAACGACGGTCGGAAGGTCCAGACATTTTCAAAGTGTTGAATGAAGAAGAGGTCGGACGAATCAAGATCTTAGAAGTGCAAGAAGGGAGTTTTCACAAGTAAAATTCAAGTGTGCTTTGAAACGAACATCGTGCCTCTATAAAAAATCAACACTCGACGGGATTTCGGAGATCGAAGGGGCAAGCTCAGAATTCGAAGACGCCAATTCAAAAATCGAAGAGGCAAGCTCAGAAATCGGAGAAGCATCTTGCTTTTCCAGACGTGTCGGCACCCTTCACACGCAAACTCAGCTTTGCGGAAATCACGGGTAATTTGTCGAAGCGCCAATCCCAGATATCGAAGAGGCGCCAGTCTTTTTCAGCCGAGTCATCACCTGTCATATGCACACTCAACTTTGCGCAAATCACGGGCAATTTGTCGAAGATTTTCGGTGAAGGAGAAAGCACGTGAAATTTTACTGTTCAATCACGCGTTAGTTGCCGACACGAGTGAAAGAATAGTACCTCTACAGGTATTAAAGAACTTCCTATAAACTGTCCACCTTCACCTTACATAGTAAGGTAGACATACATAACATTTCTTCATCTCCAAAAATGCTTTCCCAACGAAACCTCTCGAGTCATTCAGTGTTCCTTATTCCTTGGGGTACCTCAGCAAACAAATGACTCCAAAGCAAAAGTATCTCATATCACCAGGGTAGAAAGCAAGAGTATCTCATATCATGCGTTCTCCCTGTCCTTTCCTTTGTCCTTGTTCTTACCTACAAAGACAAGGATAAAGAAAACAATATGCCGGAACTTCCACTCAAACTCGGGTAAGGAACCGACTGCTTGGAACCCTTCCCTGATTGCCTACCTAGCACTGCTCTCGAGTACTCGTTTCGCACTGCTGCTGTACTTCCAAAGAAGCTGCCACATCTGCCTGGAGAACAGATAAGGCAAGTGAAAATGATACCTTGCAGCATGTGGAGACAAAGTGCAGAAGGAACAAGCAGAGAAGAATGTGGTCTGCACAGTCAACTCAGCAGAAGGAGTCTGAACTGAGGAACTCGAGAAGCTGCCATATCTGCCTGAAGAAACAAGCAGAGAAGAATGCAGCATGCACAGCCAACTCGGCAGAAAGAGTCTGAGATGAAGAACTCATTTTGACCCTCAAATTCTTGGGTCGACTTACTAGGCGTTGTGGGCTGCACGTGCCGATTCACCACCCTTGAATCGAATCCTTAAAGATCAAGTCACTAACTGGAAGAAAAGCCCATCTATCTTGAAGATCATACCGTTGACCAAACTGCTCAGGTGTGAATTAGAAAGATTGAACAGAGCAACAAGTCGTCACCTTCACCTCGTGCCTGCTTGTCATGTGTTCAAGTCAACCTTCAAGGATCAAGCCCTAACGGCCCTTGAAGAAGTTTCCAACCAAATTCAAGATCAAGCCTCGACGGCCCTTGAGGAAATCACAAGTCCGATTCAAGATCAAGCGTTCACCATATTTGAATCAAATCCAGTTCAAGAACAAGCTGTGGAAAATCAACAATTGGAGGAATCCAGAAAATCCTCCAATCCAGTTCAAGATCAAAGCTGTGGAAAGTCAACAAGCGCAACAAAATACGTGCCGATTCATCCACTACCAAAGCCAAATATCATCTACCACATGAAGCTCCTTGTGGCCCAATTTCAACCTTCAAGATCAAGCCTCGACGGCCCTTGAAGAAATTTCAAACAAAAGTTCAAGATCAAGCCTCAACGGCCCTTGAAGAAATCTCAAGCCCAATTCAAGATCAAGCATCGACGGCCCTTGAAGAAATCTCCAGCCCAATTCAAGATCAAGCCTCAACGGCCCTTGGATCGACATCTACAGTAAGGGACTTCAAAACGCATCTCCTACACATGACAATCACATGTATACGACGCGCCTTGAAGTGGGGGCATTTGTAGACATCGAAATTTCAGTAAATAAATGTTGACCGATAAATCAAAGTGTCAACGCTCATGTATTACATAAATTTTACACGTAGCGTGTGACTCAACGAAAATTGAAATAAGTTGGAAAAGTCATCAAATAGGACACGTGTCAACACCTGGCAGAAACGACTTATTTCATCTGGAATATTATATTCAAAATTAGGCCTTGGAAAATTCTATAAATACAAGCCCATTTCATTCATTTGAGGAAACCGAAAATCATTAGGCAAAAACTCTTGAAGCTCTGAAGCTCTGAAACTCCGAAGCTCTCAAGCATCCAGGTTCCCGAAGAATCAAGAAAGCGTTCTTCGTTCATCGTTCATCCTAAAATCAAGCCTCGACGGCCCTTGGATCAACAATCATCCACCAATTCAAGATCAAGCCCCGACGGCCCTTGAAGAAAGTGTTCTTCGTTCATTGTTCTTCCAAGATCAAGCCCCGACGGCCCTTGGATCAACCATCCACCAATTCAAGATCAAGCCCCGACGGCCCTTGAAGAAAGCACCATCGTTCATCATCCGTTCATCCAAGATCAAGCCCCAACGGCCCTTTGGATCAACAACGTCGACAAATCCACACATCCAACCGTTCTTCAAGATCAAGCCCAAAAGCCCTTGAAGATCCGTTCATCACTGTTCTTCAAGATCAAGCCCAAAAGCCCTTGAAGATCCGTTCAACTGTTCTTCAAAGATCAAGCCCAAAAGCCCCTTTGAAGATCCGCTCAAATCCACCTTCAAGATCAAGTCCACGGCCCTTGAAGAACGTTCATCCTTAGATCAAGCCCAACGGCCCTTTGGATCAATCACACATCCACAAATACACACTTTACGGAGATCGAATCAGAGGATCAAAATAGAGAGAGATTGTAACCCAAAATCATCAAATACATAATACTTTGTTTGTGCACGTCGTTTCTTGTCTCTTTCGTTTCAGGAATTTTCCGTGTTCACATACACTCTCCTCCATTAGAGATAATTGTCAAAACAAAAAAAAAAAGGTTAGATTCAAAATTATTTTCACAATAATGCTACGATTTAACAATAATTATCTACAATTTAAGATTTTTTCTTTCCAAAAAATAGTTTAAAATATTTTTAAATCCCCCAAAATCAAACATACCGAAATAAGTTTTTCTTTCAGTATGTTAAGAGAAAATAGGATTGAGACTAATATAAACGTACCAATACACAATGTGAACAAAATAAAACGTACCAAAATAAAAATAATGTATCAATATTAACAATATGTATCAAATCAAACGTACCAAAATTGTAAATAAAAGTACCAATTAATAATTTTTGTAAATTCAAACGTACCCGCATATATAATATGCATCCTGTATTGTATATAATAATAATTCGTCAACAACTATACTTAAAAAAACAACAAATAAAAAAAATCACAAAAAAATTGAAAATATTAAACGGAGCTTTTATATTGATCACCAACTATTTGAAAAAGAAAAAAACCATTTGGAAAAAGAAATAATATTAAATGTTTGCATAACAAAAAATAAATATGCGATCCAAAAAACATATTTGGAGAAAGAGAAAATATAGTTTAATTAATAATATCTCCACTAAATAAGGAAAAGTGCATTAGATAAAAGGATAAATTCAAAAATTATTTTAATTTTAAAAAAATAGAGGTGACTATTGGTCAAAGAACTTTAATCAAATTTAAAAAAAGCACAAACGTTTAATCTAAAATGATATAGAAAAACGGTAGGGATTCTAATTTTCCCTAAATTAATTGAAAGACAAATCAAGATCTAGATTAAAGAAATTAAATAATAAGTTTAATCAAAAGTAATGGTTTTGCCACTTAATACTACGGTCTAGTGGTACTCTAAGGTCTCAGGTTCAATTCTCGCCAACAACGAATTTGAACTCATTATTGCTAGTCCATTTTGAGGTTAAACATATCCCCTTCCCTTAGTGTAAATAATAAAGTTTCGACCAAACTTACAAAAAAGATAAATGAAACACGAGAATACCAAAACCAATTCTGTTAAGCCAAACAAACATTAGTTGATAAACTCAACGCTATGTACAGAGTGCGGCTACGCCACAGTGCCATTCACACACCCATTTTTACCTCCCCACACACCCTTATTAATTACAGTCATGATGATCTTCAATTCGTTCAATCGACAACCGAAAATTAAGAGGTGTGTAAGAAGTAAAAGTTAGTGTGTGGATAGCATTACCCCTTATATAATACCAAAAGGTCAATCGAATTCATATACGGGGGTTGGAACATGATGAGATTGAAGCTGATATAGCTCCAGTGTTCGAAACTATTGATGCATCCAAAATGCAACTGCTCTTGTGCGTAAATAATTCCTCAAGCGTAAAGTTAAGCGAATCCTTCCGCTTATACTGCAACACCACCTGCCTATTTTGATCGACCACGAGGAGTTTGCTTTGCACTAGTCAGCTTCCGAAATCCAGCATGCAGAATCATGCCTGCAAAAGGTTCGAATCCTTAGAAAATTCCATACGCAAGAAAAGGGAAGTCTAGAAATATAAACAGAAATTGTTTTTGACATCCGTAAAGTAGTATAACTAGAACGTAAAAGTATAACTAGAACAAAAGATTAGCTAAAAATAGCGACAATCAACTTGTTTTGAGAGAGGTTTAGAAGTTTATCGAGCTTTCTCTCATAATGTTAACTTTGAAACCCGTCAAGATTACAGGTTACAATCATACAATATATTCCTTTTTCTCGAAAGGATTTTTGTGAATACGATATACTACATGATTTATTTAGTGACTTTGTATTGTTGTATTCAATAATTAACTTATCTAACTTTAGGAAACCAAAAGAACCTGACTAAAGGAATTGTGCATAATTCTTCTCCATATATATAATATGCAAAGAATATCGAAAACTCACCTGCATAACTGACGGTAAGAGCACAGAAGATAGCCATTTGAACATTTGAACATATCAGGATAACCGCAGCTACTGCAAACATAAATTCAAATCAATGTTAGAAAAGCAACTCCAGATACTATTTTATAAAAACCATGAATAGCTTGCATCAGAGCTGTCCGGAGAAAGAAAATGAGGGTAAAAGTTACTAAACAAAAACTTCCGGCCGCCCAAAGAGTAAAAGATAGTGCACAATTTGGAGCTCCTAGAAAAACATGATGTGATAATTTATCTCATGGTAGACAATCCTTGTGCAAACTACTAGGCTAAAATGGCCAAGGGGGCCCTGGATGGCACCTACCAGCCCCATTCAGGGTACAGCTTCTCCGATTGTACCTTTTAGAATTCAGACCTCAGAAAAGATCTCTGACAAAGTGGCCATAGTGCTATCCTTGTATGTACAAGGCCTACGTTAAGTACAGAACAGAGAAGATAGAACACATCACCATAACTCACAGAGAGGAACATTTGAGCCCATGGAAAATCCAAAACCATAAAAAAAAAAATAAAAATAAAAAAACACCATAGTATTGGAGACTTTTCAGACACTATAAGGTTCCAAGGAGTCCTGTGGTAGAGCACACATGTGGACATGAATATAAAAATAAAATATAAACTGCTAAGATTATCTCCACTTAGGAGCTACTGCTTAGCAGTTTATGCAGTTTATAGATCATTAGAACTCCACACAGAGTCTTCATCCATACCAGAGTATGAACCTCTTTCATTTTTATAGTAAACTAATATCAAGCTAAATGCAATACATTTACCCCATTTAAGAGTTCCCCAAATTAAAGGATACCTTGATAATTTTATACTTGCTCGCATGTACGCCATTGTAAGTGCAACAAACAACATACACCCACAAACGTTAAATGGAAATTTAGCCATTTTGCAGTGTCTATGTTACTATGTATATTATACACGCATAACAAGATCCAAAGGAGGGTGAAAAAAGAATTAACTTGGAAAACTCAAGTAGTACGTGGCATTTTTAATTAGTAATCCTTACTTATGTAGAAGAGAATGCTAAGTAAACAGAAATGCACAAGAGAATACTGCTACAGCCCAAACACAGAGTCGACAACTCACCACATTGAGCAACATGAATTAAGCACTGCCGAACTATCGGGTATTGGTCCAGTCCCCACCTTTCACTACAGAACTTAAAAGCATCCCATAGTGCCAGACAAGACATCAATCCAACAAGAGCCAGTGGCATTCGATATCTGTAATCAAATAAAAAATACACAAAAATATCAGATAGGATGAGGGGAAAAACGCTGACAGTTATTAAACCACAACCTGCCAAAGAGGAAAAGCTAAAATGTACAGACAAAGGAAAGAGTAACTACATTACTTATTGTATATGACAGGACCCCCAACAGGATCATACTCATCATACAGGACACAATTAAGCCTATCTCGCCCACGCCCTTTTACCCTCTAGCATAAAGATGAATTATGAAAAGGAGGCACAGCTGTAGCTTTAATTTTCATCTCCCCTTCACTAGCAAAGTGAAGTTTGAGTGAGATTACATTCGGTCCACCAAAAGACCAATGGGGAGGATGTTCATATGGGAGTAAATGCATTGCTTGGCAAGACCTACTTAACAGTCTAAACCACTCAAATCATTCCAAGTGGTATGAGTTTCTTGAATTTTTATAAACCACAACCCCAACCTTTCAACATAGCCAAGACCAAAACTACATAGTAAAGTTACTTACGCCAAGGAAAAACAACTCACAATTGAAATTTGACCATTAGATCATTACGGGTCTAGACAACAAAGAAGCTTGCAATTCAATTTCTCAGCAGATTTAGAATCGCAAGTATCGCCTATTGGAAGGCAAAGTGCAATATAAGACAAAAATTGTCAGCATTTTCAACTTTCTTCCATTTGCTGAAGTTTTTGGAACAAATTAAATAGAGAGCCAGTTTTCAAACTTCCAACTAGAACCTAAAAAGAAAAAGGCATTGATATGAAACCAATCAATTCCTAAAACTTTCACACAGTATATACAAAAACCAGTTCTCAAAACACTCCCTTACCATTTACAATCTTTAAAACAAAGAGGGTAGTGATCTAGAGCTCAATTATTCTCCAAAGTCTTGCTTTTTTTACCATCCAATTCCCAGAAATTCCACAACAACCTTGAATACAAATATAACCCAATCCTCTAAACTCACCCAAGAATCAAAATACATACATATACATACAGAGAGAGAGAGAGAGAGAGAGAGAGAGCATACAACGAGCAAGCAAAGAAGAGCACGAACAAAGTAGCATAATTTCTAGCATAGCGCTTGACATTCTCCTGCACCCTCATGCGAGCCTGAGAAACAG
The DNA here is from genome assembly GCF_916048215.2 of Malus sylvestris. Lineage (NCBI taxonomy): Eukaryota > Viridiplantae > Streptophyta > Magnoliopsida > Rosales > Rosaceae > Malus > Malus sylvestris. The sequence continues at coordinate 30,228,945 of NC_062262.1, forward strand.
AGAGAGGGAAAGAGTAGGATTCAGAGGACCCAAAAAAGGAGGTGGTCCAGGGCGGCGTCTGGGCGGCAAGGTCATCGTTGGTGAGCTTGGAGAAGGGGTTAATGGTGAAGAGAGAGAAAAGGGTGAAAATGCGAGAGAAGAGTGAGATGAAGAAGCCGTTTGTGATCGAGGCTGCGTCAGCGGTGGCTGCGGAGGAGGTGGTGATGGCTGTGGAGGTGTGCTGGTCGATGATTTCTGGGTAGCCATTGTCGCGGAGCCATGACTCGAAGAAAGGGTCGGGGACGCTGAGAGATAAAGGGTTGGAGGTGAATACCATGGTAATTCCCTCCCGAGTCCTACCTGCAACTTTTTGGTTTGGTTTGGGTTTGGATTTTGGGATTTTTGTGATGATGATGTTATCTTGGTTTGTTTCGTTGACAAGATAAAAGTTTTTCCTTGAATTATATTGGTCGTACAAAGAGTGTGAAATATGAATAAAATCATAAATTTATCAAAATAAAAATTTGACGCCATTATTCCTTCTCATTTGTAAGTAGAGGTTTTAAGTTCGAATATCGTGAATAACGAATTCAATGCCATATTAAGTTGCACATTGTGTGACTTAGCCGAACTCTCCACTTCCCTTAATATAAAACATATCATTATAATAAAATAAATACTAAATTTGCAACAATAATTTTTCTCATTTTTTTTTTTATAAAAAACCCACTTACCATATATTTGTGATATTATTTGTGTTATTTTTGTTATAGAGGCAGAATCCATCAATATATGTGAATCTTATATCTATTAGAAAGATGGTACAAATGTATGGTAAGAGTAACATTTTTGTTGAGAAAAATTATAAATGTGAGACCCATCACTTAAAATGAGAACGTAAACGGATCCCAAATTTACATGTTTATTGTTGAAGTAGAATATACATTTACATTTTTTGAAAAAGTAAATATAGTTTTTACAACTCAAATTTGCATATTTTCCAATTAAAATGCTCTCAATATTAGGAGATATTTCGAGTAAGAATAGCTAAGTGTGTTTCTATTATTCAAAAGATTCAGAGTTGGGTGTCCACATTGCAATGTTTTAGGTATCTTTACTTATTTAGGTCTCGTAAGATATTGTTTTTTTTTCAGCGAAAACTGCTTCACTTTAAAATTAAGCAATAAAAAAATATGTCCCCAGGGAGACACCGACACTGTGGCTATAGGTTGGTTTGCTTTTACAAAAGACAACGTTGAGCTTTTAATGAATATTTTCAATTCTATTATATTTATTCAACATGCATTATATCCCCTAGGGAAGATCCAGTGAGGCGCGGGATGGTGAGGTACAGAGCTCCGGCGCCGATGGTCCCGACAATGGTCCTGCACGACGGTCCCGCACGTTGCCTAACCTTCCTTCAAACAGCCATGGTGGATGTAGAAAATCCATGGGGCATAGTCGATGGAGTTGATGGAGAACTATAGGTATGTCATTTAATCCTTCATTTCATTCTGCCCTGTACGTACCAAACGCGAAACAAAATAATTGTTCCATTATGTCCTGTGCGTGCCAAACATAGCATGGAACCCCATTCCATTCTGACATGACCACCACCATCTACCACTACAAACACCAACTTTACACTACCACTTCCATTGTTACCTCCATCACCACCACCATGACAACCACAACTGCCACCACTATTATTGGCGCCACCATCACCATAACTACAACCACCACCACTGTTGTTGCTGCTGCCCTACTACCATTGTTACCTCTGAACCCCAACACCACAACCCACTATTGGCCCCACCACCATACCCCACCATTGCTGCTTTGAAAACATCGTACACCGATATTCACAGTTCTTAGAAGACATTGATTACCGAGATGGATGATTGGGCCTGTGTTCATGGAACAAAGAAACACTTTATTTCTGGAAACCGAGATAACTTTCTACCATTTCAATCCGTTGACGGGAGTACCATTTGACAAACCAGTGGGAGAGTATTGTGTATTGGCGGGGCTATTCTCTGAGAAGCTAATGATGTGTGAACATTTTTACATCATGCGAACCGGCATTAAAAATTCCAAGCCAGCACACGAACATTCAGTGATGCAGGCCACCTGCTTATGATTTCTCTGTCCTCCTGTAGTCCTGTACGACTGACTCAAACAATTGTGAAAGCCCTTGGGGAAAAAGTAGCAATCATCCATGACAACTTGTATGCAGCTTCTTCGGGGTTTTGGGGCAGCTTCTTTCCTTGTAGAGACTTTTTATCACCTGAGAAAGTAGGTTAGATGTTCTTGTGATTTAATCGGGCCTCCTGGCCGAGCAACAATGGACAGCATAGAGAGATACCTCCTTTCCAAACACGGTAGCAACAACGTTCGTAACCAAGTTCAGTTGGTTCAACAATCTGACTGCGTAAATAATTTTGATAAAGATTTACAACTTGAGGGACAGTACCCTAGATAGATTTTTGTTGATGCATAAAATCAGTGAGGACTTTGATAAAACAGAAAGTGTTAAGTTTGTGACCTTCACTAGATTGCTTCGGTCACTAGCGTGGATAAGTATGTAAATGGATAGGGACAGGGAAGCAAACACAAGATGTACGTGGTTCACCCAGATTAGCTACGCTCACGGAGTAAAGGAGTTCTCATTAATTGTGAAGGGTTTACACAGGTACATAGGTTCAAGCTCTCATTTAGTGAGTACTAGTGAATGATTTAGTACAAATGACATTAGGAAATATTGTGAGAGAATGATCTATATTTATAGAATAGAGTTTCTAGTTTCATTCGGACATTGACACGTGTCGTGTTGTGATTGGTTTCTGATGTTGACACGTGTCGAACTATGATTGGGTTCTAATGTTGACACGTGTTGCTTTGTGATTGGCCTCCTGGTTGGAGGGAAACTCTTCTGGATCCTTGACAGTATAACGTTAACCAATGCTCAGTAATTTCGGGATTGGTCAAGTATAGTTCAAACAATTCTTAACACATCTTTCATTTTTATTCATTTCATATTTGTGAGTAGCTTACAAAAACAAGAAAAAGAAACCAAAAGATTGCATTGAAACTTGAAAATACAAGTATATCAATGTCATTCAGCCAGCAAGTATATGTCAGATGATATGAATACCTAAAACGACTGCTAAACCGCGAATTTCAAAATTGTTCTGGGAGGAAAATGGCTGCTTTAAATTGTGCGCACCAGAACGATGGGTGAGATATCACCGCTTGAGTTGCCTCCTCGCCAGAGCAGGAGCTTTCTTAGGGATGTAAACCTTATAACTCACCTGCCAAAAGTATTAAAACATCATTAAAGCTAGTAGTAGAAAATAGACTATCAAACTCTTGTATGGTCTAAAAAGAGATTACTAAACTGAAACTAATGCAAAAAAACGTATGCCCTTCATAGGGACATCAAAACACCCACCTGTACCATTTCACTACCTCGCATCACCGACATTGTTTTCTGCTCAAACTGTGAGCCAACTGTAGCTTCATCTTGCTGTTTATCAGAACTATTTTCTCCTGAAGGTTCAGGAGCAGTAGAACCATGACCATCATCGGTATCTTCACCTTTGCTATTGCTTCTTCGAGGAACAGTTTGGGCAGTCCCAGAAGCACCCTTATCTACACAACTCTCACTCACCAACAATCTTTCCTCAGAAGGTTCCTGTAAAGCAGGTTCTTGTTTCAGCGTGGGGTGAGCTTTTAGCGAATGACTCCTCAATGTTGGTGAAGTCGCGTTTGGTTTATTAAGGGCAGCAGTGGTCTTAACCTTTATACCGACAACCACTTGGTCTATTGGACAAGCAACATCTTGCTTGGCAGAGATAAATTCATTGCCATCTGGTTCCTTTTCAAGGTTTTGGGAAGAAAGCATGGAAACTCTCTCTTGAGGCCCATTGGCCTCTTCTACTGATTGGATTGCATCAACCCTTTCAGCAACATCCTCCTCGGATGACTTTGCTACAACCACTCTAGCACCACTCGTCCCGGGGGATTCTGTTTGAACCAATTCAACCTTTGCAGTGGACTGCTGTTTCAAATCAATAGCGGTCTTGTCTTCCCGATGGGTAGTTACCACTGAAATTCTTTGATGCTTTCCTTTGAATCTTTTTAGATTTTCCAAAGCCTTTTGTCTTAAAATTGATTCCAGATCCTCACCTGGCAGACTACTGATTGTCCCAGAAACCTCATTCTTATTTTCATTAATAGGACCAGTAGTCCCAATTCCATCACCTTGGCCCGCGCAATCTTTCTCCAAAATGTTACGAATATCTTTGAGATCCATGATTGGAACATTAGAAACATAAGCTACTTCCTCTTTCCCACTCTCTACTTCCGTTCTCTTTTCAAATGCAACATCTAAACGATTATTCAACTCCCTCCTGCATCCTCCGTCATTACTGTCATTACTTCTACAAGAAGGGTAATCGTCATCGTATGTAATCTCTTCTTTGTGCCCATCTGTATCCATCCATCTGCCATGCTTGTCTTCTTCCGTTACTGTAACTACAGATCTCAACCTCCTTGTATTGTTCTCGTTTGTCACTTTTTCCTCACTCTGACAATCACCACTCTCGCTACACTGACTTTGTGAAGAACAGCTCCATGACCTATATCTAGCCCTCTTAGTCTCACTATCAACCATGTTAATATCACTTCCATCTCTGTATCGTTTTTCCGGTCTGTCCCTATGCCTCTTAGATTCAATGTCATCGCCACTAATTCCCCCACTAGGACAAGTTGAGCAGCTAAACGACGCACTACTCCTGGAACTAACACTAGCATTCCTCCTAGGCTTCTTCTTCCTCAAATGAGTTTTCTTATCATTCTTCTTCTTTGCCGATTTCCTCTTCTTTCCACGGTCAGAGTCCTTGCTGCTGTCACGGCTATAAGAGCGTCTCCGAGCCCTCTTCTTGCTCCCTTTTGCAACCTTCCGAGTGCGCGATCGAGCCCTTCTACTTCTCGAATCATCCTCTGAACCAAAAGACGAAAACGATTCCAAACTTCTTGAATCATCCTCACCAGAATACGAAGAAGAATCGTCACGACGGCGAAGCTTCTTGTATCTATATTTCCTACTTTTACTCTTACTCCTACTCTTCTTCCTTGTTCGAGCCTAAAACCGCCACACACGTGAACACAAACATTAACTTTAGCATTTAGCATAAAACATTGGCAATCATGAATCAAATTACAAAACCTTAATCTCAGACATGATCATATTTGTACAACGTTATAATCAAAACATCATATTTCTTAGCAAACTACTTATAATGCTGTCTAAAGTTATCGATTTTTTTTGGATTCCAAAACCTAAATCAGAATAACAAAACCAAAAAAAAAAGTGATCTTTTCAGCACGGAAGGAAACCCCATGTAGTTAAACAAAAAAAACGAGGAACCTAAAACACGACAACAACTGAGAAGAGAGGGAGAGAGAGAAAGACAACAACCTTGGAGCGTTTCTTGGTTTGAGAAGAAGAGGACTTGCCCATCTGGGTTTATACCTGCAACAATCGAAACTGTTAAAAGCAAAATTAAGATTGCAAAGAAAGCAAAAGGAAAGGGTTGAATCTTCAAAAGTTGGATCGGAGGATTCGAGATTTGAGGAGATAAATATATGTGTCTCTCTTTCTCTTGAGGATTGTGTGTTACGCTCTGGTTCTTCTGGCCTTCTTTCTACCTCTCCCGTTTGGCCAACGCTGCTCTTTATAAATAAGGTTTGCTTTTTTTTTTTTTTTTTTTTTTTTAACACTTCATGGTTGAGTCGTGGCTTTCAATTTTTATAGGTATCGAAACACAAGTTATATGGTGTAGCACGAGTATACTAATACATAAAACTTTACACGTTACAAGTTATATGGTGTAGCACGAGTATACTGATACATAAAACTTTACACGTTACAAGTTATATGTGTATTATCTGATAACTTTCCTCAAATAATATTTTGCCCAATGTGGCCCTATTTTAAATTATTATTTAAAATTTTTATTTTTATTTCTTCAATCATGTTAAAAACGTGAATTTTATATTTATATTAAATGTGTAAAATAACATTTCTTAAATGTGAAAAGTACATACATGTATACACATAGATGTATGTTGAAGTTTTAGTAAGTGTTGTTTAACAAATCATTAAGATTACTTTCAGTAACACATAAATCTCTAAAAAAAAAGGTTATCTTTCTCTAAAAGGTCTCCCTTTTTGGTTCTCTAAAATTCTTTTTATGTGAAAAACAAACCTAGGAAACTTTCGCCATTGGCCCTAGCCTTTGGCTTGGGTGCCGAAGGCATCCACCCCTCCTTCCTTCCTTGGTTGCTTCATTTCTTCCTTTCTTCTTTTCCTCTCTCTTCTTTGTTTCCCGTGAGTTTTTCCTCAGTTTCTCTCTCCTTTGCCCTCCCCACTCATCTCCTATGCTCTTACCCCCTCCCTGCATCCCCTCATCTTCCTTCCCATTTTTCAGTTTTCACCCTTCCCTTTTAATTCTCGATTCTCCCCTGAGTTTAATCTCAGTTTTCCTTGAGCTGAGTCTCAATTATCTTGCTCTTCATGCCTACGTCTTTTAATTTTCCTTCCTCCCTGTTCCTCAGTCGTGATATTCCATCCCCACCCCACCAGGTGCTCGGATCAACGAGCTTCGTTCAGAAATTGGATATAAGATCCATTTCTCTCCCTCACTTCCCCTCCCTCAACCGGCATGCTAAATCCCTATCGATGCTAGGTGTTCTGTAGCCTTCGCCATAGTAAGTGTATTTTACATACCCCTTAACCTCACTTTCTACCTCTAAGATACTTTGTTTGTATATATTTGCAGGGATTCGTGATGGGGACTTGGTTCTAGTGTCTATTTTCTCAGTTCGAGTTTGGCTTTCTCCGAGGATGTGGCACCGAATCTGGTTTATGCCACTTGAATTAGGGTTTTTTGTTGTTTGTTTTTTCAACCTTCGGCCCTAAGCTTATGTGGGCCTCTCGTTGTATCTTGGGTTGTGACTATCATTTTGCTTGGGTCTTTTATTTTATTTGTGGTTATTTACCTGACTCTTTTTTGGCTTTGTTGTTTTTTACCTGACTCTTTTTTAGTACATCCTCTAATTTCGTATCCACATCCATATTATGTTTCACTAATAGGAAATGAGCATGTTTATCAACGCTTAAATAATAACTCAATCATCAACTTTCATATCATTTAGTTTACAAAATTTAGTCTACAAATTTAGTCTACCTAGCATTACTCAAAACTAAAATACATAGTTTGGTAACTACATTTAGTTTTTTGAAAACCAAAACAAAAAAAACTGAAAACGAAATTGTTATTAAATAATTCTTAAGTTGCACATTAGATGTTCTTCTGTATAACTTAACCGTACACTTTTAATGTACATTAGAGAAAAACTCATAGTTTCAACAATTCCTCAAACCCGAAAAAGGGAAGGACATACTCAACAAGCCCAACAAGGAGGGCCCATAAAGCGGCCCAAATATCTACAAAAGGCTGACAAGCCCAAGTAACAAATCAATTCCGTCAAACACATGAATCAATATGCTTGAACAACATGCACCCAAACACTTCACATCTGCGTTTGTCTTGTTTACCAAGTCATTTATTCAAGTAATGTTTACAATGTATTACAAACGGTGCAGCAGCTGCTCTGTCTTGCCTCGCGTCCGGTACAACTATTCCGGCAACGACATTTAGTTCCTATGCATCGTCTGCGTCACTACCACTCATGCTAGGACGAGTATCAACAAAGTACTCTGCGGAAAAATCTACTTCGTCTACGATCCTTCCTCTGTACTATGAAGGTAAAAGTAAGAATGACAGCTGAGCACATTATGCATTGACCGAAAAATTAAGGGAAGGTTATACCTTTCAAGGACGAACTTTCCCTCTTTATACTTCTGGCTGTTCTCGTGTGCAGATTCCTGGACGTGGGATAAAAGAATGTTTTGAGGGGCATGAAGTTGAAAAACTATGCAGTATACGACTCTGGTAGAGTGTGTGCACCGGAGAGAGAGATTACATATTTCCAGCCAACAATTTGGCCACAAGAGCAGCAAAATATATCTGCAACAGTATGCAAACCCGAGAGCATCATCCTCTCCTCTAATGTTCCAGTAGTGGTATTCACCCTGGTTCACAAAATCCAATGCATAAATCAGTATCTACTGGATTGCTGTCTGACATAAGTTACTTATAAGAACAATTGAAATGTCATTAAGTCATGGCTGGAATATGAGATATCGTTTTGATCTCACTCCACAGCTCTCTCCTAAAATATAAGCAGCCAAAACTTATTAAACTCTACTAATTAAGTCCTCAAGTTGAAAGCATACAGTTACCCATATGGTCAAAGGAGAAATTACTTGCACTATATCAAAAGTCGACTGAATAAGATAAAAAGCATCAATTTCTGAAGTGGTAAAACTGAGCAGCAACTGGAAGTCAGTTTCTAACGGTTACAAAAAGTTTCAGTTTCTCCTATTTCCCAACTGGTTTTCTTTAGGGTGTTCATTCCCTTAATTATTTTTCAATTGATCTTGGCTTGTTCCTTCTATTCATAACAGGAAATACATTCTACAGGGTGCCAAGAGTACTACGGGTTGGGATGGCAGGTTGGTTCGATGTTAAGAGTAGAAGTCGGACATCTTTAAATTCCTACCCACAAGGAGATCACTGTCCTAGACCACGAATTGTGAAGCCACCCTTTAAAGATAAGTCAGAACCTTTCTCATCAATCCAAGGAGTGAAAAAAACTTGATGAAGACAACATATGACTATCATGGTTTGCCGAAACTTGAAATATAGCACTATTTGTCTAGCGTATTCGAGCACTTTCCTGGACAGCAAGTGCCTAAACCCAAAAAGAACAAGGAAACAAAACAATCTTGAATAAAAGGCACTACATACACCAATTCTTTTATTATTAGTAGACATCAATCTTCTTCAATGTAACGAAAACTAAGATTGGAAAAACCAGACTTCACTAAACAATCAGCAACTCAGCACCAGCAATTCCCTCCACTAATAAAATTGACTCCTAGATCCTAGTCATAGAGATTTCTATTGAAGAGGTAGGTCCACAGAAAATTTGTCCAACTAAAAGCCACTCCAATATCTAAAAACTAATCTTCTTTATCCATGTTTCCACCTACTGGTCCTGGATTGACGGCCCCAACTTTACCAGCAATGATTCTGCATACATGTTACAAGTAAAGCCCACTGCAGCACTGCCCATCCACCAGAGCCATCAACTCAACACAACCCATATTCCAGTCATCCCTGAGCAGCTATCCTACTATCATTAGCATTCTCGGTTAATATACATCAAACTGGAACCCCCAAAGAAGCACGACTACGAATGTTCAACATCTAGTTAAACTCGAGTAAATCTTTCTCAGCAAAAGAAAGTCTTTTAGCAGGGCAGATTAGCATTACAGGAAATGCATGATCTTAGCTAAATCCACAGGAAAAGTTAACTCTTTCCTTTCCTGGGAGATCTACATCAAATTGAAGAAACTTCTCCATGTAAACAAACGTTACTCAATAGCACGTTCTTGTTCGCCTAAACCAAAGATCACGTAATAGGTAGCTTCACTGCATCTTGCCAAGGTGAAAGCCACACTCTTATAGTTACGAGATCTTTGTACATTTCTGCGGGGCCATGCTTCGAATCATTTTGAATAACCTAATTCGGGAATTTTAATGGTGTCCGATAGGACTATGAAGAACCCAAGAGGAACTGAATACTTCTTTCCATATAACAATGTCAGAACGGCTATTTACATGCAATGCAGTGACAAGATGCACTAGTTGATAAATACAGAATCCATAAACTGAACAAACTGAAAGCTTGAAAAATATAAAACATATATCTGAATCAGATCAGATATCCATGAAAGATGAAGAACTCACGCATTATTGAAGAGGTATGCTTTTCCTCGGCGGCAATGAAAAGCCTAAACAATCACAAGGGAAAAATGAGACCTGAAAGAATGTGAAAACCCAATAGAGAAGTTTAAATACATATGCTGGTGATCACAAACAAATAAGACCTAGCAACTCGAAAATCGTGACCAACATACCAGATTGCAGTCCTTAGAGTGGTAAATCTTTGTACTCCTACAACAAAAAACATCGACAACCCGAAAATTCTTCTAATTCTTTCTTACTTTACCCATATTTGTAAATCAAGGACGATAAATTCACAACATAAGCATTAGAAAACTAACCAATAAGCATTTACTAAAAAATTTACCAAAAAGCACTGAAACTGAAATTAGACGATTCAATCCCACTTTCTATGCATTTACTTAAGGCTCAAATCAGATAACTCAATTTTGTGCGACAAACTACAATTACTGAAGAACAAAGAGAGAAACTTTTACAGTGGTTGATGATCGGTACTTGTTGTTGTGAGTGAAAGATGCAATCTTTTGAGCAGAAATTGAGAGGAAAAGTGAGAAAAACGTTACCCGAGAGACACAGTCGGAGAAGAGGGCCAAGTGAGTTTTGCAGAACTTGCATTTGTAGCACCTTCCCTCCAGCTCTACCACAAATATCCTTCCCATCTTCCTTTTCCTCAGCTTCTCTCTCTTGCTAGCTGCTAGTGATTCACTACTCCCAATACATATATGTATATCTCAAGGATTCGGGACCAATATATGTATCTGTTAGCGTTTTTTATATATGAGAGAGAAAAGAGGATGGGCACTCAGTGCCACTTTCTTGTTCTTGAAGATAGATTTTCCAATGTGATCAGTATACAGGTAGTACATTATATGTCATTATATAAATAATAATATATGTGTGTTAAAAAGTTAATAACTTAAAAAATAAAATTTTTCACCATTTCCATTAAAATACGTAATGTACCACTTGTGTTTCCGTCACAACTAAAAATTTTTCGTTTCCAACACCCCAATCCTTTTATTTGTGACAAGTGTAGATTAGGAAAGGAGTTGCAGTAGATGGGGACGTCTCGTCCTACTGAATTTGTTTCATCTAAATTATTTTTGTGAGTTAAAGCGAAATTTGTTTATAACGTAATCTGCTATTCAAATGACGTCATTTATCCAATTGGCACTCGCAGTGTGTTTAAATAATAAAAAATAAACCAACCACGCAATGCTTATGCTTATGTCGCGTTGCAGGTAGATTGTCAAAGGTCATTTCAACATATATGTGAGAACCTCATTGAAGTTTGAAACTACCAAATTATCGCTTCCGCTAGTGATAAGTCAAATATTTTCTTTGTTAGTATAATATTCCCAAAGAAAATTATAAAATATTGTTACTTTGTTATGCGTCACTCGATATCCTAATTAATTACTAATATACAACTGTCAAATTGAATAAATTGAATAATAAAGATCAAAATTAATAAGAACGTGTGAAAGGTGAAGAAAAAAAAAAGTACGTTACCATTTTCCTATAATTTAGTTCCTTTTTTATTTTTATATATTTGGGTTGGGGTTCTGGTTCAGCATTGTGCGTAAGCAGCCAATAGAGAGTAGTGAACTTGGCCCATGGACTGCATCGCTAATTGGGCCTAGTGCTTTTGGTCTGTATTGTTCAAATCTCTGATGCTAAGTACATATAACACTTATGCTAATCAACACAAAAAAAAATTAAATTTATTTAAAGTATTCAGTTAGCCATTCGAGATTCTTTTGTTCCATTTTCCCACTCCAATAGAGAGAGAGAGAGAGAGAGGAGAGAGAGAAGCAAATAGTTGAGCTGACATGATGAGATAACAGATGAGTCGGTCTAAATATCTATGTTTGTATGTTATTTCAAATTTTGATATTTTGGCTTACAAAATCCTAAAAGTGGATATGGCCACTTAGATAAACACCAAACTAAGAAAAGGTAATCACCTTGACTGCCCAAACCTCCAAACTGCATGCATCATTTAATTATTATATAGTTTAGAGCTAGTTTGGGGTTGCTGTTGTGAAAAGAAAAAAAAACGATGTTTTTAAAAGTAAAGGTAGAGTTGCTTCTGCTTTCTACTATTTTGAACCCATGATTTTGACAAAAAAACACTTTTTTTTTTCATTACCAAACGCAATTTTAGCCCTAGCTTTAAAAAAAATTAAAATAATTTTAGCAATGCCAAACCAGCTCTTAGTTTTTTCAATAAAGTATTTTTTATTCCCCATTGACGACAAGCCTAAACTCTATCGACGACAAATCTAACATTTAATTTAATAGAATCTTTGTTTGACACAAAAAAAATATAAATAAATCTCCCACCGGTCGAAAAAGGAGCCCATATCCGTGGAGTGGGATTCTCCCATCTCTTTTTTTCCTTTCCCTTCCCTTCTCTTTCCTCCTAGTTGAACGTTTATGATTAAACTACGTCAACATTTTTTATTATTTTTTTATAAAAAAGATATAAAATAAAGTATGCGAGAAGAAAAAATAGAAATTGATAAAAAGATAGACAAAAGAGAACTGGCTCAGCTGACAGCCCACAAGGAACAATAGCCACCCTAAACCCACATATTTTAATTTAATTTTTTAAATTTAACATTTATTACGTTTCGGTGGTTTACGTGGCACCCTGTCTCGCCCCCACTTTGCGTGACCTAACCCCGGAGCCTTAACATCACCCGCGGGTCCCACCCACCGTTTCCTCCACGCAACTCCCGCCGACGACGCTCCCTTCGCGTAGGCTGTCGGTGTCACTTTCGGCCACGTCACCGCCACACCAGTCGCAGAGCAGCGAGCGTCCGTACTTCCCGCCCACGTGAAGGCGGCTTGCGTGGCGGGGCGCGATACGCTACGTGTCAGCGTCATGCACAACTGCATGGGGAGCGACAAACTTGTGGACTTCATGGATTCCAGACGACACGATCGATGTGTGGGCCCGTACCAAAGCGGCCGCCACGCCTCCACCTAAGAGCACTATTTTCTTACGTGGACCTTTTAATTGTTCCCCAAAAGTTAATTTTATCTAAGACGGATATATTGTGGAATTATGAAAAATATTATGATTATCTTTCAGCATCACCTAAGATACGAATATTATCAACACACCTAAGATACGAATGAAGATTTTTTAAATAAGTACTTTAGACGGCGCTTTATGCCGGCGAGTTAATCGATTATTTTGTTGTTAGACTGTAAAATTGTTACGTAATGATATTAAATTATATATTTTAATAATAGCTAAAAGTAAAACAAACAAATTGATCTTATAAGCTTAGAGGCAAGTGATTAAACTCACCATAGGTGTAGTGAGGAAGATATGAAAATATGTCTGAGATATACTAATCATCTCATACATCTTACAGTGGATGCAAAAACTTTGAAATCGGTAATGATGATACATAACCATGGTAAGTTAAAATGCATTCGAAAATTAGTTTGAGACACTTAAATTAGGCTGTAATTGTATTTCTCTAAAATTAGGTGTACAATTTGATGGCATAAATGTTTATCTACAAGAGTGTTTAGTTATGATGAACTACATAACGATAGAAACGAACACAAACCAATATTTGATCACGCGATGAGAAAAATCGTATATCATGTCAATCTAGTTATTACCGAAGAATTTGTGGTTCTTTATTGTGAATTCATCATCCTTTAAAGCGACCTGAACCCTGTTTAATAAATAATTTTGTGTTTCGTTGTCAGTTGTCACAAAGAAATTATTTGGTTTAGAATTCTAAGTGCAAGCCAATTTGAGGCAAGAGTTTATGTCCGATATCAAGGTTTTTTGTTATGATGAAGCGCACAAGGATAGGAATTTGCTCAATCTAACTTTTGTTAACTGACAATAAGCAATGATGATGTCAAAATACTCTTGTTAAGTATCGCATATTTGGTTAGTTCCGATTTAAGGTATTCAATATGATGAACTAGACAAAATAGAAAATGCTAGGACAATTGTTGTTAAACGGACAAAGTAACTAATAACATGAGAATGTCGTTTTATGTTAAAGAAGTTTTTTTCGCTGTCAATACTCTAACGATCGAAGAATTTATTTGTTCAAGGATTTTAAGTGATTACCAATATGACAACACAAACATTCATTTCCAAGATCAGGCTATTCAGTTATGATGAAGTAGACAAAGATAGAATTTCACTCAACCGAAATTTTGTTAAAGCGACAAGAAGAAATGATGGTGTTAAGACGATTTTTCATGTTGGTAGAGAATTTATAATCCGTACTATTGACTCATCAACATTTAGAGCTCAAAGCTGATAATTCTTACATAAAACTTATATATCATCATAATGAGCTAGAGTATGACGTAGATATTGTCAATTACAAATGAAGGTATTTAGTTAATTATGACGAAATAGAAATATAAGAAAATGCACTTTGGCTAGCTTTTGTTAAACTGGCGAAAAAGCAATAATTACTTAAGAGTATCATTTTTTGGTAAATAACTTATTGTTGTTTGTCGATTCTGATCCTCTAAAAACAAAAGGTAGAAAAGTATGAAAAGAAAAGTAACAATTAGCATGACAGATTCGAGTTGGATAGAAAATAGAGTCACTTACAAGTTAGTCTATCGATTTTGAAATAAACAAGGAAACTAACTCAATTTGACATTTGTGAATGAACCAGAATTATTCATAACGAAAGAACAATAATTGATCATGTTTTAGATTCTTATTGTTATTTTCATAATTATTCAATAATGATTGTACTGACAGCCAATCATGTTTTCCATCCACAGGATAGTGTTTTGTTGCAATCTTTTTTCTTTCTATTTGGGCTTAAGCACTTAACTAACTAAAACACCAAAAGGGAAAGTAATGATATTTAGTTTTGCTCTTCCAATGTAAATATTTCACAACCAAAGGGCAAAATCTTAATCGGAAGAAAACTGACGGGGCGAAAAAGAAAATAAATGAAAAGTCCGAAACAGAATTAGTAATTACTGGACGGTGAGGAGAAATGTTTAGTTGTGACCGGAACACGAGTAATACATTATGTTTTTTTATGTAAATTGTAGAAAATTTTATTTTTTAAGTTATTAACTGTTTAACACACATATCCCATTATTTACATAACGCTCATCATTTATATAACGACACGTGATGTAGATGTACCATATTGTGTGATGATCACATTACAAAATCTTTCGACGGTGAGTGAGAATAGGATGCACGCGACGATAACACGAATCCCGACATGTACCTCGTCAACACGGTCCGCTTGGGCCCCATCCGTGGACCCACTCGCTTCTGATTCGGTCCTCATAAAATACGTAGCGGTTTCCCCGTCGGTGCCGCCTCCTAAATAAAATCCAAAGAAAAGCTTGAAACAACCGAGAATCGCTATGCTGAAGGAGCCCTCACAGAGTCACCCTGACCCACCGCATCTCACCGTCTGATCAGGTATCCGTGCGATGGTACGCAGATCACGAGGCGCACCCGTGTGAGACAAAAGAGGGAGAACTGGAGAAGGAGCCAGAGCCCCATGCTTTCTAATCATGACGCCGCACCGTGTGTCACAGCTTTTTTTAAGTTATTTATTTTCGATTTTTTAAATATTTATTTTCTTCTCCAATTTACTAAGTTTGTTCCATTGATGGGTGGAGATTGCGGGAGAGCATGACGATATACATCAAATCTGATACATCGAGTCTCGATAATTTAAAAAAAAAAAAAAGTTTAACAATTTATATTATGATATTTTGTATACCGTGTTTTCGAAATATAAAAAATTATAATGGGCAGCGGGTCCAGAAAGTGACGGAAGCAGGGGAGATTTTTCTCTAACGTGCGCACCTGATAGTGAAAACAGGCGGCTGCTGCGCACGTTATTGGTGTCGCAACCGCGCCGCGCGACAAGGATTGTCAATCGGGAAACAATGCCGGCGACATGTCTGTTGGATCGACGGCACAGATTATCCAAACAAGATAAATCTAACGTAAAATTTCACGAAATAAAAAAGGGGTTTTGTTGGACGGTTGTTCGGATCCGAACAGCAAATACGAAATAACAATCGAGTGACGATACAGGATGAAATGTTTCATTTCATAGCAGATTTCTGAACATATAACTACGAACGGAACAACAGAGAGAAAAGTAAGATTTCTCAGATGGGACTTAAAAACAAAAAGGAAAATTAGAAAAAGGTCGGGTGGGTTTTTTTTTCTTTTCGCTTTGGGTATATACACAAGGAGCTGTGGAGCAGTTTAACATTATACAACTGCATGTAGGGGCTAATTTCAAAATACATGACAGCTCGAGCGTTGCTAGCTTTCTCGTTTTCTAACAGGGGTTCTTTTTGTTTTTTTTCCTACCATAAAAAAGGAACAAATTTGGACCGGAAAGAAAGAAAAGCGGTGATCTTTCGCGGCGGGCGGCCGGAGTTTAGGCGACTTCCGAGGGGGGAGGGAGGTTCAGGTCGAGATCGAGCCGTACGTTGCGGGAGCTACGCTCGAAGTCGACGACCGAGGACGTGGAGGAGTCGCTGTGGGCCGAGCCGGATATGGGAGCGGGGCGGTCGAACCTGCAAGTTTCGCGGGCGAGCTGGAGGGCGGCGGCGCCGTCGGCCCGTGGGAAGGCGTCGAAGAAGAACACGGGACGGGGCACGGGGAGCGGGCGGAAGCCGCTCGCAGCGGTGAAGTAGCCGCCGCCGGTGGAGAAACGGGGGTTTTTGAGAGTGAGGTCGAGTGGCGGCGGAGGCGGCGGCGAGGAGGACTCCACGGTGCTGCTCTGGCTGCTGGGACTGTTGCTGACGTTCGTCGCCGCCGCTGATTTGGCGGCGTTGTTCATGTTGACGATGTTGACGGCGTCGAGCTGGAGCTCAGAGGGGGTGGGGAAGTTAGTCTTCGCCTTGCCTCCGCGAAACTCACGCGCGGCCTTGTCGTACGCACGCGCTGCCTCCTCGGCGGTGTCGAAGGTCCCAAGCCAGACGCGGGTCTTCTTCCCGGGATCTCTGATCTCGGCGGCGTAGCGTCCCCAAGGCCTCTTCCGGACACCCCGGTACCGGATCTCGTTGGATGTCGGATTCTGGTCCTCGGAGCCGGATTTGGGTAGGGACTTCGCCGTCGTCGGAGCCATGGCTGCTTGGAGAAAGATGCGAGCCTTGTGGTAAAAAATGTTGAGAGAAAGAGGGTTGGCTGAGGAGAGAGAGGGGAGGGAAGGTGGGTTTTTATAGCGAGGAGAGAGTGTTAAAGCGACGCTCCTTTTTGGGCGCTTGTGTGTTGTGGAGAGTGGAGAGTGCACAATCTAAGCCTAATGTGGCTTCTCTTGCACGAACCACCTCGGTTACTTCTGACCACCTCTCACCTCGCGCCACGTATTTTCTCCCTTTTTCTTTCCTGTTTTATAGATTTTTAACCAACCCCTTCCCCTCTACAAATTGAATGCTCCTTGTCGTACACTATACATACATTGTGTTTACCTTGGTATATACTATGCAGTATATACAGCAACGTTCTTGCCTTGTTTGGTAACTAAGATTTAGTTAAAAGATTTTTTTTTTTTTCCATTTTAGATGTTTTTATATATATATCCTTTTGCAATGGAAATTTTTTCCTTTTTGTATCAATAAAATCTCGTTATGCAATCATTTTTTGAACCTCTTTTTCATCATAAGATTACGAATTTATTTATCAGGCCATGTCCAATGCATCAGCAGGTTTGAACTTAAAATGTTATATTTGAGTCCAAATAACAATCTTTTTCACTACAATGCAGTGGAAAGTTAAAACCTATATAAAATTTTTAGTCAATTTAAAACTAATATTTGAGTTTCATCTAAGGTGGAGCTCATACCTACAAGGAAAAATGTTATTTCAACAAGAAGAACAACATTTGCGTTTTGGAACCAACCATCTCCCAATCCACATTCTCAAATTTGAGTTCTAAATCCAACATTTTCTCCTCAAATGCACATACTTAATGTTATAAGTCAAATTTGAGTTTAAAATTTTGCCTTTGAGATAGCCTTAGCCGTGCATAATAAACCATTTCAGAAAGAAGAGGCTCATCACATAAAACATTACTAAATCCTAGCTTTATTTTATTTTACGACTTACACAAATATTAAGCATACAAGGTCGAATTTTAACATTAATTACATAAAAGGTTTAGAACATTCATCATTAATTACATAAATATTAAGCATACAAGGTCGAATTTTTAACAGAGCCATCAAAATTCATCTCGACGAACGGTGGTTTGGGAACATTTATGATTTTTTTCTAGTAAGTAGAATGGCAATGTACAAGTTTTTAAGTTGCCTATAGATCATTTCCTCCTCCTGCACTTGATTTTGTATAGTGGTTAGGTCCACGGACGGAGCCACCTTAGGCTCAGAGGGTGCGGATGCCCCCACTCATTTTTGTGTGTGGGAAAAAAAAAGTAGTCTTTCAATTGTTCGTGGCATTAATATTAACTTTTTCATGTGCTATTTTTATTGTTGAAAGAGCATTTTCGGTCATAAAATTTATGAAAATCGATAATGAAATTGTATGAGAGACTAATGGAAAAATGATAACATGGTTATTTTTGTAGAAAGAGATGTTTGATGGTATTGGTAATAAGGTTGTTATGTAACGCTTTCAAAACATAAAAACACATCAATGGATATTGTGATATGTTGTATGAAAAATTTTATGGACTAATATATAAGTGTTTTGTTTAGTTATCCTTGAACTTTTTAATTTGTGATTTTGTTGTTTAAAGATGCCCCATCCATGCAGATTTCTGGCTTCGTCCTTGGTTAGGTCCATATTAAATATGTATCGTTGTGTCAATTTTGTTTACTGTTTTTGTAGGGTTGAATTTGATTTGTCATCTAACTTATTGGAAATATATTAATTTTCATTGTATTTAGTTTATAGCATTATTCTTCAAATGGGTTTGTTTCCTTGTTTGCTTACTAGCATTAGACGAGCAGATTCTGGCTTTGAAACAACGACATTGATGCTTTTTACTCCTTTTCACACAATAAGTGCATGAAAATTATGTAGACATTGAAATTTGAAGTGTGAAGTGATGAAAAGAAGGTGTGTTTCTAACTCAAACATACATATTTTTTGGGTTGCATATGAAAAAAGGATTTATATGGCACGAATACACTATTATCATGACACTCTATGACAATAATATAACAATATGTCTGAGTTTCTCTTTACAACGTCGTATCATGTACAAATAAAACCACAATAACTTTGTAACTGCGTCATGTAAACTACTCTCATATATATGATTGCATGCTCTGCCTTTCCTTTCGAAAAGGAAAACGAACAGTATTTGATAAATGATATTCAAGCATACTTGTCCACAAGTCCCAGTCGGTAAGTATACAACAAGAAGAATGTAAATTATTGTCACACAAAAAGGGATCCAAAAGTTTCAAGAAAATTTGACCCCAAACGTAATACTTTCGCCTTTTTCAATGAGGGAAATAAAAAAAATACGATAATTTTTTTTGGCTTTCCCCATCTAAATAGTATTTAGTAGAGGTGGCAAATCAACATTTTGAGTTGTTAATAAGTAACTATTAACACCTGTTTAGTTTAATTTCACGTTACATCATCAGGACCACTACCAATCACATTTCTATATTACGATGATATCAAATTAAACAGATGTTAACAGATATTTGTTAACAACCTAATAGGCTGATTTGCCACCTTAGTATCTCATATAGAAAAATATCATTTTAGTATATATGAAGATTATTTACACTTAATTTTCATAGTGTTCTTGTACAAAAAAGCTTTATTGTCTATTTATTAGATTATCTTCGAGATATATTTTGTTCATAACTGCAACATATATGATTTGATCAGTGATCCGTGAATGATTTACATATCATCAAATTTTAGGACAAGAAATTGCAAAGAGTTTAGATGAAATATAGAAAAAGGAGACTAATATTTTATATCTATTTAGAATTTTAACTTGCTCAATGAGTCAATGGTCATGGTCTTCTGTTTTAGAGCAATAATAACATCGAAGGTTTAAGTGGTGGATTGACTTGGTAGTTAAGGTCTTTTATTTTATTTTACTGTGCTTTGGGTTCAAACTTACCCTCATTCTTATTCCTTAGAGCATTTCCAATAAAAGATGCAAAATATCTTGAAATTAGCATTTTGCATTTCTTGTTGACTGGAAAGCTTTCTAGTGCTGGTATGTAAAATACTCATCTTCATCGGAAGATGTTAATAACAATATATATTTACATCTTCAAGAGGTGGACTCCTCTAGTTCAAGAGAGAAAAGTAACTGAGACCCCGAATCTACATATCTCATATTCAAGCATAACTCATAATTACATCTCCCAAAAAACGTAAAATGAGATATAAATGTGGCTTTTACAACTATACGTCCATAATCTGCCCTTATGTTTTCAAGATGACAATGTTGAAAAAGTAAAAAAGAAGACGACGAGTGGTACTTAATAAAGATTCACCTAGAGTGTGTGTGTATTTTCATATAGTTTGTTTACCATTATCTTTGGAACTAATAGTTTTTATTTTATTTTAAAAAGATTAAAAAAATAATTGGTTACTAAAATTTGATTTTACCCATCTTTTACAAATAGTTTAAAGGTAATCAAAATTTTATTTTATTTTAAAAAGATTAAAAAAATAATTGGTTACTAAAATTTGATTTTACCCATGTTTTACAAATAGTTCAATTTTGGGAATTTTTCGGTTTGGTTTGAAATTATTGGTATTTTTTTCCAGCCCTAAAAATCATACTCTAAAAAAAGTTGTACTCTCTCACCATTCTCAATTAAATAACAAATATGAGGTCAGTAGGATGCACTTGTCAAAAAATAAAAGTAACATACACTTGTCAAATCATAATTTTGAAAAAAGACAAATAGTACTTAACTCAAGAACTCTCTAGAAAACAGCTCTTTAGTTTTTGTTTATTTCTTTATCAGAAGATGAAAATCGACTATTAAAGTAGAAAATTATAAGTTCTCAAAATTTTATTTTACCTTGTAAATCATCCTTTTACGTTATTTAATTTTTTTTTCTTCTTTTTGTTTTGGGGGTTTTTTGGCTGCCCAACCAACGTTCTAATAGCTACTTATGTTATTCGTCGTTACTGTTCATGAGATTTGAGTTTCGAACATCCTAGAGAAGAATTAGATATATCATCATATATACGAAAACTCAGTTTCCCCCGGCAATGTTCACCAGCAGTGAAAGGGCGATATTGCCCTCGGTTTCTTCTTTGCTCCGCGTACTGTTTCCTATTTTCTACAGTGCAAAGTCGGTTATGCCCTTCCCAACCACGCGTCTTTCATCGTTTGTTTCTCTGCTTCGGCCGCGTCTTTTTTGCTTTACCCTTCCTCTTCGTTTTTCACTTCATGAGTCTCTGATTTTCTCCCACTTCGTCAGCCTGTCGTTTGCTCTCAAATCCTTTCTTTTTCTTTCACAAAATTGTCTCAAAAGAGATCCAGCGTTTGATTTTCTTTGGGATTTAGTTTCCAGTCTCTAATTTGTTTGGTTAGCAATAGAATAATCGAATGAGATTGATCTCAAGCTATGATTGAAAAACATGTACAATGCTATTTATCTATAATTTTCTGATTAGTGCTAAACATAATCACTGTCTTGTTTTTGTATATGCAGGATGAAAAAGAGATTCTTTGCAAGCATCACACAAAGGCCATCATTTATTCCGTATGAAAACCACATGTTAATTCAGTTTTAATTGGTTTTTCATTTATTTAAAATAAAACATGTCAAATAATATATCCATATCTGCATTCACTCTGTCACAATGTTTGTTCTAGCGTCTATTTGTGTTTTTCAGGTTTTCCATTACACTACAATATCGGTATTTGATTTTCGTATTTGATGAACTGTTGACCTCCCATTGGTCAAATTGTCTAGGAGCTTCCATAGGACCTGCTCTGTGCTGTTCCTTCGTGGTAACCTCCATTGGGGATGAAAAAACTGCAGACCACAATGTAGCTTCCATAGGACCTCTGTACTATACAGAAACAACGAACTAAACGTATCTGATCCATTTTTGTATACCGTCTCCTTCTATTAACAATGTTATTATTCAATTTGATTAAACAATGCTTTAGTTATAGATCAAATTATTTTTCCAAAGATGGATCGGTATAAGATTTTCGATTAGAAACCAACATGATTACATTAGTGATAAGACTGAAACTATGCAATTACTATTTGCTAAATATATGAGGTTCCTAAAGAAAAATGCTATAGCATATTGTTAGCCTAGATTTATATTTCTTATTACTTTCGTGCAGTGTTTGATTCCTAACTTACCAGTTCTGAAAACAATTTTATACATACAAATTTAAAACATGATTAGTAAAGTATCAAAAGAAAGAAAAAGGATTTTGACTTGCTTTGAATTAAAATGAATGAAAAAAAAAAAAAAAAAACTCTAAAAATGCTTTGAATTTGAAATGAGTAGGAGAGCCCGCATGGAGCGTTGATGTCATGCGCCACACGTGCCCGTGCGCCCAACATGCCAACACCGAGAGCTAAAAGAAAAATATTTGCTCGGTCAACGAGGCCTTTGACCCACCTACGGTAACGCGCGCACTCTCAAAATTCTCACTCGGTGGGGCCCATGTGGATAACAAAGCGCGGCGATGCGCGCTGGCGCGTTTCTGGTGAGGGCCACGCGGCGCGAGGACGATGGAAGGGCGGCTTTCCCTAACGGCGGTTATGACGGCGCTGTCGTCGCGTATCGTGCTGCCGCTTCTTTTGTGTTGGGGCGATAGACGGAAAGTTTGTGGCGGCGTTTGGGTTTTGGGTTTTGTTGGACTTTTTGGGCTTTGGAATGAAAATTGTCGGCATGGGCCCTTCTCTTTGCAGCGTGAGATGGATCGTTACTTTTTGAACTGGTCCCATCGGATCCGACGGTTGTTACAGTCTTTGGCTTTGTTGCGATGCTGCCATGTGTAGAGGTGGTTTTAACAGCTCTTGTGGTTGCGACGGGAACACGGTTGGTACATCACGTATTTTTATGTAAATGATGAAAAGTTTTATTTTTTAAATTATTAAATTTTTAACACATATTATTTCATTTATATAATGACACGTAATGTACCATCCCATGTGACGATCACATTGAAAAATCTTTTATTGTGTTGTGCAGGCCACCGCAAGGGAAAGTTCTCCGTATATTGGACTGATTTTGAATCGAAAGAAACAAAAGTACTTGTGTGTCATTCTAGGAAAACAAGAATAATGATTATTTTTGTTTAACTTTTTGAAATCTTTTCCTTTAAATATTCGACAATTTTGGTGCGTAAAAATGTTACGGTGCTTCGGTATATCTTATACTTTATAGTTTTTAACTGTTAGACCTTATTTGTTGTATTTTTTTTATCGAGTTACGAATAAAACATATAGAATATAGAGTATTTCATGGTTGAATAAAAAGAAAGAATACTTTATAGTATATTAGAAAATTTCTTGGTGTAATTACGATCCAGTTTGCATTGGTTTTATTCCCAATCTTAGGCAAACCGATGAATTGTTAAGTACTAGTTTGGATTACTTAAGTTTTTCAAAAAGCAGGTTTTAAATTTTTTTTGGCTATTGTATGTATTCGGTATATGAAAAATAAGCTACTTTCTTTGAGGCAGCGGAAAAAGAAAGCTAGGTAGGAGGTACTTGGAAAATTCTAACTTTTCTCAAAGCATGCGGAGCGACAATACCACTTTAATGAATCTTGCTAAAATCCAGTAGTACCCCAACAATTTTTACAAATGACAATCGTCCTCTCGAGTTCACTGTACATTCCCTATCCAACACACCCAGTGTCACGCCCTGGAAATCATTATTCCAAAACTATAAAAATTTAAATAATAAAATTTAAACGGAATCCTATTTAAATAGGCCATCAAGTATTTTAAGGAGGAATTCCTCCTCAGTCCTTGAGAGCGAGTCTCTCTTTTTTATAATGAACAATACTTGGCTATTCAAATATGAGTAGGAACTCTTATTCAAAATTTCTCAAAATTGTTCGTTGTCAATCTATAGAACTTCGTGTTTATAACTAAAACTGTTCATATTATAAATCACCATATAAAGATCGTCTCCGTAAAAAATTAATTAAAACTAAGGTCGTTTAGTCATCAAACTATTTAAAAACAAATGAGTAGTATTGGTAAAAACATTATGAACCGTCTATGTACAGTGGTGGATCCAGGAAATAGTATTAGGGGGTCAGTAAGAATAGTGCGCGCAGTGCACAATTCTTTTTTTACCAGAAATAACATGCATATTGTCATTTCATTAAGTCTTGGTAGGCCTGAAGTTATTTGAAAAGACATACTGCATACCTGTTAATGCTTCATTTGTGAGGGTAACTAACATGTTTCAAGGCTGCTCTCATATGAATGCTTAACAAAGAAACACACTTATCTTGAACACACTAATAATGTTTGATATCATTGTATCCCATTAATATGTTTGTCCAAAAATGATGATGTTGGATGGCATATATGAAGCTAACTTTAATATTCAAAAAGGCAGCACCTAACGTATATATGGACATTCACCGAAATTCGAAGAGTCAGCAACTGAGGTATCTATGGATGTTCATAGAAGTTTGGGAGGTCAAATGACCCCCTTGCCCCTCAATGCATATGTCCCTGTCTATATATTTGCTATAATATTTGACTAAACGATCTTAGTTTTAATTTAATTTTTGTAGAGATGATCTTTACAATGTGATTCATATGAATGGTTCTGATCATAAACACAAAGCTCCGCAATTTAAACATTAAAAATTTTGAGTAGGAGTTCATACTCATATTTGAGTAGCCAAGTATTGTTCTTTATAAATCTAAGTATTGTTCATTAGAAAAACCAACATGCGTTTCAAGTTCCGACCGTTGATAACCTTTTCCCGGGGAAATAACATCCAACGTGATTTCAGTTTAAAACTCCAAACCCAAACCAAAAACCATCACGCTCACTATCCGATTTCACACAAACCCGTCTCCTACCTTTCCAAATTCCACAACTTTCAGATCCCAACGAACCCAAAGCTCGAAACTTTCACTAAAAATTCCCTATTTTACTTTCTGGGTAGGAATAACACGATTTGTTTCGTCCACTCAGTTGCAGATTCTGAAGAAAATGCGGGCTTTCAATGGAGTCTACCAAGTGCTCGAGGAAATGCACAAGAGAGAGGGACTTATCGGTGAAGGAACATATGAGATTTTGCTCAATAGGTATGCGGCTGCGCATAAGGTGGAGGAAGCAATTGATGTGTTTTACAAGAGAAAAGAGTTTGGTCTCGAGCTTGGTTTGGTTGCGTTTCAGAAGCTTATGCTGTGGTTATAGCGGTATAAGCATGTAGAAGCTGCGGAAACTTTGTTTAACATGAAGGGGAAAGAGTTCGGGCAAGATATACAGACGTGGAATATTGGATGGTGTGTGCGAGCGATGTGAGGCGAAAAGGTTTTGGAAAGATATAATCGCGTCTGAATGCAAGCCAGATCAGTTTGCGTCTGGAACTTTTATAAATGCATTGACCAAGAAAGGAAAGTTGGGTACGGCACTCAAGTTTTTTCGAGCAATGTGGGATCAGGGTTGCAACCCAGACGTGGTGACATGCAATTGCATAATCGATGCTCTTTGTTTCAAGAAGAGGATTCCTCGTGCATTGGAAGTATTTCAGGAAATGAATGCCCGACGATGTCGCCCAAATGCAGCAACATACAACTCACTAATTAAACACCTATGCAAAGTACGGTGTATGGAGAAGGTTTACGAGCTTTTGGAAGAAATGGAACAGAGGAAGGGTAGTTGTCTGCCCAATGAAGTAACTTCCAATTACTTCCTCAAGTCGTCGAAGAAACCAGAGGAAGTTCCTGGCCTGTTGGAGAGAATGCAGAAAAATGGATGCAACCTGACTGGTGACACATACAACTTGCTGTTGAAGTTGTATATGGAATGGGATTGTCAGGAAAGAGTGCGATATACTTGGGACGAGATGGCGAAAAATGGGTTGCGACCTGACCGGCGATCTTATACCATTATGATTCATGGGTTCCATGATAAGAGAAGGGTCAAGGAAACTTTGCGCTATTTCCGTGAGATGACATCAAAGGGGATGATACCAGAGCCAAGGACCGAAATATTGATGGATTCTATGAATGTCCAGTCGAAAAAGGAAGGTGGACAAGCAGTAAAGCAAGCAGAGGAAAATGACAGCTTGACATTAGGGCCTTTGTGGAACAATTCATAACCTGCTAGCAAATTAACCTGACCTGTATGGAGGTTTCTATGCTATTACATGGAATGATAAACGTTTAACGGATTGCAGGTTGCTATGCTATTACAATTGTGTGAAATTTTTTAGTGCTGTTTACTATTTTATTAGCTTTTCTGGTTTACGTACTTATAGTAGTCGATTAATTTATGTCGCATGGTGATATAGGGATGGGAACTCCGCCTATGTCTTACATGGCCGGTCCCAAGCCCGGATAAAGGAGGAGGGGGAGGGCGTCAGGTAGTCGACAGCCGGCACTCCATGATCACGTCGAATCCTTATGAAAAATCTCTATCCATTTATATACTTATCCACACTAATGACCGGAGCAATCTAGTGAAGATCACAAAAAGCGACCGTTTTCGCTACCTAGGATCTATCTTGCAAGAGAACGTAGAATTAGATGGAGATCTCAACCATAGAATACGAGCTGGATGGATGAAGTGTAAGAGTGCATCCGGCGTGTTGTGTGACCGTCGTAGGCCACTGAAGCTCAAGGGAAAATTTTATAGGACGGCAATAAGGCCAGCGATGTTGTATGGCACAGAATGTTGGGCGGTGAAGCATCAACACGTACACAAAATGGGTGTAGCGGAGATGAGGATGCTTCGTGGGATGTGTGGGCACACGAGAAAGGATAAGATTGGGAATGAGGATATCCGAGGTAAAGTAGGAGTAGCCGAAATTGTAGGAAAGATGAGAGAAAATCGGCTCCGATGATTTGGACATGTGCAAAGAAGGCTGACTGACGCTCCGGTTCGAAGATGTGACTACGGGACAGAGGTTCAGGGCCAAAGGGGTAGAGGAAGACCTAGGAAAACTTTGGAAGAGACTCTAAGAAAAGACTTAGAGTACTTGGATCTAACGGAGGACATGACACAAAACCGAGCGCAATGGCGTTCTAGGATTCATATAGCCGACCCCACTTAGTGGGAAAAGGCTTTGTTGTTGTTGTTGTTGTTGGTGATATAGGGATGGGCATCAAACCAACTGATGTGAATCATATTGGTCGGTTTGGTTTGATTTTGACCAAGAAAAATGTCAAACAAATTAAAAACCGAAACGATTTACTTTTAGTTTGGTTTAGTTTTGATACTTTTGAAATTGACCAAAAACCAAATCAAACCGACCGTGTATCTTTTAATTATTAATTTATTTATTTTACATGTGTCAACGCAGTATAGGTCGTATCATACACATATCACAAGTCTCAACATATTATAAATTGCGATGACTTCTAACAATTAGGAGATTTATATGTACTTTATGCGTATATAAGGTTGTAATTAATAAATCATTCGCTAGCATGAGATTTTATTTAATCGAAACTTAGTTCTATTTGACTTGATGAACTTTTTATATTCTGAAAAACTCAATCTTTCAATCCAATTAGAATGGATGAGATGTGGGGAATGTTTAGAAGATTTAAACTCTTAAAAGGTTGAACGTTTATTTATTTATTTATGTATTGAATAGCCTCAAACGGACCAAACCCAACCGATTAACAATGATTTGATTTGTTTGGTTCGGTTTCAATGGTGGTATTTGTCAAAACCAAACTAAACAGAACCGTTGAATACTAGTTGGTTTGGTTATAATTTTTGTGCCAAATTGAATCAAATTGATTTGCGCCCAACGCTACCCTATACATATGGAGTAAAAAAACATTAATTAAATAAAAAATTTAGAGTGATGCTAGAGAGATTAAATTTGTAGACTAAATTTTGTAGACTAAATGACATGAAAATTGATGATTGAATAATTACTTAAACGCTAATAAACATACTCATTTCCTATTGGTGACATATGTAGTTTGCAAATTTAGTCTATAAATTTAGCTAGTCTCCCTAGCATTACTAAAAAAATTTAAGATATGCAGGTTGACGGGTATAAGTTTGGAGGTACTATTCCCTGCGGAGGCAGGGGTAGGGAATCCCCGATTAAAAGACATGGTTATCGGAGGTGGGGGATGAAGGGGCACCGCCGGCCCGCCCCGCGCGGTTGCCATCCGCACTAGCATTACCGAGTCTATAAAGCATTGTACTGCGTATCGTAAAGCCAGAAAAGTAATCAATATTACAAATCCATGAATATTGTAAAAATATACAATATGATGAGATCTCTTAAGATCAGCCTATCTACGTTGCCTTGCCTATATGCGACGCCCGCCTATGCGCAGTTGGTGGCTGGTGGCAGCAGTTAGATGTGCTCTAAAATCGTCGTACTCATGCTCCTCAATCCTCCCCGAGTCCTCCACCAAGAAAACGGATTGAAATTTCTCATGGATTGTAATTTTGTTGGTAACCGGAAACTGCTTGGCCTTGAAAACTAGGGCTACCCTGAGGTATATTCAATCATGGAAGTCAATAGTATTTTGAAGATTGAATAGTTTTCAAGAAAATTCTGTTGCATTTCTGATGTTTTTCACTGATTTCCACTTCTATCAGTTTCATACTCTCATCAAAGTGAGCCTGTCAAAAAGCTCATTTTGAACTAACCACTTTTGAACGAGACATATATCGTCTTCTACATTGCAGTTTTGATCTGTTTAAAAAGCCAAGGTCTAACACCGAAATTTCATTTCAATCCTATTGGCGGCGTGCAAGGATAATTTTGCTTTGGTTGATCATATGCACTGTGTTTTTTCGCTTGGTTGAATAATTGAAAATTGAGATTATTTAGGAATAAACATTGAATGCTAAGATTACGCATTGAATTTCTCATAGTAGATCCATAATAAAAAAAAGTGTTGTGATTGTTCCAAAAGAAATGAAACAAAAGATACGGTAAAGCTAGGACAATCGTTGTATGAGGTCTACTTGGAAATTCATCCATTGCTGCCATAGAGCTGGTTTCAAGTAATGGGTACGGCCTATCCACTGCCAAAGGTGCTGCAGAAACTCTGAAAATCAACATGGTTTCGATTCTCATTGTTCGTCGGAATACAATCACATGACTTCACATAAACCGTCGATCAACTCAATCATTCCATTCAAGTAATGGGACCATCATGCTGTTAAATATTGGCCAAAACGGAGGTGGCAACATGGATTGATATGGTAGTAATAATGAATATAGAATTTTGACTTGCAACAAAATGGCGACGCCACCAGTCGCCTTAGCTGCCAAAGTCTGTTGGGAGTGTCATGGGCTACAACACCTTTTAGTGCTCACACCACTTTCATTCTGTATGTATTTCTCGTTATTCATTCATGGATTTGATGGTTTTTCGTTGCTCATCAGAAGAGTGCATAATTTGATTAAATTATTAGATTTGAGAAAGAAATTTAGAACCTTGATAGCAACCATTTTGAGCAGGAAGAAAGAGGACCGCCGAAGGGCTAAAGTATTTAATTTGGAGATGTTGAGGAGCGCCTTGAACATGCAGTGATGAACATAGTGACAAGATCATTCCAATAGAAAACCATCAAAGTCGTCTTTAAATAATTGAAAAATGAGTGAGGCATGAGTGTAGTAACCCATAAAACAACGAAAGAAAACCAAATAAACTCAAATAAAAATATTCTGAATAAAAAAAAAATTAGATACAGTTCTCTCCCCCTTCTGCAATCATCAGAATTGATTTGCGAAGTTTGAAGTGATAAAAAATCTAAATCTATACGTACGGTATTAGAATTATAGTTTAATGAGGCTGTAAATTGTCGAAAATCAGAGATGAAACGCTTGAGGCACATACGTATTTCCTCCATCCCTAATAGTTGTTGGTTTCAACTTTCAAGTGCTTAATATGGACTCGGATTCGATATGAAATAGACTCATGAAACTATAAAAGGTTAAAACTAGATGCAAAGCCGTGGAAACGAGAAATGAAGATGGAGGAGGGTGGAATTCCATTGTCGCCTGAAGGGCCTAAAAAGAGCTAGAACAGGAGTTTAGTGGTCCTGTAATAGGGTTGGGTTGGAGTGCACCTGAGCAGTAGTGCAATGCTTAGGCACGAGAATCTCATAAAATGTTCTTTCTAAAATAATCTATGTCAATAAAAGTTTAATATAAAATTGCAGTAGAAAGAACTGGGGATAAAACCATAAGGAATTGAACTAGTTTTGGTGGGGTGCGCCAGCCCGAGCAGTAGTGCAACGCTTGGACGACACGCAAGAGTCCCAATAGCAAGCTATTGTAATGGACTCCCTCCTTAAAGAAATTAATTTAATATCGTATGGACCATTGGTCCACGTATCAGATATTAAACTGATAAGAACAGATACTACACTTGATCTTAGCCAAAAGGCCGAGAAAGGTATGCTTAGTAATGTTTCGTACAACCTCATTTATTCTGTCTCTTTGCTTAACCATTCTTGCTGTGGCCGGTGTGGGACTAAGATGTTTATGCCATGGGTCCTAAATAGGTATGCATCGCCCACATTTTTACTACAATGCATGCATGCATCCCTTTCCTAGCTAGGAGGTAAAAACCTTCACACGGACGTTTGAAACTTTGTCTTCTCAACCCTCATGTACATTCACAGAGGTAGAAGTTTACACATGCGTAGAAAGTTCATGTCTTCATTGCATGCGGTTAAAAAGGATTGTGTCTAAAACCCAACCTTACTACATTCAAGAGGGGTGTATTGTGTGACTCTGTATTAAGTAAAGACTTTTATGGCTTTTAAAACTCTATGAAAATTCAATTATGACTTTTTGTGGGTTTACAAAAATTCAGGTGTATTCAAAATTTCATTTATTTTAAAAGATTTTAGAATTCATGGATTTTTATAGACTTGTGCTTTTATAGTAAGTTTTTTTTTGTCATAGCTAACTAATTCTCTCCCCCTAAAATTTTGATGGATTTTATTTTTCTCAATTCTCTGATGATATACTCCACCACCCATCATAATGCAATGAAGATCATTATCAGCACTTCCACCACCATGTCGCCACCACCACACATTGGATGCTCCTTGCTTGTGGAGTGGCATACCACATACCAAAAAAAAAAAAAAAAGGGTGAGATAATGCCCCTCCCTAAATGGTTTGAGAATGGAACAACATATCACCATAACTACCACCTCTACCACCAACATCACCAGCCCATCAGCAACACCATCGCCTCATCCCTACTCCTTCACCACCACATCACCACAATTAGCACTCCTACTATTACCTCCACCACCATAGACACCGGCTTTACTATCACCATTTTGCTGACAATGACCACGAGACACACTTTCACCACTACTATTGCCAGCACCTCATAAGACCACTTTGTCATGGTCATGATCACCATTTCAATAATGAAAACTTAAAAATAACAATGCTTATTAATAAATTGGTTATTAAAAAGTCCATGACAATCCACAAAATTCTAGCATTGAACTCTCTAGAATTTTACAAAAGTCTATCGTTTTACTTTATTTTCCACAAAAAATATATCATTAAAAGTCTGAAATTTTTAAGAAGCTTATAATAATCAGTAAAAGCCTACTAAATCCGTGAAAGTATAGTACTTCAAAAACTCAACAAAAGTCCATATAAATCTTGATACCCTACGGGCCTACACCCGTAAGTAGTCTTGAACCAACACGATCGATGGACGACATCTTAAACATTTCTATTGTCAAAATATACAGAAAGGAACATGGAATCACTTCCTTCAACTCCAATAAAACTGAAATCAATTCCGATCACCCCCCACTGAAATCCAACAATGACAAGGACAAGGATACTCCATGCTTTCCAACAGTCCTACTCCTTCCACTCTGGACTCTCCCTCCAGGTACGTCTACTCAAATTTACCAGAGCATGGTCAAGTGTCTTATGGAAGCAGTTGAAAAAGTGGGGTGTGTTATGGAATATTGGATGAAATGAGAATATATCCCACGGTTCAAATCTAGGCTTTGCCTCCATCCCAACATCAAATCTCTCATTTTTCTTAGCGAAAAAAGATCTCTCCAATTTGTTCACTCGCTCTACGAAATCGCCAAATTCATAAACAACATTATATAGATTGTTGGGACCATGAACGATAGAGTTGCCAAATTCATACGTGCATGCAGCACCATGAACGAACAGGAGTAGAATAGTGAAATTGGATTAGCAAATGTTGACGCAACATGGTTGTGTTACAAAGAGTTTAGTCAGCTTCGATCAAGGCTGTAAATTGCCGAAATTCCGACCGTTACAGAGATGTAAACCCTTAGGGTTCTTATGCTTTTCCTCCACCACTTGAACTAGAATCACTGTAATTGAATCAGAAGTTTAACAGGGCATAAAACTGTAAAAATTGAAACTAGATTTGGTGGAGTGCGCCAGGCCGGAGCTGTAGTGCCACACTTGGGCGACGCGTGAGAGACCCAGTAGCAAGCTACCGCAGTGGACTCTCCTCCCTAAAAAATTAATTTAATATCATGTGAACCATTGATCCACGTATCAGATATTAAACTGATAAGAACAGATACTACACTTGATCTTAGCCAAAAGGCCGAGAAAGGTATGCTTAGCATTGAGCCGTAAAACCGTATTTATTCTGTCTTCGCTTTGCCCTTTCTTGCAGTGGCCGGTGTGGGATTAACATGTTACAAGTTGAGAAAATGGGGCTAACTTCCACGCTATTAGAAAAAGATGCTTACATTGTTAATACCAACGTTACTTCCACAATCATAAAAAATAAAAACAAAAATTGCTCACAATTCATTAGAATTATGCCATTCAAATTCTTTTGTTTCAGTTATAAGATTATCAAATTATTGTGCTCGCAGTGATGAGATTATCAAATTATTGTGTCTTACATGCTTGAATTTGAATTTTCTAATTCTTTTTTTTTTCAGCAAGAATTCTAATTCTTGGATTGTTCATTTTGTTTGTTCACTAATGTAATATTATATTTTCTGATGAAAAAAGGTCATTGAGGCGAACCCACAGGTAGTAAGGAAGTGGAGGACGATCCTTTTGATCTGGAACCTATCATTGCAGCTGTTTCGGTTGACCTCAAAAGGAAAAAGCGATCGTACCGGGAGGCGGTACAAACAAATTGCACTCAAGATGTGGAGGTGATAGCAACCAAATCAAGGAAGAGTTTTTCTATCGAGGCGGAGGAGACCAGCCACAAGGGGTCTCCCAATTCCCAATGAAGATAATTACGTGGAACTGTCAGGGTATCGGGGGTGACCTGACAGTTGACAATTTGTTGGAGCAAAATAGGCTTCACACCCCCGACATAGTGATCCTGCTTGAAACAAAAAACAAAAGCAGTCGCTATGGGTATCTAAAGAAGAGACTTGGTATGGAATTTCTGCACGCTGTAGAGCCTAAAGGAACTGGAGGGGGGCTTTGTGTATTCTGAAGGGATGGCTCGAAGATCCTCCTGGTGAAATCTACGGACCATATGATTGAGGTCAAGGTGTGGGACGACGATAAGGAGTGTTACTGGAGATTATTTGGCATCTATGCTAGCACGGACGAAAAGAAGAGGCGTGACCAATGGAGAACCCTAGGCAATCGGATTGGGAGGGAAAGGGACCCCTGCCTCTTTATTAGGGATTTTAATGACATTTTGTGCAATGGCGAAAAAGATGGTGGCAACCACAGATCTGCGGCTAGCATGAGGGACTTCAGAGATTTTGTTGCCAATAATGAACTGCTGGACTTGGGTTATGAAGGGTATCCGTTTACCTGGAGAAACAACAGGGATTCACTACCTATCCAACAGAGACTCGACCGGGGTTTTGTGAGCCTGGGATGGCACGACCTGTACCCGGACACTAAAATCCTCCATGTCGCGCTGGAAGGCTCTGACCACTCTCTCTTGCTGCTTACCACCAAGAAGTCTGAGGAGTGGAGGGGAAGAAGATTCACGTATGATGCCAGATGGAGTAAATCTGACGACTGCCACAACCTGGTGGCTAGGGACTGGGCGGGCAACGTTTGGGGCTCTCACGCCTTCCGGCTTAGTGAAAAGTTAAAGACTGTCAGCCGGAGTCTCAAAAGATGGTACAGGGAAAACGGAAGAAACACCAAAAAAACAATTGACATGTTGAAAGGTGAGCTGAGGGGAGCCTATTAATCTAAACATTTTGCCTCGGAGGAAGTCCACATTAAAGAGAGACTTCTGCGGGAAGCGCATAAGGGGGATGAGCCCTACTAGCGGGCCAAGTCTAGGGTCCAATGGCTAAATGACGGCGATAAGAATACGAAATTTTTCCATGCACAAACGATGAAGCGCCGAAGATCTAATAAGATAAAGGGCCTGGAAGATCTGCAGGGGGTCTGGCGCTCGGATGCTGATGGGATTTGTTCGACTGCGGTGAACTATTTCAGTGATCTCTTTCAGTCTAGCAACCCGACTCAGATTGGAGAAATTACCTGTAGTGTGCAGACAAGGGTCTCCCACGAAGATAACTCTCTGCTGACGGCTCCGGTCACAGAGGGAGAAATTCAGGAGGCGGCTTTCCAAATCCCTCCCACAAGGGCCCCGGGGCTGGATGGGTTCTCTGGGAGTTTCTACCAGGATCATTGGGAGGTGGTGGGAGGGGATGTTATTAGCACTGTTAAAGCATTCTGGAAGTCGGGCAAGCTCCTAAAGAAACTAAACCACACCAACCTAGTTCTTATTCCTAAAGTTGCCTGCCCAAAAAACATGACGCAATACCGTCCCATTGCTTTATGTAATGTCATTTATAAGATTCTTGCTAAAGTGCTCACCAACAGACTGAAAAGAGTCATGCCTAAAGTGATTAGTGACAACCAGTCGGCCTTCGTAGCAGGGAAGTATATTCAAGATAATATTCTGGTTGTTCACGAGATCTTTCACTCTCTTATGCATCAGACTAAGAAGGACAGGGCGGGCATGGCTTTAAAGCTGGATATGGCTAAAGCCTACGACCGGGTTGAGTGGGGCTTTTTATTAATCATGATGGCCAAGTTGGGTTTTGATCCTGTTTTTTGTAGATGGATTAAGGAATGTGTCTCTTCTGCCTCTTATATCATATTGATGAACGGGACGCCTAAAGGCTACATCCTGCCGCAAAGGGGTTTGAGACAAGGAGACCCTTTGTCCTCTTACCTCTTTCTTCTGTGTACTGAAGGGCTATCTGCCCTTATCAGGAAGGGATTTGAAATGGGCGCCCTTCACGGCGTAAAGGTGACCCCGAAAGGAATGCCTATTACGCATTTATTATTTGCGGACGATTCTGTTTTATTTTGTGAAGCTACCGTGGAGGAAGCGCGAGGAGTGAGGGAAATTTTGAACTCCTATGCTGTGGGCTCGGGTCAGGAAATCAACATGCTCAAAAGCTCTATTTTTTATGGTTCGAAAGTCAAAAAACGGGATAAGAAGGACATCGAACGTACTCTGAACATTCAAAGCAAAGCGGGGTTTGGGAAATACCTGGGGCTTCAAGCCGATTTTGGGCACTCGAAAAAGGTGGTTTTCAATGACGTTCGGGAGAGGATTGAATCAAGGATGACGGGATGGGCTGAACAATTCCTAAGCCCAGCAGGTAAA
Organism: Malus sylvestris; assembly: GCF_916048215.2. Taxonomy (NCBI): domain Eukaryota; kingdom Viridiplantae; phylum Streptophyta; class Magnoliopsida; order Rosales; family Rosaceae; genus Malus; species Malus sylvestris. The sequence goes on from NC_062262.1 coordinate 30,264,635, forward strand.
GAAATTCTCATTAAAGTCGTGGCTACGGCTATGCCAAATCATGCTATGAGTTGCTTCAAGCTGCCAATTGGAGTATGTAGGGACATTGAGAAAGCTATTCGCAACTATTGGTGGAGGGGAAGCGAGCACCGCAGGGGGGTCCATTGAACTTCATGGGACCGGCTTATACAGAAGAAATGCCTGGGAGGGCTGGGTTTCAAGGATTTCCAATGTTTTAATTTGGCCTTCCTCGGCAAGATTGGGTGGCGTTTAATCATCTTCCCGGATTCCCTGCTTGCATCGGTGATGAGAGATAAGTACTATCCTGAGAAATCCTTTAGGGAGGCTACCATTGGGCGGGGATCTTCTTGGGGCTGGAAAGGAATTCTCGAAGCTCGAAAGGTGCTCGAGAAGGGGCTGATTTGGAGGGTGGGGGACGGTGAAACCATCAAAATTAGGGAGGATCCCTGGTTCCCCATGCCGTCTACCTTTCGCATCAGGCCTGCGGTGAACCTGGGTGCCCTGTATGTTAGTGATTTAATTAACCAGGAATCCAAGACCTGGAAAGCAGATTTGATTAGTGCTTGTTTTAGCTCAGAGGAGGCGAATACTATTCTCAGCATCCCGATTAGTAGGTTTGGATCCTGTGATAGGATGGGTTGGTTCCACACTGCAAATGGGGTTTACTCGGTGAAATCGGGGTATGGAATTGCTTTGGAGCTCATGGAGAGTGGAGGGCTCGGGAAGAAGGGACGGGGGCCCCTAGCGACAAAACCAAATACAACAAGATTTGGAACGCGATTTGGAGACTGGATGTTCCCAGGAAGATGAGATTTTTTATTTGGAAATGCTACAATCACGCGCTGGCTGTTCGGAGGAATCTCAAACGACGGCATATGCGGGTTGATAACATCTGTGGGGTATGCGGACTGGTGGATGAAACCGAGAATCACATTTTTTTCAGATGCGAAACGAGCCATCTTTTCTGGTTTTGCTCCCCGCTTCAGATAAACTCCTTTGATCTGGAGGGAGCTGACTTCCTACAAAGCTGGGTTAATTTTTGCAATCGGGTTGCTGATCTAGCTAACACGAACGAGCTTCTGCAAGAGTTCGTTTTTGGCTTGTGGAGATTATGGAAGAACCGGAATGATGCTATCTTCAGTGGGAGCTTCCTTCCGCCGACTGAGATTCTTGAGGTTTGGAAACGGAATGTTGCCGAATACCGAGCTGCGAACGAGAGGGTGGACTCGGGCTCCAAGGTTCCGGCGAGCAATGGGGACCTGGGGGTGGTTAGGAGACAGGTTGGTTGGATGAAACCGTGTTTTGGGATGATTAAAGTGAACACTGATGCTGCGTGGTGTAAGGAATCGCAGAAAGCGGGGCTGGGTTGGGTGGCCCGGGATTTTGCTGGCGTTCTGCAGAGGGCTGGTGGAACGGGCGCTTCGAGGTTCCACTCTGCTGCGGCTGCGGAGGCAGCTGCTATTCGGGGGGGCCTTGGACTTTTGTCTGCTTCAGGGCTTTGTTAATGTTTTTATTGAGTCTGACGCTAGGGATATTATCCTCATGATTAGAAAGGAGCTAACCCAGGACTTTAGGATTGGTTGTTTGCTTGGTGACATCGAGACTCTAGCACGTAGGATGCAGGTCGTGTCTTTCGTCTTTGCGCCTAGAGAGAGCAATATTGCTGCTCATTCGGTGGCCAAGTTTGTTTTCAAGGAGGGTAGGGATTTTGTTTGGGATTGTATTGGGCCAGAATTTTTGTTTAACACCCTGGCCCGTGATGTTAACCTATCTCTTCGAATTTAATATATCTGACTTGCCTTTGGAAAAAAAAAAAAAGGTCATTGAGGAGTACGCTAAGGTGAGGTATCACCATCTTTGGAGTTCCACTCAAGATTATGAACTAGTGATTTCTACTCACCTATTGTGGTCAGATGTGCCCTACAAACATCAGGGCTTAAGGGGTGCTTAATCTGACATCATCATTGGATAGTTAGTTTACCATCTGAAATTCTTTTTTTGTTGTTTTACAAGAACCCATAGAACTTTATTAATTTGGAGTGGATGTGAAATAGAAAATCTAGATTCATTAAACTTGAAATACATCACTGCGTTGCTATTGGGCAAACCTACAACTACTAAAAAAGAAGGAATTATGACATGTTTCTTCTTTGTAAAATCATCTATGGAAATAAAAGTTAGAATAAAATTGTAGTACAAAGAATTGGGCATAAAACCGTTAAGATTTGAACTAGTTTTGGTGGGGTGCGCCAGCCCAAACAGTAGTGCAACGCTTGGGCGACACACGAGAGTCTCAATAGCAAGCTATTGTTATGAACTCTCCCCCCAAAAAAATTAATTTAATATCGTGTGAACCATTAGCCCACATATCAGATATTAAACTGATAAGAACAGATACTACACTTGATCTTAGCCAAAAGGCCGAGAAAGGTATGCTTAATATCGTTTCGTACAACCTTATTTATTCTGTATCTTTGCTTAACCCATTCTTGTTAAGGCCGGTGTGGGACTAAGATGTTGGAGACGTGAGTCCTAAGTAAGTATACATTAGCCACAGTTTTACAACAATGCAATGCTAATGCCTGCATTCCCTTTCCCATCGACCCTCATTGAAATCCAACAAGAAGAGGAGAAGGATCGTACTCCTATAAGCTATGGCTCTTGTCATTGATTAATTATAACTTTATATATAACGGGGAAATTTTCTCTTGCAAGACAGTATGACATATCATATTAATTTGATGCGGACTATTAATCAAGCTGAACTTTATTTAAATGTGTAGGACGCAGGAGCGCCAGCCAGGGGGAGGGCGGGTGTAACATTGTCGGAAAGTGTCGCGAAAGAGAATATAAGTGGTTATATGGCTTGTGGGAGGGTGGCGGTGTTGTTGCTTGTTGCAAAATGGTTGTGAGAAGTTAGCGGGTGAACTTGAACGCTTTGTGGAAAGAGGGAATTTATGATTGTAAAGTCTCAGGTAGCTCCCAGAAAACCTACAAAAAAGAAATAAATCCATCGAGTTCTTGCTCCTGCATGCCTTCACCTTCCAATGTATTGATTTCTACTCAAAATTGCTAATTTTTTTTTCCCAACATTCTGCTCTTTTTGTTCCATGTCAAGACAAAGTCGATTAAGAGACTACATTGCGCAAAAAGATGGAATAAAATTATTGTTCCATATAAAACGAGAGGTGTATGCATTAAGAGGATGAATACTACACATTACGAAAGGAACAATGTCATCGGAAACAAAAAGTATGACCAACCAAAGAGATTTGATCAAACACTCGCTTGTTCCGGGGTTGGGGTGTACCGGCCATGATGTCAAACTTCCTGTGCATTCTGGAGAAACTTACACACTGATAGGAAGTTCATGAATTCAGTTCTTGCAGTTTAAATGGTTGTGTCTGAATCTGAACCTGCTACATTAAGCAATCTGGAAACGACATGATCGACAACATCTCAAACATATTTTAACCTGAATTTCAATGGTCAAAAGATGCAAGAGGGTTGAATGAATTTACGATCTGAAATTCTCTTTTGCAAGCTTGATTATTTTGGTGTGGATACTCATTACAATAGTGTATAGTTGTTTGATCCTAATAGATACTTCTTGAAAGAGCCACAAAAAGATGACATGATTAAGGGCTGGTTTGGTATTACTGTGTTTTGAAAAAAAACTGTTGTGAGAATAAGCGGCTGTGCTGTGAGAGTAAGCGGCTGTGAAATAAATCAGCAGAGTGTTTGGTAAACTTTTTTTGTAAAAGTGCTTCTGGAAGAAAAAAAAAAACAGTCTCATAGTG